>NC_138526.1:12128316-12463422 GCF_000230855.2 Cajanus cajan | reverse complement strand
AACGTGACTTCATTAATCAAGTCACTGAAGTAATATATCATACTATCATCTATTAATGGTTCAATTGTTAAAAGAGACTAAAATTATACAATTTTAAAAAATAAAAGATCAAAATTACATATCAAAGATTATAGAATCAAAAGTAAAAATTTAGAAGAAAAAAAAAACTAGTATCTCACTAGATGATAATTTATTACACAAGTCGCCTTATTTATACAACTTTATATATTAATTTGTCACAAGTTAAACTAAATTAACATTTACATAAAATTAACCAAATATTTAATCACATTATAATAATTTGTTAGCCATAAATAAATTATTGATTGAATTAATTGAACATTTAATTAATATAAAAACAATAAAAACTAGTTATTTTCTTAACTAACTTATATTTTTTTCTTTTTATTTTATATCAATCCACAATTTTAATTCTTATTTTAAAATAGATATATTTAATCCATCTGATTTTAAAAATATAAAAATTTCACCCTATCATCAATTTTGATATATATTTACGGTTAAATTTTAACGTTAACCTTATAATCTATCATTACTACTTAAGTGAGAACATTGTCTTTCCTTCAAAAATTAAAAGAGTGACAACATTTCCTGATTTAACATTTACGTGATTGAAAAATTATATATATTAAAAGTTACAAAATTACTATTTATGCCATACCCTACATGTACAACAAACTGGCTACACAACAAAGAATGATTTAATGCAAATTACATTAACATCCCATGGTTTCTCAAAATTTTACAACACAGCTCCACCTATTTTATTTTACAAGATGCAAGAGTGTCGTGTAAAATTTTAAAAAAACTAGTGTTACAGTAACTTCCCAACTCATAGATACACTAACTAATCCTAAGAGTCTAAAGAAAACTAATTCTAAGAGGACCACGTCCTCATAAACTGTGCATACACCTACATTTACATGTGCCAATAACGGTTATAACACTGATAATATAACTACCAAATTAATAACAGGGCACATTTTCAGTTTTTCACCAACATAACAGTCAAAAAGATAAGATACGTTGTATAATTTTCCACGTACCCTCTGTTAGGGTAAAAAAAAAAAACAAAAAGCAAAGAACAAATACCATATTTGATTTATACAAAAAAAAATAACAAAATGATGCACTTTAGGCAAGACTAAAGGCATTGACCTAAAATTGTTATCACAAAATTATTTAACACTTGTGTTTCTTTTCTCAAAAATTGAAATTCAATTTCTATCTTAAATAGAGTCACAACTAAAAAGATAATTTTACCCTTTAAATAAGCCGATCCGATGGAAGGAAATTATACCTCGGGGTTATACCAAAGATGATGTAGAGATGAAACACCAGGCGTTTAAATATTTTTTCATGAAATGAATTGTTTATGTCCTAAAATTTAACATCTACTAAATTAACTCCATGCTTCCATCACCTCACTCCACAAGCATATTAACCTATTTTAGCTCAGCAAAAGCCTGAGAAGGCAAACCAAACAAGAACTATTTTTTTCCAGGTTGTATGAAATGCAACTACAACATATATTTAACACTTTATCAGGGACATACAACATATTTCAATTCTCATGCATAAACAGAAAAAAGAAAAAATATGTTTTGGTTTTCTTACGATAAGAACAACCTAAATTCACAAGTGCTACTAGTAATCAGGTAACATTCATGTACAAAACCTACACCCACATTTGTAGAATAGTCAAGTGCTGTAATCTTGGAAATAACCATCAAGTATACTGAGTTTTCTTTTCTCAGTGCCCTCCTGGATTCCTGTTCCATGATAAATATGTGGGGTCTCCAAGTTGCCCTACAAATACAGAATAATAAGTTAGAAATTGGCAATAATAACTCAAAATTGCCACTTCAAGTTGAATTTTAATCATCCTACAAGAGATGGTTTGTTTAAGCATTAAAAGAAATAGTGACCTCTAGCAAACTCTAGAAAACAAGATTTCACAAGTACACAGAATTTGCAACACACTGAACATACAAGCCCTAAAATATTATTCAGGTTTTAATCAAATTGACTATATAATCAATCAGAGTTGGAAAGGAAGAAGGGGTTGGAATTAAACGCTCGGCCTAATACTCCAATTAGTCTAAGGTCTAATGACCTGCTGTGTGTACCAACTTTGCTGGTAAGAAGTCACAGAACCAAGAATTTAAGTTCCATGTGCTGGTATGAAACAAATGAACACATCCAAACCCATTTTTGGTCAAACAAAAAAGCAATAAAATTAGTAAGCTCGTGAAGCTACCCCATGAATTTCTCTGCAACCCCATGAATGCATCCAACCCAATTCTTGGTCGAACAAAAAAGTAAAAAAATAAGCAACAAAATTCGTATGCCTACAAAAGCTATCTCATGAATATTCCTGCTACAGAAGGGGCTTTCACGATCTGAACTCTAAAGCATCAAGATTTAAAGTATTTTTACCTTGGCTTGACAAAATATACAATGGTAAAAGCCAAAGCCAAAAAGAAGCACAATCCTCCTACAGTGAGATATGCAATGCCAAGGAAGTCATTCTTCCCACCAAGCCAGCTAGTAGTTGACAGTACAAGCTTTTTCCTGCCATTAAAGCTGTATGTGTTATATTTATTCTGCAGTGTTACATTTATGCTATCACCTTCATTCAGATCCACCTCGATCTTTCCATATAACTTCCTAAAAGTAGGCAAAGCAGCAGTTCGCATCCAGACAATAAGATCCTCCTGTTCACTCAACTGTTCCATAAAACATTAGAAAAAGTGAGCAATATAATCCACTGATTGACAATACTTCAACCAATCACAACATCTAGAGGAGAATATACTGGAAGTAATTGAAAATTTGAAATGAAACTGTGAAACAGGTATGTGGAACAGTGGAATAATTTGCCATGTGAAAAGTCATTACTATATGTACAACATGAATATTGATAGAAGTAGTAACAATAATAGCAGCAACAACAACAACAACAAATAAACCCAAACATGCAAGCATGACAAGCACACGCAAGTGTAAACAGGATAAAATCTGATTACAATGCTGAACCTTGTGAAGAAAAATAATTATACTTTAGGATAGAAGTTTAATCCAATCAAAACAAAAAAGTTCATGAAAATACTCACTGGTATGGATTCATTGAGACTTGCACCACCTTTAATAGAACTGTTCTGGAAGTTTTTAGGGAAAACATTTTTCCCAAATTTGTGCTCTCTATCACTTTTCCAGGAGATGCCCTTCTTGTTCACCGTCAAATTATGGTTGTCACGAGAGAAGCTGTACGTGTCATTGAATAAACTCCAAGCTATAAGACCACATGGTACAATTGCCTTTCCATTGGCTGTATCTTCAGGCTTACAAGCACTTGTTGAGTCCTCTTCACCAGGATCCCTCAATTGCTCATCACTTCGACTTTTAACATATCTAAATTATACAAATTTTCCATGATTATAAGAAAATACACAATCAAACATAACAAAACCCATTATAATAAATATATTAAGACTGAAAACAGTTGAAGAAAACAAGCAAAGACGTCAGAGAGATATACTACAATAAATTTGACGTGAATACAGGATAAAAAAAACAGATGTATGGAAGTCTCTAAATTTCATCCCACAAATAGTAATAGGTTATCTTTTACAATTACCTACAGTTCTAGAAGTTAGATAACAGAATCATAGTTACAACTTTAAATATGTATAATAGTAGCTTTGATACCGTAAAAAAGGTTTTTGTCAATTTTGATGCTAACTTGTAAATGAACTTCATGCCAGTTGTCAAATAATTTATTTATTTGCCTTTTTTCCACTCTAACTTGTATGTATCAACAAGGGAAAACAGAGACATAGCTCTAACTTGTATGATTTAAAATTTTATGAGTACCAAATGCCACCCATTCATTTTTTTTAAGTGAGTTGTCACATTGTAAATGGCCAAAAACATGTTGAGGCACCAGTAATAAGCAATGCTGAGATTTAAAGCAAGGCAACATTTGATTTTTAAAGTAATTAAGACAAATAGCACTGGCTGGAGCACAACCATCAATTTCAATGTAGAATGCTTGAATAATAAATATATGAAAACCCAAAGTAATTATGTGTGGGTGTAACTTTTTGCTAGACATAAATATTATACTTCTGACAAAATATAGAGCAGAATAATTACTATCTGCAAATTGGGTGACTATAGAGGCATTTTGCAGCATAGCAGCCTCTATCTGCCACAAGTTCACCAAAGCATAATGCTTTTTATGCAATTGCTGCTAAGTTTGCAGCTAATCTCAGCTTTAGAAACACTACCCCAATTGCCCAGCCAAATTTTAGGGAGGACTTGGCAATTCCACACCATTTTCTACTTAAAAAATATTTTATGGTGTAATGAGGCTTACACAAACTGAAACACAGCAACCAGAGATAAATGTAACATTGTAACTAGATCACACAGCCTGATCTTATTATGAAATGCATGCAAATACAGATAAATCCCATAACAAAAGTGTCATCTTAGACATGTGAAGAAGTAACAAGGAAATGCAGAGAACAAAGAGAGGAGAAGACAGATTCCAGGCATAGAAGAAAGGAGAGAGGTGATTCAGATTCCACTTATGATTCTTCATACCCCCCCTTTTCCTCCTGTCCACTTATCCCTCCTCCAATTAGGCAAGTCCCTCCAGGGGAAGTTAAGTTAGATCTGTGGGACGCCAGTGCTTCTGTTCAACTCCACCTCTTGGCTCATTTTAACCTAATTAAAAATGAGGAAGAATGCCTGCAAACTTGACTTCATATATTAGTCTTAAAACTAAAACCAGCATGTCCAGACCAAAAGGCCAGCAACCCTTTCTCCAATATTTTAGTTTTTGTCTTGTTCAGTTGATTAGGTTCTCATTATTTTCTATTATTAAAAGTAGAATTTTTGTTTTATTTTTTGCAACATATATGCACTGAAAGTTGAGAACTTCATTACTTATCATTGTGAATCTGTGATATTTTAGAAATTATGTACTATAATACTATTGTTTATCATACTTTGTTACCATGGTATGCTTTATTATGATGTTGGAATGTTAGATTTTCATTGTTTTAACGTATTATATTTTGTTCAGATACTATGATTATACATTTTTAATATAGTTTTAAAATAAGTAATCTGGTACCAGTTTTCGACTTGTGTTTACAAGGCTAGACTACCGAGATCCATGAGTTTATCTAAATTAACGAAGTTGACAACCGTGCTTGCACAGTGCATGGCCTAGCCACATATACTTCACCAAATAAGTTGGCCAGTTAACCATTTTATCCTCTATATCAGTAGGTGCCATAACATAGGTTTACAAACTCTTCAACCTTCAAGAAAACCTAACAGGCCCACCTCCATGTTTGTGTGTTCACAAGCAGCCCAGCATCCCCATCATCTGTTTGAACATTTTCTAGCCATATTTCCATGAATTTTCCAACCAAAGCAGCTCATTTTCTGCAAACCTAGCTTCCATTTACAGGTCTCAACTCAACTCTGTCCAAGATGATATTTACATGCCACAGTACTTTACCCGTCTTTGCTCCACCTTTTTAGTTTTGTTCATGCACCAATCATGCATGGGAAATTTGTTTGTGAAGTGGCATGTTATACCATAGGTTCTACTTTATCGAATGGAAGACAAAGCCACCTGCTTTATTTTCTTATATATATATATATTGTAGATTTTTTTAAATTACTATTTTCATTTATTGTTTGTTCCTTAGACATGTTATTTTTGGTTTTCCCTTTGGATTTTACTAACTGTAGTGTACAATAAAAAATAAATAAATATGTTTGTGACCTGATATAAAATTATATAATTAGTATGGCTATGGTACATATTATCTCAAAAATAGTTTTGATCTTTTATGTGTAAAAGATGTATAGATTCGAATAAAATCAATCTATTTATTTACCAAAAAAATGACTAGTTTCATATATTTCATAAATACTTTTCTGAGTAAATCAAAATTTAAGTTAGTATTTTCATCTTGTCATGATTTTAAGATAAATTAGATACATTAAACTATAAATTAAATATAAAATATCTACAAATATTATCAGTGAAGAATGTGTCTTACGTTTCGAGTATTTTTTGAGTTGAGTATCTATGTGTATTAGAAACTATATGCACTATATCCATTATTTTGGTGTAAGGATCACATTAGGATGGCAGTGGTAAATAGTGAGGCAGTAAATGGTAGGCAACATAATTTCACCATATGCTAAGGTGTATGCAAGAAAGAATATGAAAAATAGGAATGACATGGGTGAAATGTGTGGCATGAGTGTGAGCAGTTGGTCTTGTGACTAACTTTGCTGGCTGGCAAGGTTAGAGAGAGCGTCTGAGCAAATACTGATCCTGTTATAGGCTGAACGGGTGGAATATAGGGTTTGGGAAAGATGCTGTGGGGGTTATTGCAGAATTTGGAAATAGACTCTTGGGAAAGAATTAGTCTCTTGTCTACCTAGTAAGCCTTGTATACATTTCCTTTCAGTTTATGAATAATACACAGTAAGGGAGGAGGTAGATACTACACTGGTATCTGTTGATTCAGTTCTACTCCTCAATATTCAGTGACATTCTTCTCTTATTTCATAATTACTGTTTACTGATACCAGCTCTTACAGATCAGTCTGCAATCTGCTATACGCCTATACCTATATCTATACCATTATGGTATTTTCAGGGTTGGCTTCACCACACTGCTATCCAGGATTTACTGACTATGATATATACTATAAAGTAAAACTGGAAATTAATTTAACATTGGGTATATAAAATTTCATTAAACTTTTAAAAAGAGTTAAGAGAATAGGCTTGAGAGAAGCTTTGTAAATGAAAAAAGGTGTAAAAGCATCAGTTTCAGTGAAGTCCCCCTTCCAATAAAAAAATATTTGTCAAGAACGACTGAAGAAAGGATCAGGGAGATCCTTGTTTTCTAAAACCACACTTTTCTCTCATTTTGTAAATTAGGAATTGAAACAGAAAGAATGCGCAATAATGCATAAGAAAAAAGGGTTATTACATACCGGCGATGATTCTGGTAGAAGTTGTCAAGCTGATAGTAGACATAAATAGGTGACTTCATGTGCTTTTCCACCTTTTCAAAACATAAGTTTAAGAATAGATTGCCTCAATTTGACCTCCATTAATTATCAATTTATGGGAACAAGATTAACAAAAGGATGACAGTTAAATGAAATAGACAACCCGATGTCAAGGAGACTTACATGTAGTGAAAATTTGCATGTTTTATCTGCAGAACTCTGAATGTATGCCACCTTGTCAGTAACGTTGGGTGGTATGCATTTTGATTCATACCTATAAACAATTTCAACAACCTGATTGATACAAGAAAATAGAAGTTGTAATCAGCATTATATCCAACCATAAGCATAAATTCTACATATTATAGCACTCAACAGTCAACATTACCTTCCTTGAAGCAATCAGTGCAGCAACTCCAATAGGAACAAATACAACACTGACAAGCAAGAATGCCGAAATAACCTGCAAGGAAAAACTTAAATTAAGTACAAGCTATACCAACACAAATAAATACTCAAAGATGCATTCAGGTACACATAAAATCATGAGCAACGTATTCCAAAAATGTAGTGGGTAATGTTACCGCTCGTGGCGTGAGAATTGGCTTACACGCTGGAAGTTCTTGCTGGGTAAACTTCGAATCTGAAAGGCATTAAATTTTCAAAGAGAACTCTTGTCAGTTCAGTTTTTCTGTAGGTACCCAAAAAGACAAGATCACACACTGCCCAACTGCATAGAACTCTTCCATTAGTTCAACAAACAACAAATATGGACAATAGAAGCTCTTTTTTATTTTTCTTTTCTTTTCTTTTCTTTTATCAGTGGAAATTACAATGACAGCAACAAAACTAAGACCTAGTACCTTCTCCAACCCCACCACTAGAAGCTTTATAAACACAAATACCACCTCCCAAAAATTCAAATTAAATTAAATAAAAAAAACGGATATTAGCTACCACAAAGTGTCATTTCTTGATGAAATAGAACCCCAGCAAAGGGTACCTTTACCTAGGCATTATCAATCACTTAATACTAACACATGAAAACCTCTACAAACCCTATTCTTCCTATCAAACACCCAATTTAACCCAAATAAAAAAAATAAGAAATTTCCATCATAGACCCAAAAATTGAAGAAAAAGGAAAAACGGGTCACTGAAAAATGAGCTCGGAAGGCCAAAAACAAGGAGAGATCAGAGTGATTCGAAGAGCATTACACTTAGGTCGCTTGGTGTTGTTTCTCCTGGCAGCTGTGGGATCGGTGGATCCAGCACCGGCTGCGCTGGAAGACGCCATTTTCAGAATCGGGATTGATCAGAGGCTTTTGTTGGATTGCGAAAACCGTCGAAATTTGAGAGAGAATGGGAATTGGGGAAAGTGGGTGTGAGAGTGTGTGATTGCAGAGAAAAGGGTTAGGTTGCTTTCCCTTTCTCTCTCTAAGTTTGGTGTGGAATTGAAGAAGAAAGGAGAGAGAAACACAGAAGAAGAAGGCCAAGGTAACACAAACTAACAAAGAGAGTCAAACAAACAACTACAAATGCAATTCCGCACCTTTTTCATTTTCCTTTTGATGCTTTAGGCCAAGAGTGGAGAATGAATTTCTCTTTTTTATATTTTTAAAACAAAATTAACAAATAATAAATAATACTAATACTAATTTTGTTTAAAAATAACAAATTCTCTTTTTTATTTTTTTATTATATATTTTTGGTTGCTATAGATTTTTTTTAATTCGGGAAATATGAGATTTTCTTTTTATAAAAGTAAATATGAAATTTAATTTTTTACTTTCATATCATTTTCTTAAGTTTCGCTTTATAATATTTTGACTCAGATAAGTCTAATTAAATATTATTTTCACCAAATATCAAACTCGATAATTTAAGTATGTTTAACTTAAATTTAGATTTATATAATATAGTGATTTTTATGATGTCCTCATTAATAAATTTATCACTTAAATCATTAAATAATCTAGATGAATGTCACCAAAACACACTTCTAATTTTATTTAAACTCATTTTTCTAGTTATTTAAATTTATTAAAAAACACAAAAATTCGTGGATTCTACATCCTATTTAATAATTACCTTTTATAATTTTTTTATTATTTTTAATAAATTGTAATCAATAAAAGAAGATATACGAAAGAATGTTACTACTTGCTAATATTCTCTCACCAATCTTTTTGAGTTATAATATAAATATTATATTATATATAATACTATTACATAAGTTAGCGATATTTTAAAAATATTTATTTAATGTTAAATTTAATTTAAAATTAATAAATAATATAATTATATAACAACAAATAAAGAAATTGTGTAATTTATTATTTAATGTATTTTTTTTCACAACAAATATAAACATTGAATCATTTTTTTCTTTCATTTCTTTTTTAGTTATATTATTTTCTCATTTTGTGAACATTGTTATATTATTTGTTTTAATATTATAAAATTTATATTATTTATTATATAAAAATATATTAAAGTATAAACATACTAATATAAGACATTAAAATATTTTTAAATCATACAATATTACTTTATTTATTATTTAAAATAATTTATCAAATAAATAATATACATTTTACCATGTTAAAATAAATAATTTAATATTAGTACTTATTTTATAAAATTATATTAAATAATAAATAATTTGTTTATTGAAATTTATTTTTTATTATTATAAGAATTTATTATTTATTAATTTTAAATTAGAATTAACGTTAAATAAGTGTTTTTAAAATACAACTAATTCATGCACTAATGTTATACATAATATAATGCAAAATATTAATGATTTAATGGTTTAAGTGGTAGATTTAACAACGAGATCACGGTTGGTCATCATGAAACCACTTTCGTCATGGTTTCTAAATATCATATTTCTTAGTTATGGATGGAGTAAAAGGTATAAATGTATTTCAGTTTTCTTAGAATAGTGGATTAAGCCTAACTCAACCTTACAAAATCAGCTTGTAAGTGAGGGTTTTTCCACTTATATACTATTCAATTGCTTAATTTCTAGTCGATTGCGACTTGGATTTTTTTTTGGATTTTTCTCAATACACCCTCTCACGTCCAGCACTATTGGGTTTGGTACGTGGATAAATAGTGGGTGACCCCTTTTTTAATGATTTAGGATTGGTGGAACTTGAGTTTTTCTCAATACACTCCCTCATGCTTATGGTGCATGTATCAATGGTGGGCAGTCATTTTTTAAGGATCTAGGATAGCTCTGATACCATCTTAGAATAGTGGATTAAGCCTAACTCAACCCTACAAAACTGGCTTGTAAGGTGAGAATTGTTTTCTACTTATATACTATTCAATTTTCTAATTTCTAGTCAATGTGGGACTTGAGTTTTTCCCAATAAATTTGAACAAAACTAACTTCTCTTAAAAAAGGTTACTTTACTCCATCCACACATACTCTTTCTCAAGTAATTCAATGCCACTCTGAACCCTCATGACAGAGACAAATCTGACCAAACATTATGTTAGAAGTATGAACAAATTAAAAAATTTGAAGTTGATCATTACTTGTTGATTAATGTAGGTTTTCAAAGAACTTGTTCAATTGAAATCTGACCATAATCCCTTTATTTGTGGAACTTGTTCACAATGGGTTGCCTAATAGGAGAATAAAACATTTTCGGTTTCTTAGCTCCTCGGTAACAAATGAAGAAGATTTTGATCATTTCAAAAGAGAATTCAAGATGTTTAGAGATTAAAAATATATTTAAATAAAAAAATTAAAGCTTCACTTTTTTGAGTAAATTATCTTTTTTTAAAAAAAATCATCTAAAGTTCAAATTGTAATTTTTATTATATATTCCATTATATTTAATTACTAATTTTGTTAGTTTTATAATGTATATCTTTTCTCTCAATTAACATAGAGAATCATTATTACTAAGTTCTTTCCCACTTTTATTAAATGAGTTTTGTAATTCAATAAATATATAGTAGAAATACTCATTTTCAATTGATGTATCTTTGCTTGAAATATTTTAAAATGATCACTCATTTTGCTAAATTTAAAATTTAATAATTTAGAATTTATAATCCTAAACTTGTAGCAACAATAAATTAATGAATTAAGGGGGTGTATTGGTTTAGGATTTCATTAGATTTTAAAAGATTTTTTTTTTAAATAAAAAGTTTATTGGTATTTAATCAGATTTTATATCACTTAAAAACAATCCAATAATATTCAATATAAATTTTCAAGATTTTTTAAAGAATCTATTAAAATTTATTGGTATTTATTTGAGACTTTTTACAACTTAAAAACAATTCATTGACATTCAAAATATAAAGATTTTTAAATGATTATTGTATTAGAGAGATTTTGAAGGACTTTTTAGTGATATCTATAAATACCAAATTCATAAAAGAATCTCTTCCAAACTCATCAATTTTTGGAGGATTGTTTGAACTGACTTTTCAAATGCTTCAAGAATTTTCAAGTGAATTTTTCATCTTTTTTTCTATGTTCCTGTCTTCTCCATTTTTTTCTTGCTAATAATATTGCACTATTGCTTATATATAATATTATACTATTGTTCTCATTCCATTCCCCTATTTGGTGAAACCCCGTAAATGAGAGTATCATTGACTTGTTCTATTTTTCTCTTTATTATCTTCAATTGACTTGCTCTATTTTGTTATATTTAGTTGAGTTTGTTCCTCAGATATATAATATAGAAAACACTTAAAATTTCAACTTTTAAGTAGTAATTTTTTTTATAACACACGTCAAGAAAAAGGAAAAGTGAAAGTTGAAATTGATATCATGATCTCTACAATCGACTGTAGATCTTCAAGACCTTGTAATTAATTTAGATCTAAAGGTCTTTACCATTACCATAGTTAACTAGGACCTTTAACGGTTGAGTTTGAGATATTTGTCTATATCTTATAGCATTTTTTTAAATGAACAAATGGTTGTTTAAATGTCTAAAATATAAAAATAATAAGGTATACCCTATATATATATATATAGTAGTTAAGCCTTTTACAAGAATATAGTATTGTTCTTAATTATATAGGTACCTATTAGGTGAGATATAAATTTAATAAGTATTTTTATCCATAATTATTTATATAACTAGTTTCCAACATATGTTGGTTTACTAATTCAAATAGGAGGAGATTTACAAGGAAATAATAAAGAAAAAGGAAAAGAGAAAGAAAACTATGAAGCTTGGACCAAGGAGGATTCTGATGAATTTTTACAACTGATAGTGGATTCTATAAAAAGTGGATTGTGTGATGCTAATGGGTCAATTAGCAAACTAAATGCGGAGAGAGTCATCCTTCTTCGTCTCAATGATAAATTAAATTTTCTAAAACATATAATCATTACTTAAGTTGAATGAAGTGGTTTAAGAAACAACATAACAATATGTCAACACTTATGCACAACAATTCTAGCTTTGGGTGGGAACCAATTACAAAGACATTCACTGCTAGTGATGAAGTATGGAAAGAGTACTTAGAAGTGAGATTACTTCGTAATATTTTAAATATATTAATAGTTTACAATTATATGAATGATGGAGAAGGAAGGAGGAGTGATTGGAGTTCTTCTCCTTAGCTTCTCCTATGCTCGGATCCTCTTCAAGGAGACTTGAACCAAAGGTAAGAACACTTTATTGGAGGAAGATTTTCGGATCTAAGGTTTCCTAGGCTATGGATGGAAGCATCCAAGCTTAAGGAACAAAGGAAAGCTCACTTCAAAAGGGAGAAAACCTAGCTAGGGTTTCTAAAAAGTGATGGCTCTCTCTTGGTGACTTTTGGACGAAATTTGGCTGAAGTAAGCTCTCAAATTTCATATATGTCAAAAGTGAATACAATGAGTGAAGGAGGAAGCTTAAATGGATCCGGAATTAGGGACACTTGGCGCCAATGTGGAGGCTTCACATGTGGCGCCAAATTTTGAATTCAAATTTTGAATTTGAATTCAAAACTTAACTCACATGTGCAAGTCCGGTTCACATTGATGCTAGGTGTATTTAGGTTTGATTTAGTGTGCATTTAGGGTTGAATTTTAGTCACACATGTTCAGCCAAGGTGGCACCATCCATGTGACTCAAAATGCAACTTAAATGCATGCTAAATTAAACCTAGTTTTGAATTTTGAATTCAAAACTTAACTCACATGTGCAAGTCCGGTTCACATTGATGCTCGGTGTATTTAGGTTTGATTTAGTGTGCATTTAGGGTTGAATTTGAGTCACACATGTTCAACCAAGGTGGCACCATCCATGTGACTCAAAATGCAACTTAAATGCATGCTAAATTAAACCTAGTTTTTCCTAATTCACTTAAACTAATAATCCTCCTTAAATCCTAATCTAATGACCTAAATACAATGGTCAATCAAATACAATGAATAGGAAAATTTACAAGAATGAAAATGAGCCCAATATTGGGTACCAAAAGCCCAAAGGCCCATGAAGCCCAAAACTAAGCCCAATAAGCCTATGGCCCAAAAATGTTACTCTATGTGGTCCAAAATACAAGACCAAAATATGTGAAACCTATACTAATATAATATGTACAAAATATAAGAAAAATGGATTTATTAAGAGATGGCCCATGTGAAGCTCAAATTGGGCCTTCCAGGCCCATCGGGCCCATTGGGCCTTGACTGGCCCAAACCTTCATGTCTAGCCAATTCCTCTTGTCTCCTTCAATGTGTCACCCCTTGCCTTCCTAGGCATGATTCCATCAAGAAACAACATAACAATATGTCAACACTTATGCACAACAACTCTAGCTTTGAGTGGGAACCAATTACAAAGACATTCACTGCTAGTGATGAAGTATGGAAAGAGTACTTAGAAGTGAGATTACTTCGTAATATTTTAAATATATTAATAGTTTACAAATTTAGTGCATTATATTATTTTCAATATATTAATAATGGATTTTTTTTTCTAGTCTCACCCAAGTCACAAAAATCTTTGAGAAAAAAGTATGGTTGATTATGAGGATTTGAAGATTGTTGTTGAGGGTGGAATTACTAATGGGCACACTTGCATGTCAGTAGACCCTGATGATACTGATGCTACAACTTTTGGAGAAGAAAATGTTGATTTTTGGGATGGAAAACTTTTCATATGGTCTGATGAAGCTCCTATATGGCAAGCTCCTTGATCGAATTGAGAAGAATTCTCAAGCTTGAACCAAGAGGATCTTCAAGGCCGAAACTAGCTTGAGAATCAATGATGATCCAATGATGCTAGCAACTCCGGCAAGAACTCCTAAAGCTCCAAAGAGGAAGGCTCAAGGAGATAAGGAGTGAGTTCTCCTTGGAAGAGAGAAAAGATGACTTTCGGTGGGGATTCAATTTTAGAAGAAATGAATCTCATAAATGCCAAAAGTGAAGAGTTACATGGACCTAAGTGATTTATAGGCTCTAGGAAATGTGCTTGAGAAGCTACTAGACCAAGAGTTAATATTAAACCATGGTATGGTTAATATTAACCCTTGGCGCCAAAGAGAATTCAAATTTGAATTCTCCCTTGCTTCACGACACATAATCCGAAACCCACATGGTGAGTGAATGTGCATGTGATTTAAGTTTCATTTAGAGTGGATTTGAGTCACACGATTTGCACCTCCTCACATGGCCGGCCACATGGTTCAAACTCAACCTAAATGCACCTTAAATTACATGAAACTCAAACTCACATGTAATGAATCCTAAATGGCCTAAATACATGGCCGAAAAATCATACCTATCCTAAATTACCCAAAATACAAGGTCCAAAAAAGTACAAGCCCATTGGGCCTAACCCTATACTACTTGGGCTTTAGGTTATAGCCCAACTAAAAAGAACTATGGGCTTTTCTTTAGCACTGACTCATTCTTCATGTATCCTCTTGGCCATAGCCCTAGTAGTTGGGCCTTTGCCCCATGGGCCTCCATCATCCCCTCCCTCTTGAAAAGGATTTGACCTCAAATCCAAAGCATCCTCCTCTTGATCAGCAACCCCTGTAAAAAGAGACAAGTCAGAAATATTGAAGCTAGAGCTAACCCCTTACTCAGGAGGAAGATCTAGGACATAGGCATTATTATTGATCCTCTTAAGGACTTGAAATGGTCCATCTCCTTTAGGACTAAGTTTGGACTTTCTTTTGGAAGGAAATCTATCCTTCCTAAGGTGCAGCCAAACCCAATATCCTTCATTGAAGATAACCTCCTTTCGACCCTTATTATTATATTTTGTATATTTTTCTGTTTGGGATTGAATATAATTTCGAACCCTCTCATGAAAATTCTTCACAAACTCAGCCCTAGATGTTCCCTCTTTATGAATAAAAGAAGCAACATCAGGAAGAGGTAATAAACCTAAAGGAGTGAGAGGATTGAACCCATAGACAATCTCAAAAGGAGACATTTTAGTGGTTTTATGAACCACCCTATTATATGCAAACTCCACATGAGGGAGATAGTCATCCCATGACTTTTTATTACCTTTGAGGATTGCCCTTAACATAGTTCCAAGAGACCTATTGACTACTTCAGTTTGCCCATCAGTTTGTGGGTGACATGTAGTAGAAAACAGGAGTTTAGTTCCTAGCCTAGACCAAAGAGTTTTCCAAAAATGGCTAAGGAACTTAACATCTCGATCAAACACTATAGTTTTGGGTAACCCATGTAACCTTACTACCTCTTGGAAAAATAATGTAGCAATGTTACTTGCGTCATCCACTTTGTGGCATGGAATAAAGTGTGCCATTTTACTAAAACGACCCACTACCACAAATATGGAATCCTTTCCTCTTTGGGTTCGAGGCAATCCAAGGACAAAATCCATGGAAATATCAACCCAAGGAGCATTGGATACTGGCAAGGGGGTGTATAATCCATGAGGTTTAGTTGTAGACTTAGCTTGAAGACAAGCTATGCATCTAGAACAAAATCTTTGGACATCTCTTTTCATATGAGGCCAAAAGAATTTCTCTTTTAGAAGTAAAAGAGTTTTCTCAATTCCAAAATGCCCCATGAGTCCACCCTCATGTCTCTCTTTTACCAAGAGTTTTAATAGATCCTTGGGGTATTCAAAGTTTATTTTCTTTAAAAAGAAACCCCTCAGAAATATAGTAACCTTGGTAAGGTTTTTGAATACATAAGAGATAAAAGTTAGCAAAATCAGGATCTTTCTCATACAATTCCTTGATGTCATCAAATCCTAGTATTTGAGAACCTAGGATTTTCAATAAAAACATGCCTTCTTGATAAAGCATCAACCACTACATTTATAGAGCCCTTTTTATATTTGATGACATAAGGAAATTGTTCTAGATAATCAACCCATTTTGCATACCTTTTGTTTAATTTACCTTGGTCCCTCAAATACTTAAGTGATTCATGATCATTATGAATGACAAATTCCTTGGTCACAAGATAATGTTTCCAAGTTTGAAGGGCTCGAACCAAAGCATAAAGCTCCTTGTCATAGGTTGGGTAGTTCAAGGCAGACCCATGAAGTTTTTCACTGAAATATGCTATCGGGTGACCACCTTGCAACAACACAACTCTTATGCCAATTCCTGAAGCATCACATTCTATCTCAAAAGTTTTATTAAAATCAGGTAGAGCTAGAACAGGTGCTTGAGTAAGTTTTTGCTTAAGTTCTTGAAAGGCTAAGTTATGTTTTTCTTGCCAAAGAAAGACTACATCCTTCTTCACTAACTCATTGAGTGCTGAAGCTAAAGTAGAGAAGTTAGGAACAAAATATCTATAAAAGCTTGCCAACCCATGGAAGCTCCTAACTTCACTTACATTAGTAGGAGTAGGCCATTCTTGAATAGCTTTGATTTTCTCGGGGTCCACATGAACCCCTTGTTTGCTAACCACAAACCTTAAAAATATAACATTATCCACACAAAAAGTACATTTGTCTACATTGGCAAACAAATGATTTTCTCTAAGCACAAGCAACACTTGTCTTAAGTGATCCACATGGTCACTTAAACTTTTGCTATAGATTAAATATCATCAAAATAAACAACTACAAATCTACCAATGCAATCCCTAAGAACATGATTCATCAACCTCATGAATGTACTTGGTGCATTAGTAAGCCCAAAAGGCATTACTAACCATTCATATAATCCAAATTTAGTCTTAAAAGCAGTTTTCCACTCATCACCTTCTTTGATACGAATTTGGTGATACCCACTTTTAAGATCTATTTTTGAAAATATGGATGAACCATGTAATTCATCAAGCATGTCATCAAGCTTAGGAATTGGGAGCCTATATTTTATAGTGATGTTGTTGATGGCTCTACAGTCACAACACATCCTCCATTTCCCATCTTTTTTTGGTACCAATAAAATAAGCACTGTTGAGATTCATGGAGTGGTGAATCAACTCAAACTTGGAAATCAATAAAGGTTTTGATGATAACAAAGTGTTGATTATGAGAATCAAAGCTGACCAAGGACATCAACAAGTCAAAAACAAAGTCAAGAAGAAGATATGGCTATTATGTTGTGTAATAGGAGTAGCTCATAAGTTATATTGTTTTGTTGAGCTTATTTTGCATGTGTGTGCTTTGTGCATGGGTTAATCTTTATCTAATCTGACTAAGACGGAGTATGATGATGAGTTAGAAACTTGAAAAGTTATTTTGAGACATAAAACAGAGTTTTTGAAAACTGACTCAAAATAATCGATTATCATTAAATATAATTGATTATTCCAGCAACAGGTGAAAAGGAGGCCTTGCTGTAATAATTGATTATTTGTGAAAGAATCGATTATCCTAGGAATCACTCTCTGGAATAATCGATTATCCTACAAAATAATCGATTAATCTGTTCTTGGTTGATTTCTAGAAATCATGAAGAACAAAATAATCGATTATCCTTTAAAATAATCGATTATCTGGTTCTGAAAATGTTATAAATAGTTTGCACATTTTGAAATTTCAGAACAAGATAGAATAGAGAATCAAAAAGAGAAAAACGTTATTGTGAAGTCTTTATGACCTTCTTGGAGTGTTTTCTTTGTGAAACCAAGAAGTAAAACATTTTTGAAATGCTTTGAGAAAAGATCATCATCATCATCATCACATTCTTGAAAGAGAAAGATTAAGATTTGCTTCTGAATTCACTATCTGATTTGTTCAGCTTCCGGGTGAATTCGTTCTTATAGTTCTTTGTGAATAATTGTAAATCTTGAGTAGGTGTCTCAAGTGGTAAGGAATTCTTGTAGTGGATTTCTACAAGAGGTGCTTTCTTGGGGTCAAGAAAGTGGTTATCTTGAATGTAGGAGTGTATGCATGTGTGGTATGCTTGTAAACCTTCTTCATTAAGATAGTGGAACAAGTCTTGATCAAGTTATGATTGAGGACTGGATGTAACTCACATGTGGAGTGGCTGAACCAGGATAAAAGACTTGTGCAATCTTCTCTTACCCTTATCTTTTACTTTGAGTAATATCTTGGTTGTGTGTTAAAGAGATTATTCTTGATTAACATGTTTGTATGCACAACATTGCTTTAAACTGAATCAAAGTGTTGCATATTGATTGCTCTTAACTTTGAAGTTTATTAAAGATTAATCAAGAAAGCATATAGGACTCATTTTCATTAACAAGCCTTTAAGGAACTTCTTTGAAAATTCATATTAGAAAAGTTTGAATTGAAATAAATAAGCACTCTGAAAATTTTTAAAGTGTCATAGAATCCAATTCACCCCCCCTCTTGGATTGAGCCATTCTTTTCTAACAGGCACAACAGAAGGACTTAAATTCTTTTGAACCTAGCCCTTATCCAACAAATCTTGTACTTGCATCTCTATCTCTTTAGTTTCTTGTGGATTTGTCCTATAAGCTAGTCTACTGGGAAGAGTAGCTCCTAGGACAAAATCTATTTGATGTTCTATACCCCTAAAAGGTGGAAGACAAATGGGTCCATCACTAAGGAATACATCATCAAATTCTACTAAAAGATTTTGAATTTCAAGAGGTAGAGAAGTTTCTACATGATTTGTGGCAGTGCATGTGAGTGTTCCCCTATTGTGACACCCTTCTACCCCATAATAGATAAATAACAACAATAAGAATAATTCAATAAATATAACATTAAGAAGGGTCCACATATTTTAATAAAAACTCATAGGTTCACAAGTCTTGAAATAAATAGAAATAATAATAATAATAATAATAAAGTTTTACTCTTAAAAGAAAATTATCAAGGTCTCTAAAGAAAAAAGAAAGGGATCCAGAATTTACAAATATAAGGTGAATATAAAACTCCTAAAAATAAGTCTCATCAAACGACAAATAACAATTCATAACTAAAGCATCCTAAATTCATGCCCCAATGTCACATCCTATCAGAGCAGAACCCTTTCTCTTTAGAACTCAACACTATGAGTGCCTTCATCTTCACCTAAAAGAAAACCACATAAAAACAGAACGGTGAGAGATAGATAACATCATATATGAACATAGAGCTACCCAATTCCCACCCCACACCGTGCACCAAAATATCATCATTAACTATAAACAACAAATACATCTCATATAATTACCAAACATCATTTTTTTTCAATCATACAAGCTTTCATACACATGCTCACTATATGCTCATACACATCTCCTCTCCTAAGAGTCTCAACTTGGCACTCCGCACAATGGGCGTACCTCGTCAATTCCCTTAGTTGTTGCCAATGCGGGCATACCGTTCTCACACCCTCCCAGGGCCGGTGTGTTGCACGGTTAAACACTCAGCGGCCCGTGCAAAGGCAATCCACCCACCGTTAAACCCTCTGTGGCCAATGAGCTGCGCAGTTAAACACCCAACGACCCACACATGGAATGCCTCCCGTCATGGTCCCCCCTGTCTCAACCCCTCTCTGGGCCCAGGGTCCAATGCAATATAGCCACGTCTGGCTTCTCAAGCACCACATGCAACTCATAAGTCTCATGCAACTCATGCATCCCACGTAACTCATAATTAATGCATCTCCATTATATAACATCATCACATGTCAATAACAATCCATGCAATATCATCCTCACATGCTAGGTACCTATCATTAAGTTATCAACATCATAGATCACAAATTTCACATAATTCTTCACACACATCACAATATCTATGACATTCAGTTAATAATTTAACCATAACTCGAGATATACATATCCTTTCTAAGTGATCCCAAATCCATTAGAATCCTAACATCAATATCTACAACTTTCATGAAGAACAAAAATCCTAATAAAGTCGTTTAGGTTACCATTCAGGGCTCACAAAAATTGATGTTGTGGTTCGCACACAGATTGGAAGGCTCAAATTGCAACTCACATAACTTGATCAAATATTAATATTTTTACACGATTCTTGTGTCTAAATGGTAGCCCCAGATGTCTAGTTTCTAAAAAAACAAACGGCACTCGATTTGGATAACTACACAGAAAATATCACAAAATTACAAACGTATGTCGGGGTCCCGACGCCCGACGCCCAAAACTGGCGCTGAGCGCCCAAATCTCTGCCCAGACTCCCCTCTGTGAAATTAAACCTGCGTTTTACGAGTTCCAACAAGGTTTTTACCAATTTTCACTACTTCTACACCCCGTTGGTTCAGTTTAACTCCATTTATATTCTTCATACGTTCCAAATCAATCCATACACATCTCAAGCCTCAAAAATTGGTTTCCATTGGTTTTACAAAAAAAAATCTAAACTCTTCTTAACACATAAAATTCAAGTCATCAAATTTAAGGATAAAGAATTAACAAGAAAGCCCCAATGGAATTCAAAGACAATTCAAGAAATAAGTTCTTCCAAATGAATTAAGAATTTAGAACATCGATTGCACAGATAATCGTTCAGAATTTTAAATAGAGTTCCTAGAGGGACTTATACCCGAACACCCCTATATTCACATATGAAGAAACCCATCCCCCCGTACCTGGATGAGCAGAAGATGAATGGTCTTGGTGTGATCTAAGATCGTTCCTGAGTACTCTTCCTTAGAGCTCTTTGTTTCTCTTCTTTTTTTTCCCTAACCCTTCAGAACGCAAATGAGGCAGATAGGGTTAACACCACCTGACTCCTTTCTTAAAATTAATCCATTGAACTGGGTCAACCCAACCCATTTTCCTTCTCTTCTAACCCACTTCTAATTTTCCTCAAAATAATTAAATAAAATAAATACATGTATATTATAAAATATTTTTTTCTATAATAATAATATATTTCTGACCCTAAATATAATAATATAATTTCAATAACAAAATATCATATAAAATCAACCTTCTCTTAAAACATATAAATATTTATTTAAAAATGCTAATAAAAATACTTATTTAATACGTACAAAATAATTGTCCAAAATAATAATTATTTAAAACGTACAAAATAATATTCCTCTATAATTATTAAAATAATTATGACCAAATACCATCTAATAATAATAATAATAATAATAACCTTTTTGAAAATTGGGGTGTTACAATACTCCCTTCCTTTAAGAAATTTCGTCCCCGAAATTTTTGTAATGGTAGACTTCTCTCTTCTTACTTTCTAATCCTTATGCAACCTCACTACCTTATTGATGTACAACTCTATCAATTTCACCAAAGGATATCTAAAGGTAAAACAAGTAAACTTGGCGAGTCTATCCACTAAAACACAAATAGAATCGATCTCTTAAGTATCTCAGACAAACCTACAATTAAGGTCTATCCACTCACCATTACAGTTCCAAAATGGGACGTCTAAGTGCTACAAAATTCCAAAAGACTTCTTGCATACTAAACATGAGCATACAATTTCTCTACTCCTCTCTTCACCTTAGGCCACCATGCTACCGCTGCACCACTCTGATACATCCTCCTAAGGTCCCGATACATCTCAGTAGCTCCTAAATGAATGTCCTTCCTCTAAAATCATCTTTCTTAATTGAAGGTTACTAAGCACCCAAATTTGTTCTTGCACCTCAAAATAACATCGATTCTACTCAAAAAATTATCTACACTCCTACCAATCTTTTCCACTTGGTTCTCTAAGAAAGGCTCTAACTCCTAGGCTTCTCTAATCTCATCCATTAATTCACTAGTCACTTTCAACATAATCAATTCAATGCTCCTAAGGATAATCTCACACACAAAGCATAAGTCTCTAAATTCTTCAATCAAATCCAACCCTTAAATCATAAACGATATACCAGAGGTTATCATAATCAAGGCATCTGCTACAACATTAGTTTTACTTCTATGATCATCTCTAAAGATTAAGCACCTAAGCGTAAGTTCACTAGGTATACATATCAGATCTTTAATTTCACCACTCCATCTACACTCAAGTCAAACTCTTATCCATCACCTTATCCTATAGCCTCATATCTTGTCACCAAAATTGTGCTTCTCCAATTTCCTTCAACAATCCATTCGTTACTCAAGTCATACTTAGTCTCACACTACTAAGAGTAACCTTATAAGCCAAAATTAAATCTCTAATTTGAGCCAAAAGGATTCATCTCTCTAATCATAAGAGAAGATAAATATAAAGGTTTCCTACACAAAACATCGGTCACCATAATAGCTTTACTCAATTAACAACTAAGTTTGAAATATTAGTCCTCTAGAAATTAAACTATCTCTTTAGTCACATAATTAACTACTCAGTCAACAGATAATTAAGGCTCTAACGATCAAAAAATACTTCAAGCTTGGAATCATATACATAATGTCTCCAAATCTTAGTATAAATATTACAACCGCTAACTTAAAGTCATGGGTAAGGTAATTCCTCTCGTGATTTCTCAATTTCCTAGAAGCATAAGCTACTACCATTCCTTCTTGCATCAACACTCCGCCCAAACCTATCTTAGAAGCACTACTATATACCATAAAAGGCTTACTAAAATCCAGTAATATTAACACTAGTCAATCTTTCCTTAAGAGTTTGGAAACTACTCTCACACTCACTATCCCACATAAAGGCAACTCCTCTTTCTCGTCAATCTAGTCTAAGGTAATGTTATTTTAAGAATTTCCTCAATAACTCTCCTATAATAATAAGCTTATCTAAAAAGACACTTAACCTCACTAATTGAGTTAGGTATCACCCACTGAAATACAACTTCTACCTTAGATAGATCTACATTATACCCCCACTAAAATTACAGGACCTAGAAAACTCTTCTTATACAACCAAAATTCATACTTAGATAACTTAGCCTAAAGCTATCTTGGATAAATCCTCACTCTCAATTCCAATTTGATGATAGCACATGTTAAGGTCAACCTTACTAAACACCTGCTAATTGATCCATAAGGTCATTTATCCTCATATCAACATACATGCATATCAAATCATATTAGAATATCTACTTTAAAATCTTCATATATACTATCCCTAAGCATATACGAATCAATCATCGTTTACACCATAAAGCATGAATCAACTTTACCACATAACATCATACAATCTTAAACAACCTCTCAATCCACCTAACATCTTAGAATCATGACAAAAATCAATTTTTATCCTTGCATTGTCTAACGATTCAAAAATATCATGACACGATACATATCCCTTCAACAATGATCAAAGAAAATGATACCTAGAGAGTTATACTCATCCAAATGATCTCAAACCTATCTCAAAAGAAAGCTAAGAGAATAAGTTAAAACTCTTATGAAGACATAAAATTCTAAAAGATCCTCTTCTTAGCTAAAAATTTCAAAAACCGCAGCAGATATATTCGGCACTTACAGCTAGACCTTTGATCACCAAAGTAGCTATAACTGGAGTTCTAGACCTCCGTTTTACCTGATTCCAATTCCATTGGAAAGATAACGTCTAAGGCTACAACTTTTATGAAGATCATAAAATCTAAATCTGTCAATATGGTAGTCATAATGGCACAACAAAACTGCAGCGAAAATATCCTCTACACCAAACAACAATAGTATATCAATATATCTAAGGCCACAAAAATACATCAACCCTTCCAAACTCACACCTCAACTTCATATTCAAGCTTCTCACTACAATCCTAAACCAAACAACTCACATATTTAGCACAACAGACTTAGAAAATAAAACTCACATGCTACCTAAATCATAAACGGTAAACATGCCAACACCAACACTCAAGGGAATTACCAACATTTCAATCTCTCATCAAGGATACCAAAACTCCAATTCTCATATACATCCTCCTTGGATTCAATCGCTACAACTATAGATTCTAGAAACTCCATTAACCGTAAACTCTCGACAAATCAATGTCTCACCCAAATCTAAGGTCCCAATAATTTCTAGTTGATTAGCAAGGCTTCGTCCACTACTACTGGCACATATGCTCGCAATACGAGCGATACCACTCAACCACTACTTCTTACGTAAGCAAGAAGTATCAAAACAAATAAGCAATCATGAATAGCCTCAACTAAGCTATATCATGTCTTTCAGCCAAATTCTGAGAAAACAATATAAGTGTAAGCACAACACTAACAACACAAGGGAAACATCATCATCATCATCATTATCCTCATCATAAAGCAAAACATATTCCATCATTCATCTACCAAACAAGCATAGTAGACTCATAACTCACGGCCGATTGGATCGACCTGCTCTGATACCACTAAATGTGACACCCTTCTACCCCATAATAGATAAGTAACAACAATAAGAATAATTCAATAAATATAACATTAAGAAGGGTCCACATATTTTAATAAAAACTCATAGGTTCACAAGTCTTGAAATAAATAGAAATAATAATAATAATAATAATAAAGTTTTACTCTTAAAAGAAAATTATCAAGGTCTCTAAAGAAAAATGAAAGGGATCCAGAATTTACAAATATAAGGTGAATATAAAACTCCTAAAAATAAGTCTCCTCAAACGACAAATAACAATTCATAACTAAAGCATCCTAAATTCATGCCCCAATGTCACATCCTATCAGAGCAGAACCCTTTCCCTTTAGAACTCAACACTATGAGTGCCTTCATCTTCACCTAAAAGAAAATCAAATAAAAACAGGACGGTGAGAGATAGATAACATCATATATGAACATAGAGCTACCCAATTTCCACCCCACACCGTGCACCAAAATATCATCATTAACTATAAACAACAAATACATCTCATATAATTACCAAACATCATTTTTTTTCAATCATACAAGCTTTCATACACATGCTCACTATATGCTCATACACATCTCCTCTCCTAAGAGTCTCAACTTGGCACTCTGCACAATGGGCGTACCTCGTCAATTCCCTTAGTTGTTGCCAATGCGGGCATACCGTTCTCACACCCTCCCAGGGCCGGTGTGTTGCACGGTTAAACACTCAGCGGCCCGTGCAAAGGCAATCCACCCACCGTTAAACCCTCTGTGGCCAGTGAGCTGCGCAGTTAAACACCCAACGGCCCACGCATGGAATGCCTCCCGTCATGGTCCCCCCTGTCTCAACCCCTCTCTGGGCCCAGGTTCCAATGCAATATAGCCACGTCTGGCTTCTCAAGCACCACATGCAACTCATAAGTCTCATGCAACTCATGCATCCCACGTAACTCATAATTAATGCATCTCCATTATATAACATCATCACATGTCAATAACAATCCATGCAATATCATCCTCACATGCTAGGTACCTATCATTAAGTTATCAACATCATAGATCACAAATTTCACATAATTCTTCACACACATCACAATATCTATTACATTCAGTTAATAATTTAACCATAACTCGAGATATACATATCCTTTCTAAGTGATCCCAAATCCATTAGAATCCTAACATCAATATCTACAACTTTCATGAAGAAAAAAAATCTTAATAAAGTCGTTTAGGTTACCATTCAGGGCTCACAAAAATTGATGTTGTGGTTCGCACACAGATTGGAAGGCTCAAATTGCAACTCACATAACTTGATCAAATATTAATATTTTTACACGATTCTTGTGTCTAAATGGTAGCCCCAGATGTCTAGTTTCTAACAAAACAAACGGCACTCGATTTGGATAACTACACAGAAAGATATCGCAAAATTACAAACGTATGTTGGGGTCCCGACGCCCGATGCCCACAACTGGCGCTGAGCGCCCAAATCTCTGCCCAGACTCCCCTCTGTGAAATTAAACCTGCGTTTTACGAGTTCCAACAAGGTTTTTACCAATTTTCACTACTTCTACACTCCGTTGGTTCAGTTTAACTCCATTTATATTCTTCATACGTTCCAAATCAATCCATACACATCTCAAGCCTCAAAAATTGGTTTCCATTGGTTTTACAAAAAAAAAATCTAAACTCTTCTTAACACATAAAATTCAAGTCATCAAATTTAAGGATAAAGAATTAACAAGAAAGCCCCAATGGAATTCAAAGACAATTCAAGAAATAAGTTCTTCCAAATGAATTAAGAATTTAGAACATCGATTGCACAGATAATCGTTCAGAATTTTAAATAGAGTTCCTAGAGGGACTTAGGGATTGCCCTCACTACCCGAACACCCCTATATTCACATATGAAGAAACTCATCCCCCCGTACCTGGATGAGCAGAAGATGAATGGTCTTGGTGTGATCTAAGATCGTTCCTGAGTACTCTTCCTTAGAGCTATTTGTTTCTCCTCTTTTTTTTTCCCTAACCCTTCAGAACGCAAATGAGGCAGATAGGGTTAACACCACCTGACTCCTTTCTTAAAATTAATCCATTGGACTGGGTCAACCCAATCCATTTTCCTTCTCTTCTAACCCACTTCTAATTTTCCTCAAAATAATTAAATAAAATAAATACATGTATATTATAAAATATTTTTTCTCTATAATAATAATATATTTCTGACCCTAAATATAATAATATAATTTCAATAACAAAATATCATATAAAATCAACCTTCTCTTAAAACATATAAATATTTATTTAAAAATGCTAATAAAAATACTTATTTAATACGTAGAAAATAATTGTCCAAAATAATAATTATTTAAAACGTACAAAATAATATTCCTATATAATTATTAAAATAATTATGACCAAATACCATCTAATAATAATAATAATAATAACCTTTTTGAAAATTGGGGTGTTACACCTACAAATGAGGACATATGAAGATGGTTCAATCAAGAGAGATGTTTTTGACAAAGTTTTAGAAACATGATTCTTTTCTTGTTGAACTACCTCTAGAGAGGGAATAGTAGTCTCTCTAGGATCCTCTTATTTCCTAATTTTTAGGCTTTTTTTTACTCTCCCTTTTTCTTGTTTTCCACTTCTCTTTCTTGGTCACGTTTAGCCTTCATTTGTACTTGATCCTTAGTCACTTGTGAAGGTGAGAGCGGATGAAGTACAAATTTTTTTCCCTTATGAGTGAAAGTGATTTTGTTAGTAAGGCCATCATGTTTTGTTTGCTTGTCAAATTGCTATGGCTTTCCTAACAAAATAAGACATGCTTCCATGGGAACTACATCACATGTAACTTTAACTTTATAGTTCCCAATGGAAAACTCCACTTCCACATGTTGATTAACCACCATATCCCCATCATCATTGAGCCAATGAAGTTGATAAGGTTTTGGATGGGGTGTGGTAGTTAACCCTAACTTTTCAACCATCCTAGTGCTACAACAATTGCACCAAGATCCACTATCCACAATGAGAGAACAAGCTTTGCTTGAAATGTTACACTTGTATGAAATATGTTCTCCCTTTGTGAATGTGTATCACTAGGTTGGCTACTGAGGAGCCTTCTCACCATAAGAAGTTCCCCATTATAAGGATAAGTGACCTCACATTTTTCTTCCTCACTTGTTTCCTCTTCATCCTCACTTGAAGATGAAGAAGTAGTAGCTTCATCTTGGCTACTATAAATGTCTTGGCCCCTTAAAATCATGACCTTTTTATTAGGGCATTGAGAAACAATGTGGCCTCTCCTAAGACATTTAAAACATTTTATCTCACTAGACTTAGTGCTAGTGTGTGAGGTGTATTTTCCTTTTTCCTTTTCTTTTTCTTTACCCTTGTATAGGATTTTGGAGGAGTCAAAAATTGTTTTCTTTTCAAAAGTTTTTCCCTCTCTCTTGTGATCTTTCTTGTAATAAGAAGATGAAAAAGAGCTTTCCTTCTTAAAATTTTTCCTCAAAACTTGTTGTTCAACCTTGATACAAAGTTGAACTAGATCATTTAGATCTCTATATGGTAAGAGCTCCACTTTATCTCTTATTTCCAAGTTAAGACCACTCAAAAACCTAGCAATGGTAATATTTTCTTCTTCCATAATCCCAGCCCTCATCATATATAGCTCCATAGTTTGGCTATATTCTTCAACACTCATTTGTCTTTGTTGAAGCCTTTGAAGCTTGTTCATAAGCTCCCTAGTATAGCATGAGGGTGTGTGTCTCCTCCTTAATGCACTCCACAACTCATTCCAATATTGAATTGGAGGATTATTATGGAGACGCCTATCCCTAACAAGGGATGTCCACCAATACATGGCATGGATTTGGAAACTCAATGTAGCAAGAGACACCTTTCTCTCTTCACTTACTTGATGGCAAGAAAAGATTTGTTCAACCTTCATTTCCCGATCAAGGTACCCTTCTACATCATCTTTTCCATGAAAATAAGGGAGATCCACTTTGGATTCCCTAATTTTGGGTGTCCTATGGGTCCTTCTAGGAGGGGGTTGGTAATGATCACCTATAGCTAGGCTCTCCTCATGAATAGATACCCCTAAGGCTGAACTATGGGATTGAGAACTTCCATGTCTACTTCGGTGCTTCATGTGTAAATTTTCTTCCTTTTACTTAAAAATTCGGATTTCTTCCTCTAAGATTGCAAGTTGGGCCTCTCTTTCAATTTTCTCTTTAATCTTTTGTTTGGCCTCTTGCTCTCTCCAAAGTTTTAGTGATTTCAACTCATGTGCTACTTTTGAAAAATCTTTGTAGGCACTTGTATCACTATCACTTTGATGAAGGGAAAAATATTCCATTATAGGCAAAAGTTTTTCTTTTATAAAAGACTTTTGAAAAGAAATTTTGAAAGGCTTAGACTAAGTACTTGATGGACTAAGTATACAAATTGAACCTTGGAGGGAGGTGAGCTACTAAGAGTCACTTAATAACCAAGACTCTTCGGGTAAAAATTACTAATCCACCTTGTAGCTAATCTTCACCAAAAAAATTGTTTTATGAATTTTTTTTATCCTTTTGTGCTAGTGAGCTATCTAGACGTTAATGAAACCAATTAAAATCTAAACAACAAAGATTTAAAGACTAACTAGACGAATTCCTAAGGTGAAAGCTTGAGAGGTACCAAAGACCTTCAAGGGCTACTTTCACCAAGTACTAACGCCACTACAAATCCTATGGAGAGATGGTTGTGTACCCATGACACTTCCAAGACACTCCAATTATTCAATAACAAAAGAGAAAATAAACACAAATTCTGAATTGAATTCAAAAGTGGCCTTGAAACTTAAGAAAACTAGCCACCGAATTTAGAAAGGAATTTAGGGACGGATTTAGCAACTAAAAATTTTGTAATGAAAATTTCCGTCACTAATTTTGTTTCTAAATCTTGTTTTTCAAATTTTGTTACAAATTTTTCTCAAGATTTTTGGTTGAAACAATTCTGGCCGAGAGACTTCTTCCTCCAATGCACAAATTGTTGTATGCTTTTCTTTAAAGTTGTGTGAATGACTTTTGAGAGAAATTTCTATGGTATAGAATCCGAAACTCCTTCAATTCAAACACCTCCTTCAAAGCTACCTTAGCTTCCTTTTGATGACCCTCGGAGCCTTAGTTTCTAGCAAGAAGAATTAGCATTCTTTTGGATCATCATTTAGAATTCTAATGACAAATGGACAGCCAAATCAATTTGAGAAATCAAAGAAAGTCAAAAGTAGAATAGAGATTGTATTTGAATGAAAGAATTTAGCTAGCTTCAAGAAAGAATATACCTAAGAATGGTGCTAGATTAGATCAACAAAAACCAAAAGAATAAGAATGAAAAGAAAGAACAAGATGATTCAAACAAGAGTTGCAATCCGGATTCAAATTAGTGACTCAATGTCAATGTTCTTTTAATTCTCCTTGGCTTTTTCTATTTGTGTTCTTTTTTTTATATAAATCTTTCTTGTTCAATTTCTTTTTAAATCAAAGGAGATATTCTTGCCTTTTTTCCAGAAAAAATATTCCAGCCACAACAACATTCAAATTGAATCCAAATTGGTTAAAAATTTTCAACTAAAAGTAGTCAATATTGTTTGAATTTTTAGTGCATGTTCTTAATCAAACTTTTGCTTGTTTCCTTCTAAAAAATTTTTTACTCAATTGTTTTATTTTTCCTCTATTTTTCTAGCAACTTTTCCAGATTCAACAAGCAAGCTCATGCACCAAAATTGATCTACTAGATTAGCCAAAAATTTGAAGAAAGTTGATCACAAATTTTTTTTAAGGAGTTTTTCTTGGAATCAAATCAATACAAACAATAAAGACACAATGGAAACTTAACTCTAAGGAGAATTACTAATGATCTAATAGCAATTCATGAACTCAATGATTTAAAATCAAAAGCACCAAAGCACATGTATTATTTGGTCAAAAGAAAAGAACAAAGTTTAATAAGCACATACTAGGAATTATGAGACAATTAAGAACTACACATGACTTCTAATGAAAATTTAAATGTATTAAAAAATTTAAATGACTCAAACTCAAGCATATGACTGAATCAAAATTCAAAATGAGGATGACTCAAAAATTAAAAATGCACTCAAGATAGAAGCCTAACGTTTTTTATGGCTTATGATTCATATGGATCAATTAAGCAAACAACATGATATGAATCACTTTTTCTGACAAAATAAAGCTAGATCTATCATGAGATGAAGGAATTAGATCTAGGAAGAAACTCTACTCATGAACATGTGAAGCGAAGATGTAGGATCAAGAAAGAAAAACATTCATCAAAAGATTAAGTACTTATCTCTTGATGAAACCAATGCTCTAGATACCACTTGATGAAGCTCCTATATGGCAAGCTCCTTGATCGAATTGAGAAGAATTCTCAAGCTTGAACCAAAAGGATCTTCAAGACTGAAACTAGCTTGAGAATCAATGATGATCCAATGATGCTAGCAACTCCGGCAAGAACTCCTAAAGCTCCAAAGAGGAAGGCTCAAGGAGATAAGGAGTGAGTTCTCCTTGGAAGAGAGAAAAGATGACTTTCGGTGGGGATTCAATTTTAGAAGAAATGAATCTCATAAATGCCAAAAGTGAAGAGTTACACGGACCTAAGTGATTTATAGGCTCTAGGAAATGTGCTTGAGAAGCTACTAGACCAAGAGTTAATATTAAACCATGGTATGGTTAATATTAACCCTTGGCGCCAAAGAGAATTCAAATTTGAATTCTCCCTTGCTTCACGGCACATAATCCGGAACCCACATGGTGAGTGAATGTGCATGTGATTTAAGTTTCGTTTAGAGTGGATTTGAGTCACACTATGTGCACCTCCTCACATGGCCAGCCACATGGTTCAAATCCAACCTAAATGCACCTTAAATTACATGAAACTCAAACTCACATGTAATGAATCCTAAATGGCCTAAATACATGGCCGAAAAATCATACCTATCCTAAATGACCCAAAATACAAGGTCTAAGAAAGTACAAGCCCATTGGGCCTAACCCTATACTACTTGTGCTTTAGGTTATAGCCCAACTAAAAAGAACTATGGGCTTTTCTTTAGCACTGGCCCATTCTTCATGTATCCTCTTGGCCATAGCCCTAGTAGTTGGGCCTTTGGCCCATGGGCCTCCATCATGATCTTAACAATGATATATTTATAGCATCAGATCACTACGAACCACCTTACCAGCCTCCATCACCTTGCCTAAGTATTTCACCACCTCAACCCGCTTTAGGCTCAAAAGTTCCCATTGAAAAATCAATTAATCATAAGCGAAGTAAGTCCGAGTATGAAATGAGTTTTAACTTAGTTGGGAACAACAATCAAGCCAAAGTTCTAGAAAATCTATTTGTTGGTATTTAGACTATAGCCGTCAATTTTGAAAAATGTCTAACTTGATGGAGAAAAGAGAAAGATACAAAGAGGCAAAGGGGAATATTTGGAGTGCTATAAAAGAGATCCCAAATTTGGATGATTGAACTCGCTACATGGCGACTATTTTGCTTGATACTAATGCAAAGAAAGACTTTTCTTAATGATATCAATAGAAGAGTGCTCAGATCGGATAACGTACAAGCTAGGATGAACAATATTATTTTGGTGTTATTTTGATTGCACTTGATTGAAGTGTTTGCCTTATATTTTGGTTGTGTATGACCACATGTTGGATTTGTCAAACTATATTTGTTTTGGTGTTATTTTGGTTGCACTTGATTGAAGTGTTTGCCTTATATTTTGGTTGTGTATGAACACATTTTGGAATGATGGAACTATATTGTTTTGGTGTTATTTTGGCTATACTTGATTGAAATATTTTAGCATGTTTTATGTTTTTTTATTATATTATTATTTTTAGTTATATTGTTTTGTATAGGTACAATGTAACATTCAAGCATGTATGAAGGTAGTGACATAGATGAAGAAGAAATGGAGGACGTAGAGATAGATGATGAAGAATTTTATGAAGCCATGTATGCATGTGTAATGGAAATTCATGCATTAATGCATGTGTTGATTCAGTTTCTAGTTATGATATGTAATGAACAAATTGAGCGTTCATTAAATCGAAAACGAATTACTAACATGGAAAATGACTATATACACTGAGCATTAAACGATGATCCTACGATATTTTGATAAGTTTATAGGATGTATCCAGATGCGTTTCAAAAGTTATGTGCAATTCTTAAAGAAAAAAATACCTCTAAAGGATATACGATATATTTGAGTTGAAAAAATGCTTACATCATTCCTACAAATTTTTGGTCAGAATACTCAATATTGTGTAATTCGTAACACATTTGGCTGATCACAATTTGCTACAAGTGAAAATTTTTTTACAAGATTTTGAAGGCTTTGAATACGATAATACCTACTTTTTACAAGCATATAGAGGACGAAGACTCAGGAGACACAACAAAATTACTGACGTACCCTCATGCTGCTATATATGCTAAATTAAAGCTATTGACGAGACACATATTCCAACAATGGTGAGGGGAGGAGATGTAAGTAGTTATCACAATCGTCATAGAAAAAAATGTATTAGTCACTTGTAATTTTGATTTGGAGTTCATGTACATTCTTAATGGATGGGAGGGTTTGACTCATGATTCTAAGCTACTAAATGATGCTATATTAAGGAGGAATGGACTTAAAGTAGCTCAAGGTAAATGCTTATTCTTTAAATAATAATAATAATAATAATAATAATAATTATTATTATTATATTAATATTATATATATTGCATATGTAATTAGGTAAATATTTCTTGGTGGATTGTGGATTTCCTAATCAACGCTAATTTTTAACTCTATTCCGAGGTGTAAGATATTATCATCTACAAGATTTTATAGGTCAAGGTAATGACTCTAAAAATGAAAAAGAATTGTTCAATCTTCATCATGCGTCTTTAAGGAATGTGATTGAGATAATATTTGGTATTTTTAAATCAAGGTTCACAATTTTTAAGTCAGCACCTTCATTTTTATTTAAGACACAAGTAGAACTTGTGTTAGCATGTGTAGCACTAAATATCTTTCTTTGTAAAGAATATCGTTTGGATGAATTTTCAATTGAACCGGTGGACGAACCTTCATCTTCAACATTACTGATTAATGAATATCATAATTTTGAGCCTATTATTCAAATCCAGGAGCAAGAGCGAGAAGACACTAATGCTTGGAGGACTGGTATAGCTATGGACATGTGAGTGAATGCTATTTATGAGGACATGATATTACTAAGAATTATTGTTATTATTATTTATCTAGACATTATTATTTTTTTATTATTTTTATTTTTGTCTCTTTTTAAATTTGAATGTATAAAAAAAAATCTTGAACTCTTATCGTATGTAAAAAAATTCACAAAATTCTATAAAGTCCCGTAGAATCCATTAAAATCCCGACTTAAAAGTCTTGGAGAATCTATTAAAATTTTGATTTAAAATCTTGCAGAATGTTGCAAAATTTTAAAAATCATGAAAATCCTGTAAAGTCTTTTAAAATCCGTAAGACTTTTTTTAACTAAAAAAGTTTTTTAAAATTCCAATCTAATACACCTCCTAAGTATGACTAAGCTAGACAAATTCAACTACAGAAAACCTACAAAATCTAACAACTTTTCATTTTAACTAGAATACTCATGATTAAAATATTTAAATATGATAAAATATTCATTATTGATTAAAAAATATTAAAATATTACATTATATAGTTCATATTAAGTTATTAAAAGAGAGTACATCTAACTTGAAAAAAATAAATATTAACTTAACATCGAACACTTTTTATGAAATTAATAAAATTAATATCGAATTATAATAAAATGAGTAACTTGTATACCAAAATTAAATTTTAAGAATTCAAATAAAAAACTTTAATAAACCTATTACCTATTAATTATTTCTAGGCTAAAAACCTATTTTGGTCCCTTATAATATTTTTTTGTTTCAATTTAGTCCCTCATTAATTTTTTGTCTCAATTTGGTCCCAAACTAATTAATTGGTTTCAATTTAGTCCGAAATTAATTAATTAGTTTCAATGTGGGACTTCGTCCAAATTATTTAAACGGAGTTAACTTTTGGCCACGTGGATGCCACGTAGATGCATAGTGGCATCCACGTGGATGAGAATTTTTTTTGAAAACACCTGGACCCGGAACGGCTCGTTCTGAAACCGGAACGGGTCGTTCTGGTTGCAAAATTAAAACACCACCAGTGAAGCAGAACAGGCCGTTCTGAAACCAGAACGGCCCGTTCTGGATTCAAAACGGCCTGTTCCAAAACTGTGAATAAAATATTCTTTACTTAATTGTGTTTTTGATATTATAATTATGCAATTTTGATCTCTAAGGTTTTAATTGAGTAATTTCAGTCCTTAAAAGATTATAGTTGTGTAATTTTAGTCTCACAATTTTTAATTGAACAATTTTAATCTCTCAAATATCATAATTGTGCAATTTTAGTCTTTCTCATTAAAAATTTAATAATTTTAAAATTTTAATATATATATATATATAATGTTTTAAAACTATATAATTGTTTGTTTATTTAAATTAACGTATATTATTTTTTTTAATGTATCAAATGATATATATTTATTATTACTAAATAAATAAAATTTATATATTATTAGTATTTTAATATTACTGATAAATTAATATCAATAATATTTTTACTATATTTATAAATAAACTAATAATTTGATAAATATAACTTAATATATATTAATATACTTTTACAAAAATATAAATATATAAGATCAGATATATATTTCTAATTAATATACTTATATTTTTGTAATATACGTTAATTTGAATAGATAAATAATTATTTAATTTTAAAAAATTATATATATATATATACATATATATTAAAATTATTAATTTTTAATGGGAGAAACAAAAATCATACTATTATGATATTCGAGGGACTAAAATTGTTCAATTAAAAATTGAAGGACCAAAATCGCGCAATTGTAATTCTTTAAGGACTAAAATTATGCAATTAAAATCTTGGAGATCACAAAACTGCACAATTGTAATACTTGAGAGATAAAAAATGCAATTAAACCAATATTCTTGATTAAATTTATTAAAAAATATAATAATTTTGAAAAATATTTTTTATGGTAAAAATTTTAAAATTACTTATTTTTATAAAATATAATTGTCTTATAAATAGAGTAATAATTTTTTCTTTTTCTCTTTCTATTTGAAAAAATATTTAAATATCACTTTATAATTTTTTACAACTTATTTAAGATTAAAAGAATAAAATGATAAAAATTAATAAGAAAAACATAATAAAATAAAATATAAAAAAAATATTAATATATTTATTTTATTAGATATAATAACATAATTAAAATATAATTAATAATATATATTTTATAAAATTATTAATATTTTATATATAAAAAAAATAAAATAAAAACAGGAACGACGTTCTGAAACCTGAACGGACCGTTCTGGTTGCATTTTCGGTGTGTTAATTTTGCACCTGGAACGGGCCGTTCCGGATGCAAAATTAACACACCAAAAGTGCACCCAGAACGGCCCGTTCCGGTTTCAGAACGGGCCGTTCTAGGTCCAGGTGTTTTCAAAAAAATTTTCATCCATGTGACATCCACGTATGCATCTACGTGTCGTCCACGTGACCAAAAGTTAACACCGTTAAAGCAATTTGGACGAAAAGTCCCACATTGAAACCAATTAATTAATTTGGAACTAAATTGAAACCAATTAATTAGTTTAAGACCAAATTGAGACAAAAAATTAACAAGAGACTAAATTAAAACAAAAAAAATTATAAGGGACCAAAATAAGTTTTTAGAATTATTTCTACTATCATTTAGAGATCGAATCAGATGTCGGGTCTATAAATAAATACGTTTAGAACAACTTTTACCTGCAAGTAAAAAGTAACATCGGCCACAAGAACTCTAGAGTGACTACTCATTACATTTAGTATTTAGCATTTGGCTTGAATTGGCTTGGTATATTTTCAACTAAACACAAAACTCACCAAAAGTCATCTTTGTCTGGTTGTGGAATCAGCCCCAATGGTTACGGTGATCCGAATTAACACCACATTTGTAGCATTCATCTCACGAGATTATGCCAATCAATCATTCATCCAAATATTATTTTATTAAATTAAATTGAATCATATTATGACACACACACCATAGCGTATTCATTTTCAATTCATCAAGCACAAGCTGAGAAAAACCACTTCGATTTTCTGATACTACCACCGCCAATGGCTGCACCGAACCTTAGCCGCATGGCGTTTCGATCCTCGAAGCTTCTTGCTCGTCCTTCGCATCTTCTCTCTGCTCAGTTACTGATGCAGATGCAGTCCCCTTCTCCTCTCACTCGAAAGGCATGCCCCTTTATTATGTCTTTTCACTTTTGCATACTTTTCATTTTCTGGCGTACCCATTTCCCATTGTTTCCCAATTTTTGAATCTGATTGCAAAGTTTCAATCTTTTCACCAATTCCCCACGACCCATATGAGTTTTTTTTTTTTTTTGGTGATTTATACTTGATCATTATTCGTTACAGATTGTATCACTTTTGATGAAATTATTATAAAAGTTAAATTATACGGTAATCTATGAATGGATGAAGGTTTACAAAAGTAGTAGATACCTACTTTGTTTTCTGAAATTTGAAAGTGATGACTTATTAGTCTCAGGAATTACGAAACTGTCGAATAAATCTTTAGAATGTCACATTTCCTACATTTCAGAGACTTATTTAAGAATATTTTAATTTCAAGGATTAATATGACGAAGCCTTCCAAATTCAGAACCAGTTTGGGTGTTTGCTCATCATATTATTTATTTACAGGGTGAATGACTTGAATATGATTTCTTATTAGTATCATCACAGGTTTGATGCCAAAAGTTGACATTGAATGACCATTTGATGTATTTATCATTGGAGGACCAACCTAATGACACTTACATTTAAAGGACCACAAAATGGGTGTTTCTTATTGAGTAAACACCCATTTCAGTCCCTGATTTTGAAAGATGTTGTCATATTAGTCCTTGAAATTATGAAATTGTCAAATAAGTCTTAAATTTTACTAGTTACTGTCATTTTAGTTAGGAATATATATAAAATATTATCATTCTAGTTACATATTTTATGTTTTGGACTAATAATTAATATGATTGCGATATTGTACTTTCGGGGACGTATTTTACATTTTCTTAGTTTTAGGAACTAATATGACAACATTTCCAAATTTAAGAACTAGATTGGGTGTTTACTCGTTTACTATTGTTGTTATTATTATTTGGATATTGTTGTTACTTGTGTATGAGTCTGGGGTTTGTTTGAATGGCAGATGAGCGTGGATGCACATAGTGTTGCTTCCCAGCTCAATAGTTCTGGATTGTTGAGGACTCAGGGCCTTATTGGAGGGAAATGGAGTGATGCTTATGATGGCAAAACCATAAAGGTATGACATACTTTGCTGTTATTTTTTCTCCTTCTCTTCTTCCAATTGTTTGTGTCAAAGTACAATGGAAGAGGGGCAGCATGTTCTTGCTGCTTCATGGTCTATTCATGCTGCTGATGATCATAGTCTAAAGATGCAGCTTGTTTTATCAGTATAATTTCCTTTGTTTGTAGTCCTATTGAGTCAGCATCTTATATATTCAATGCGTGGCAGGTTTATAATCCAGCAACTGGTGAATCTATTGTAGATATTGCATGCATGGGTGGAAGAGAGACAAATGATGCAATTTCTGCAGCCTATGATGCATATAGATGTATGAAACTTCCAGTTTGATGCTATAGCCATAAATGTGTAAGATACTTATGGGGGGTTTGGAAAAGCCAATACAGAGCTTATGAAAATAAGCTTCCTTTTATCAACTCACATGATAAGACCTTAATTAATTAGCGCATACTTAAGCTGATTACCCAAACACACCCTTAGTTTATATTTACTAAATAAATTGGGTACTGATGTTTCTCTTATAAAATTGGGCAAATTTGCTTAATATATACATAGAATGTGATGGCTGGGTTTAATAACTATAACAACTAACAACTAACAAATTTGGTGTAAGAAATGAATATCTCAGGTGAATGGTCATTCTTTTTTCTTTACTAGTGGGCTTGCAGACCTGTCAATAGTAACATCTCTTGCTTTAAAACAATATTAACTTTTGTTAAACAAAATTGTGGTAGCTTCCAATTAAAACTGGGTGTAGATGTTATTTAAAAGAATTGCTACCTTAAAGAGAACATGGACTTTTAGGTAATATTTGCTGCAATGAAACATTAACACCTTTATTTATTTATTTATTTATTATTATTATTATTATTATTATTATTATTATTATTATTATTATTATTATTATTATTATTATTATGTTTTAGGGTGACTAGCAGAAAGTGAGGGATTAATATATTTTGATGTTCCAGTCTATGGTGTTAATTAATGTAGTTGATTTGTTCTATTGTATTAAACCCTTTCACTCACAATTTCCCTTTGCTGATGGATTAATGCTGTATTGGTTCTTGGTTCATGTTCATGAGTCCTTAGAGCAAAAGAAGAATTAACTTAAAAATTCTGTTATTTGTATCATTGGATTATTCACAGTAGTATAGTAACTAAAATTTCCTATGTAGCATGGAGCAAAACAACTGCTGCTGAGCGAAGCAAATTTCTGAGGAAATGGTATAGTTGTTCTCTGGTGATTTCATGATCCACCTTCTTTTTTGAAATATTTGACTTATCTTCTGACTTACATTTTTTTTAAGCTTTGGGACCATATGTTGCTGTTAATGTAATTTAATTTTTTTAATCCACAAATACTGCTTTTTTCTAGCATTGTTATTCATTTGTACCAGTGTGTCAATCAATTCAGAGTTATTGCACTAAATCACTAGACACTGCCTGTTCAATTGTTATGCAAACCTGTCATGTCCTTTTAGTTGCAACTTTTGCTGGTTCTATATGGAACTCTTATTACATTCAAGTGTTGACAATATTTAGACCCTTGCAACCGCAAATTTTAGAAGGAAAGGAAGTTAACTAAAGGCATTAAACAGTTTTAATATACATCGGGTCTTTTAATTTATGAGGAACTTTATGATGCTGGAAAAACAGAGGTAGATTGAAAATTTTATAGGATTTTAAATTCTTTAATGATATCAACTTTATAATCAAGTAGTATGAGGAGATAATTTGGGACCTTACAGATAGTTTATGATATACTTGAGTCTTGATACATGTACAATTGTTGGATCATATGCTCGATAAAATCATGAATTATAAAATTGTATTTTCCAATGTTTTTGTTCCCCAAAAAGACCATAATAAGGGAAGTAAAGAAAATTCTTCCTTTTTTATTTTCCTTTTCCCAATTCATATTTGTTCATAACTTGTAAATAATGCTGGTATTTTGGGTTCACTATGTCAAGAAGAATTTTTTTAAAGTCTTATTAATGCATTGGAATAAGTATGCTCATTCTATTTTCCTAATTTGTAGCTATATGAGTTTATATAATTACTCTAAATCTTGCTTTAAAATAATAACCAGAATAATCGTGCAAAACTTAATTTATATTTATTATTTAATTGTTCTAGATCTGCTTAATATATTTTTTTCTTACCTTCATGAATTGCACCATTAATATATTATAATGCAATCATGTATTTTGCATTTGTTTGGTGGTGATTTGTCTTTAAGCATCTATGATGTGATTTTTAATGTGCAAAATTGTAATACTGTATGAAATGTCTGTTGCTAAATCTCCATGGCAAACAAAACTACTTATTTATTCAGTTTTATGTTCTGCCAGCTGATCTGGTTTTTGCAATGCCCTACATTCATTTAAATTAGAATAGTTCATGATTTTGATGGAGTCTGCAATCTGCATATGTATCTGTTTATGATATATTGACTTATCATGATGTAAGTTGCCTGAGTAGTAATTTTGTCCTAATAATAGTTATATTTTGTTAATTTTCTCCTTTATTTTCAAGGTATGATTTGCTAATGGTACATAAAGAAGAGCTTGCACAACTTATAACCTTGGAGCAAGGGAAACCTCTCAAGGAGTCTATTGGTGAGGTACATGATGGGTGAATTTCTGTTATTGCATGTTTTGCGAATTATTGTTTCTTTTCTTATGTATTTTCCCTAGTTGAATTTCATTATTTGTTCAGTGTTTATGAAATTAACTATTTTGTAGATAAACTATGGGGCTGGCTTCATTGAGTTTGCAGCTGAGGAGGCAAAACGTATATATGGGGATATAATTCCTGCACCTTTATCTGATCGGCGATTATTTGTTCTAAAGCAGGTAAACTTGGTGTCTTAAATTTCTATTTCAGCAGTTTTCTGGGAAAACTTTATACCTAAATTGCATCAATTTACCTAGTGCAATGTACAAAAAGAAATGGAGTATGGTATTTGACTTTAAAATATCTCAAAGAATTAGGGGATTCTGCTATCTGTGCCAGCACTCTACGATGTATTTGGCTGATATGAAATGCCTATAATCTTTAAGGATACCTCTCAGCCTTAAATCTGACATGGGACAGAATCATTTTCTTATGGCCTCTGTTTGGTGTTTCACTCATGGTCTCTATAGGAGTCTCCTTAACAGATATATAGTGGGATTGAGAGCTTTATTGAATTGCTGTCTTTGTTTATTTTCCCTTACAGTAACTTATTGTGAAGTCTCTTCCGTCCCTCTGATAACATTCTCTCTTTTCTAAGTAAAGACAAAAGAAAAAAGACAAGCTTGCTTAAATAGGAATTGATAGTCAACTTCAATTAAATTTTATTTTTTATGTGAAATATGGCTATTAAAGGAAGGCAAAACATGGAAATATCCTGGTACTACTATTTTTTTTTTGAGATCATATACCAAGTAGGATCCAAGGAAGCACTTTCCTCAGCAAATGAGAAGTATATTCCTGTCTCATTAAAAGGAAACAAGATTCAATTGTAATAAATATTGCGACATATTTATATGTTGAGTAATTTGCCCTGATATCAATTAATTATGCCTGTGTAAATGCTGCAAGAAATGATGGGTTCAATTGCCTTTTATATTGAAAGTTCTAGAATATGATTTTACTTATTGTTAATATTCAATATCTGTTTAATAATTCTGAACCCTAATATTTATACACGTGGCTCGAATTTACTTCTCTGGTATTTGCAGCCTGTAGGGGTTGTAGGTGCAATTACACCTTGGAACTTTCCCCTTGCAATGATTACTCGAAAGGTATCTTCAGTTCTGACTCTTTACCATCCAGATTTTACCCATTCTCAGTTTTAAGTGTTTTTAGGAGTTAGTGAAGAACAATCATTTTAAGAATTATGTGTGTTTTTAATATATCAGGTTGGTCCAGCCCTTGCATGTGGCTGTACAGTGGTCATAAAACCCTCTGAACTTACACCTCTCACTGCATTAGCTGCAGCAGAACTCTCCATTCAAGCTGGAATACCAGCGGTAGTTTCCTAAACCCACTTTTATGAATGTAACTAAAGTTTATTGCATATTTGGTTTACAGGCTCTATAGTTTGCTGTTGTGATGTTTGGTAATTTAGAAATTAAATTCATTGAAAATTGTCATTGTGGGATGGCAATTGTACATCAGCACCAGCTTGCTTGTGATGTTTATAGAAAGTTCATCATGATATTTTGGTATGCAATCTACTATGTGTTTATGGGTCTGTTTGAATAAATTTTTCCATAAGTGCTTCAAGAAGTAAAAAAAAGAAGGAGAAAAAAATGAAGTTAGCTTCTCCGTAAGTTAAAACTAGTTTATCCAAACAAACCCTTTATCAAAATATTATTTGCATATGCCTTTCACTATCACTATAATATTTTGGTTCCATACATATTGTACATATGAAGAAGGTCAACAAAAGAGAAATACTAAGTTGGCTCCTTTGGATGCCCCTAATCATCTTTAGTTTCTTCTACTAGATTGTGGGTACATCTTACAGCAACTTTAAACCCAAAATCTTTAGTTTACCATCTCTTATATTGCTACATGTTTGCAGACTTCTTCTCTACCTTTTCTTCTTTTCCCATAAATGAAGCTTCATTTCTTTTTATTGTTCCTTCCTGCCCATCATTTATTATTTTAATGGTTGTGATATTTAATGGCATAGGGTGTAGTGAATGTGGTAATGGGAAACGCACCTGATATTGGAGACGCTTTGATTGCAAGTCCACAGGTTCTGTGACCATGTGCTTTTATGAAGCAATTACCTTGTGAATGTAATTGAACATCTGAGAAAGAAATTGTCAACCTTATTTAGGTAAGGAAGATCACATTCACAGGCTCAACAGCTGTTGGAAAGAAGTTGATGGCTGGTTCTGCTGAGACGGTTAAAAAAGTATGCTTTGATATTGTCATGAATTTCTTGAAATGCAGGGTATAGAATTCTTATATTGAAAAGGAGATTTCACCCTTATATGTATGATTGTTGAACTTCTAGGTATCTCTGGAACTTGGTGGCAATGCACCTTGCATAGTTTTTGATGACGCTGACCTGGATGTTGCAGTAAAAGGAACTGTAAGTTAGAAAGGATGACAATTCATGGTGATTCTAAACTTGTAATGCTGTTTTTGTTTAAGCTGTTACTTTATATGTATTTGTCATGTCTGATTTGGTTACAACTTAGTCTATGCAGTGCTTGAGACCTTTTGATATTGACTCTAAAAGTAATGGATAATCTTGTATTCTTACGGTGGTCTCAAGATGATTATTAGAAATGCAATTGATTAATGCAGTATTATCATTTCTTGTATGGTGGGTGAGCTTCAGATAATTTGTGTTAGATGGAGCAAAAAATATGGTGTTTCTTTAGCTATGTGGAACTTAAATTGCATGGAAAATTGCAGCTTGGCAGTTGTCTCTGTGTACTTGAGTTAAAAATGAAGCCCCATAATCAAAATACCAACTCCATTTTTCATGTAGGAGCTCTGATTGCACTGGTCACCAATTATCTAGGCAGTTGCAATTTTAGTGGTAGAGTATTGGTTCCATGCCCGCTAGTGACAAATTCAACCTCACCTGCTGATAACCTTTTAGGGATGAAAGTAGCTCAATATATTTTAAGTCACCATAGGTCTTATCATTCATTATTTGTTTCACAGCATAGTCTTCATGTTTCTGTTATTTAAATTATTTACGAGACTAGAACAAATGAACCTTGCTTTTCTATTTCTTAGAATAAGCGGGTACAAATTGACTCAGGAAGTTTTACATACCTTACCAAGTCAAATTCGTGCTGTGTTCTTTTAGACACTGCATAGATTTTTCTTTGTGCAACTGTTAACTGCTAAAGTTTAGTGCTGAGGTGGGCTAGTGAAGTTATTTTATTAAACTATCTTTCAGTAGCCTTTTGTGATTTTGGTCCAATTTGTAGTTTTTTCATTAAAAAATCATCTTAATCCATGATTATTTATTAAATTATTAGTCATATGTGTTTGAGATTTTAATTTATGCTCTAAAATTATGTGCTGTCTCTCTCTCTCTCTCTCTGTCTCACCAAATACTCAAAACTCCCTTAACTTGGGCCTTAGCAACCTTGCCAGTTTAATTTCACAGCAATTTTGGAGATCTTCTGTTCATGTGGAATATTTGAGATTATGGTTTCTTTGCATGAATTCTTTTGATGATTGGAATCACAGCAATGGGTAGATTTGTGGTTGGGCAATTCGAGCTTGGGTAGTATGGTAAAAATTAACAAATCTGCATAAAATGATATAAACTAAATAGAAGCTTCCAATTTTTGGGTTAATTGCTAAAATTGAAAATTAAGGGGCATGCTGTGAATCTCCCTGCCCTTCTGTTATGATGGTATTAATAATCATAACATTTCATTTAATTTGATTGCAGCTTGCAGCAAAGTTCCGTAATAGTGGACAAACATGTGTTTGTGCAAATAGAATTATTGTGCAAGAAGGTTAGCTGAAAATGATAGTAAACTATCAATTTTACATTGCGTTTATCTGATTTTCCATGTCTTAGAATCTTTTCATTTGAATATATTCCCTTTCGTCCTTATAAGACACTTATAACTAAATCACACAGACTGATATAAATAGTTATATTAGTTGATTTTATTAGATTTATAAAACAAATTATGATATACCAATCTTACTGTTCTTACTTATTAAATTTCTATAGGAGAGGTGAAGATATTACTTCATATCAAAGCTTATGCATCAATACCAATAAAATTGATAAATGATAATTGCAGAGATTAAGAGTTGAGAGAGAATATTTATTTCTCAAATTCTTTTCACATTATCCAACAATAAGAAACACATATACTCACAAATCACAATCCTTAATAGGGGCAAAAGATGAAAATAAAATTAATATTTTATAGAAATTGTAAAGTGTCTTATAAAAAGGACCATGTTTCCTTCTAAATGTCAATGGAATTAATGACAGAATATCTGGTCACTAAAACAGCTATTTAATTGTACATTTGGTAACTGTTATTCTCTCCATAAATAGGATATCACAGCTGTAGATGTAACTGTTATTCTCTTCTTAATTAGGATAAATGTATATGTCAGTTAGCTAATATTTTGGGCTGAGAATCAGCTTGCCAGCTTGTAATTAAATACTATTTATATGAGAATTCTCCAGGAGGAGAACACAGTTTTTGGCCTACACGTTTCTGCATTTGACATGGTATCAGTCAGGCAGACGGTCCTAGCCTAGTCATTTTTCTCTTGTTTTCCAGTCTCGTTCCAGATTTCACTATTCTCGGTCCTCTATCTTGTCTCGGCTCTGTCCTTGTTCATATCTAGTTCTTGTTTTTTTTCTAGTCCAGTTTTGTATCTTCGTCATGTCTTCTGAAAAATATGATGTCTTGTTAGTTCGCCTTAATAGCAAGAACTACTCAGCCTGGGCTTTTCAGTTCCAGATATTTGTCAAAGGAAAAGATCTTTGGGGTCATGTTGATGGTCGTGCTGTTGCTTCTGACAAAGACAACCAGACGGATGAACATGCCAAATGGGAGGTCAAAGATGCTCAAGTCATGGCATGGATCATAGGTTCTGTTGATCCCAACATCGTCCTGAACCTTCGACCTTTCAAGACGGCAGCAGAGATGTGGACCTACTTGAAGAAAATATATAGTCAAAACAACACTGCTCGAAGATTTCAGCTTGAACATGACATAGCCATTTTTCAACAGGATGGTCTATCCATCTCTGATTTTTATTCTCATTTCATGAATTTATGGGCCGAATATACTGATATAGTTTATGAAAAGCTGACTTCTGAAGGCCTGCGTTCAGTGCAATCAGTTCATGCCACTACCAAACGAGATCAATTTCTTATGAAATTGAGATCTGATTTTGAAGGTATTCGGTCTAATCTCATGAATAGAGACCCTGTACCATCATTGGATGCATGCCTGAATGAGCTGTTGCGTGAAGAACAACGTCTTCTCACACAGTTCACCATTGAACAACAAAAATTAGTTGCTGTTCCAGTGGCATATGCCGCACAAGGTAAGTCCAGAAGCCGCGACCTGAGTGCTGTTCAATGTTTCTGTTGCAAAGGATTTGGACATTATGCTTCAAACTGTCCAAAAAAAATTCTGCAGTTACTGCAAGAAGGATGGGCATATTATTAAAGAATGCCCAACAAGACCACCAAGGCGATCTGCAACAGCTTTTACAACTGTGGTTGGTTCCTCCATTCCTAGCAGTTCTGACAATACCATAGCTGCCCAACCCGTTGCTCCTCCTCCTGTTCAAACTTTGACTCCTGAAATTGTTCAACAAATGATCATTTCAGCCTTTTCTGCTTTGGGATTCTCAGGTAAACCCTTTTCTATATCTTCACCTTGGTATTTTGATTCTGGGGCTTCCAATCATATGACCAACAATGCCCAATTCCTCACTAATATCACAAAATATTCTGGAAATCTCAACATCCATACTGCTGATGGAAATTCTTTGCCTATCATAGCAACTGGTGATATTTCTTCATCTTTAACTGATGTTTTTGTCTCTCCTAGTCTTACTAGTAATCTCATTTCTGTGGGTCAGTTAGTTGACAATGATTGTCGAGTAGAGTTCTCAAAATCTGGTTGTCTTGTGCAGGATCAACACTCAGGGACGATAATCGCGAAGGGGCCTAAACTTGGACGTCTTTTCCCACTCCAATCCTCCTTGTCTCCAAGTCTTCCCTTACCTTTTGTTTCTTGTAATTCTGCTCATATTGATTACCAGCTGTGGCATAAGCGTCTTGGGCATCCAAGCTCAAATGTACTTCATGTGATACTCAAATCTGGTTTTCTTGGAAATAAAAATTCACCACCTCTTCATGCTGTTCACTTTGATTGCATTCCTTGTAAACTTGGCAAAAGTAAAACTTTACCTTTTCCAACACATCAATCAAATGTCAGAAAACCTTTTGATATGATTCATAGTGATGTATGGGGGGTGGCACCTATTATCTCTCATGCTAAATACAAATACTTTGTCACATTTATTGACGATTATACGCGTTTCACTTGGGTCTATTTCTTGCGCTCTAAAGCCGAAGTATTCTCAACATTCAAACTTTTTCATGCTTATGTTCAGACTAAATTTTCTTCACATATTAAAATTCTTCGGTCTGATAATGGGGGGGAGTACACATCTCATTCATTTCAAGAATTTTTGCAAACTAATGGCATTATTTCTCAACGAACATGTCCTTCAACTCCTCAACAAAACGGGGTAGCAGAAAGAAAAAACCGTCATTTGCTTGATGTTGTCCGCACCCTTTTATTGGAGTCTTATGTGCCATTAAGGTTCTGGTGTGAAGCTCTCTTGGCTGCGGTTCACCTTATAAACCGCTTGCCATCTCCATCATTGAATAATGAGTCTCCTTTCACTCGCTTATTTGGTCGTCCACCCAATTATTCCACTCTTCGTGCCTTTGGTTGTGTGTGTTATTTACATCTTCCTCCCCAAGAGCGCAACAAACTCACTGCACAATCTGTTCAATGTGCTTTTCTTGGGTATTCTCCTCACCAAAAGGGCTTTCTATGTTATGATCCTACCCTTCGTCGAATTCGGATTTCAAGAAATGTCATTTTTCAAGAAAATAAATATTTTTTTTCAGCAAATCCTGATCTTCACTCTTCTCAAATCTCTGTTCTGCCATTGTTTTCTAACTCTCCTGCAGGCCAACCTTCATCTACACCGCTCTTGACCTACCAAAGGCGCACTCATGCCATTCAAAATCAGCCCTCGGAAACCAACAGGCCCCCTCTCGATCAATCCTTGGTTGCTGATCTAGTACAAGCACCAGAACCAGCTCCTTTACGACGAAGTTCTCGGGCTCGTAAACCCCCAGAAAAGTATGGCTTTACCTCTCCTTTATCCTTGACAGCAACATTATCTTCTATTCCTATTCCTTGTTCTTATAAACAAGCCATGGAGCATGAATGTTGGCAGAAAGCTATTGAAACAGAACTCCTTGCACTGGAAGAAAATCAAACATGGGATGTTGTGCGATGTCCACCATCCGTTAAACCTCTTGGCAGCAAGTTTGTCTTCTCTGTAAAGCTTCGTTCAGATGGATCCATAGACCGTTACAAGGCTCGTTTGGTTGTGCTCGGTAATAAGCAAGAATATGGACTTGACTATGACGAGACCTTTGCACCGGTTGCCAAAATGACTACTGTGCGAACAATTCTTGCCCTTGCTGCATCACAATCATGGCCATTACATCAAATGGATGTCAAAAATACATTCCTCCACGGTGACCTCAAGGAGGAAGTTTACATCAAACTTCCTAATGGTATGCCCGCACCTTCACCTAATAATGTTTGCAAGCTAAAACGCTCTTTATATGGCTTGAAACAGGCACCGAGAGTATGGTTTGAAAAGTTTCGATCCACACTACTAGGCTTTTCCCTCACACAAAGTCAATATGATCCATCCCTTTTCCTACAAAGGACTTCTAAAGGCATTGTGGTACTTCTTGTTTATGTGGATGACATAGTGGTGACTGGTTCTAATCAAGAAGCTATTTCTAGCATCAAACAGTTGCTGCATTCAACTTTCCACATGAAAGAACTTGGTCCACTCACTTACTTCTTGGGGTTAGAGGTGCATTATCAATCTGCAGGCATATTTTTAAATCAGCACAAGTATATTCAGGATCTAGTTCAATTAGCTGGCCTTGCAAATGCAGCCTCGGTTGACACTCCCATGGAAGTTAATGTCAAATTAAGACGCGAAGAAGGTGATCTTCTTGATGACCCCACTTTATATCGCAAGCTTGTTGGTAGTCTGATATATGTAACCATCACTCGCCCGGATATTTCATTTGCTGTCCACACTGTTAGTAAGTTCATGCAATCTCCTAGACATTTCCACCTTTCAGCAGTGCACCGAATCGTTCGATACCTCCTTGGCACCTCCAACTGAGGTTTATTCTTCCCGGCAAGTTCCTCTCCTCAACTACAAGCTTATAGTGATGCTGATTGGGTTGGATGTCCAGATACAAGGAAATCTACCACTGGTTGGTGTATGTTTTTGGGTAATGCTCCAATTTCATGGAAATGCAAGAAGCAAGATTCAGTCTCAAAATCATCCACTGAAGCTGAGTATCGCTCCATGTCTGCTGCATGCTCAGAAATAATTTGGTTGCGCGGTCTTCTGACAGAGCTTGGATTCCCTCCACAACAATCCACTCCGCTACATGCAGACAACACAAGTGCCATTCAAATTGCAGCAAATCCAGTTTACCATGAACGTACAAAGCACATCGAGGTTGATTGTCATTCAATCCGAGAAGCCTATGACCGCAGAACTATTACTCTACCTCATGTCTCAACATCTGTTCAAGTTGCTGACATTTTCACCAAATCCTTGACCCGACAACGTCACAATTTCCTAGTTGGCAAATTGATGCTTGTAGATTTACCAGCATCAATTTGAGGGGGGATGTCAATGGAATTAATGACAGAATATCTGGTCATTAAAACAGCTATTTAATTGTACATTTGGTAACTGTTATTCTCTCCATAAATAGGATATCACAGCTGTAGATGTAACTGTTATTCTCTTCTTAATTAGGATAAATGTATATGTCAGTTAGCTAATATTTTGGGCTAAGAATCAGCTTGCCAGCTTGTAATTAAATACTATTTATATGAGAATTCTCCAGGAGGAGAACACAGTTTTTGGCCTACACGTTTCTGCATTTGACACTAAATTGTGTCTTATAATAAATAACGGAGGAAGTAACATGTTTATGATTCCCAATTTATGAATACTTGTAGGATGTTTGATACTTTGTTTTCCGAGCCTTTTGCTCTAAGCTCCTTGTAAATGGTATAAGTTGTGGAAATGTGTGATTATCACACATACTAGCTGTTTCATGTACAGTGTTCTTCTATCAGTATTATTGATATAATCAAGATGACATGATGAATCTTTGCAGGATTCTTCTATCAGTATTAATAAGACTTACTGGTTGTGACTATTGCAGTGAGTAGTTTCTTATTCAGTTTTGATCTCATATGACATGTTATTTGTAGTATTTTGAAAACTAAAAATTTCAGAAATGTAAACAAGAGAACAGGAGATTAGAGTAAAGGGAATTGTAGTGACATTCTTATACGAGGTTTTGCACCAAAGAGTAGTGTTTGTGTACTCCTATTGATTGTTTGGCTGTTTGAGGTTCACACGTGAAGATGTGCACTTAGATACATTACTTGTTTAATACTTATTGATTTCATTATTTAACCAAGTTGCTTTGTGCAGGTATATATGAGAAATTTGCAAATGCTTTGCGTGATGCTGTTCAGAATATGAAAGTTGGGGATGGTTTTAGTGAAGGTGTGGCACAGGTAGTTATTATTTCTTTTTAGATTTTTTTATATTAGGTTCTGTTTTTCTTTTGAACCAACTGTCTGTGGAAATTGCCTATCTTGCCTCTTTTTTTCACTTGATGGTGTAAGGTTGACTAATTTAGACTTCAGGTACTTTTGTATATGATGATTCCTTTCCAATATTCCAATGCAATTTGTTTCTAGTGTCATTACTCTTTAGAGCTGTCTCTTAAACTGAGAGAAAAATAGTTAAGCTTTCTGTAACCATGGTGTAACTCAATTTCATATCCATATCTAAACAGGGGCCTCTGATCAATGAAGCCGCTGTCAAAAAGGTATGGTATTTCAATTTCTATTTGCATTGTAGCAGGATGTCTTCTAACTTGTAGGAACGTCATCTTCGTTTGCTTTGTGTTTTTTCCTTACAGGTTGAGACCTTAATTCACGATGCTACATCAAAGGTTTGTTGTCTGCTTTCAACCCCTCCCCAACATTTATATGTGAGGCTGGGAATGGTTCAGTTCTGATTGAAAATTGAACTGAACTGTTTTTGAACCAGATCTGGTTGAAAATTGAACTGAAATGTTATTGAACCAGATTTTTTAAATTTTAGTTTTCAAATTGTTATCAAAAAACTGATTTCGGGGTTTGGTATACTGGCTTCTATTAAAATCTAAAATTTACCTTTTTTCTTATCAAACACAATCTATTTGCACCTTGTGACAGCACCAAATGTTTCACCTTATGACAGCACTGAATACAGAATAGTGGTACCTGTAGGATCTGTAATTGCAAAACGTTATAATTCTGTAAGCATCTCTGCTGGATGGTGAAGCTTCTTGATTTGAATATTGGAGAAATCTAAAACAGACAATTTTTTGAATGGTTTTTCCTCCCCTTTTTCTCCTAAATGCTGACAAGCTTATTGTGATTGATGTCTTTTTCTACCCTTAGTTGTTGAGAGGATAAGCTAAGCAATTCAATACTTCAGAGAAAGATAAAACTTGGATGAAAATGGAAGTGTCAATGCGCCATTAATTTTGTGATTTGGATTGTTAGTTTTTTTTTTTTTTCCTTTTCTTATGTGGATAAGTTCAGTTATAAACCTTAAACTGCATTGCCAAAACTAACTGCGCCATATTGTAATAAGAAAACTGAATTGTAAGCTAACCATTCAATGTAATTTGGGTGTTTATGGCTAATTCCAGTTTGGTTTATAGTTCATTTAGCGTGGGAAAAGCTGTGAAAGTTAGATTATTTCAATAATTGATTGTGTGTATAATCGAAATGAATTTTTGTTTGGGTAAATTTGCTGAAAATGATTTTGAAATATTTAATTTTGTTTAGATATAACAAAAATCAAATTTTATGTAGTAAAATCAGTTGTAGGAGGAAAAAAGCTGTTGAAAAATAATCACAAGCTTCAAATTTCAGATTCATAAAAAACAGCTTATTTTTTCAGAAAAAAAAAGCTGTTTATAAATTTCAGCTGTTGTCCCAAACAAGCTTATTTGACAAACAGCTTTTTTCTCCACTAAAAACAGCTGAATCTAGGGAAAAAAATCTTTCACAGACACACTTAATATTTAATGATTGTTTCCCCACCCATATTTCTGTGTCATCCTATATTCCATCTGTGGAACTCTAAATAAAGGAGCTAAGTTTCAATAAATAATCTTTTTATGCCAAGTAGTGATCATATTTTTTCTATTTAAGATCCCTTTTGAGATTACTAATGTTTATTAATAGAATAGTGCAATTTCTGTGTTCATATGATCCCCCTTGGAGTTATCCATAGGATTATGACTGGAGTGGAGGTGTATGACATTTTCTATTTCTTTGGCATTTTTCTGATGCTTGAACAACAACATAGCCTTATTTCACTTGATGTCATTGGCTACATTGATCAAAAAATACCAATATGCTTTATCAAAAACCAAATTTTGGGAAAATCCCTTTATATCAAAGTCCTTTTTAATGGTTTCTTCTGAATCTTTTCTTCGTTCTGCTGTAGCTGTGATGTATACTTGAATGGAGAAACTTACATTTGAAATGGATTTTAGTTTTGTATCAAATGCACATTATTTTTTCTCTTTGGAAAATATAGCAAGATGGATAAGTATGTTTAATAACAAATGATACTAGTTCTGACTATTCAATTCATTTTTATCTGAAGGGGGCAAAAGTAATTCTTGGGGGTAAAAGACATAGCCTTGGATTCACTTTCTATGAACCAACAGTCATCAGTGATGTCAACAGTGAGATGCGCATATCAAGGTAAACCTTTTTTATGATGTTGAGGTTTATGATTTGTGTCTCTCATTACACTTTTAAGTTTTGACCAGTGACTTTGACACGATGTTTTAATTAATTTCTAGACTAACTGATATTAACAACTATACAGCTTAGTTATATTATAGTATCTGGCCTTGTAAGTTGGAAGCTGATGCTACACATTAGATATTTGATGCCCATGAATTATATTAGTGAATTCAATCTTCAAACTTATTAAATAGTCGTGAATAAGATTAACATGATTATGATTGAAAATTCAAAGGTTATTTTTTAATATTCCCCATCTGTCCATACTTATGGATGGTTAGAAATCTAAGTGTTGGTGTAGAGAGTGTTCTAATATTCTGCAATGAGGGAATACCTTTCATTACATTGATTAAACAGCATTTATACGATAGTAGGATGCTTTCAGTGAAGCTTGGTTGTATGATACAGCTGTTGATAAGCTCAACAGAATTCAAACAGAATCCTAAGAAGCTCTGAAACACCTAACTAACTACTCTAACATGGATGTTGTGTCTGTGTTTTTTCATTTTTAAATAGTACTTCTAAATGGAAAAAGTTGGTAATAAGAGGTGACTCTATGCGAGTGATTACCAGAATAGGTGTACTGGGGTGGTGGTAGTGAGTGAGATCCATATTATAAGTTATCTATTAGATTTTCTAAGAATGATGATGTTGAAAATTGGAGAAAAGGTTTTGTAACAGAATCAGAAAGAGATAGATTTAGAGAGGCAACGTAAAAATATCCTCTAGCAAGACGCTTTTGAAATATTAACAGCATATTCTGTCACTGTCATTCTTGCATTCCTTAATCAAATTCCAGTCAGTCACCTAAAATCCCTTTCCAATTAATCATCCTTGATTTTAGGGTAATTGCTTAGTTGTTTTCTAATTCTCTGTCATTACAGATTAATTTATGAACTGTCTTTTCTGCTGTGTTTTTAAGATAATACACTGGATGTAATAGGGTTATTAAAGTGCTTTTATATTCACTAGTGAAAGACATGCTCCTCTATTTGCTTTTATTATTTTTTGGAATTGAATTTATTGTATACTAGTGAAGTCGAGACATTCTATGTCTTAAATTTTATTTAAAAATTTAAAAATAAAATAAAAATTGAGATTAAGTAATAAAGGTGTTTAACAATTTGAGTGGTTAGAGGTTGTTACTTTATTTGAGTGATTACATGGGTAGTTAATTTCTCTTATTATTTTTATTATTTAAAGATTTAAGGGTAAAATTGTCAAAAAGATAGACAAAAAATGTTATAAACCCAAGTATTCCTTTTATATATTGGTATAAATGTAATTAATACAGTTTTTTCTCTCAATATAACTGATTTGAGAGGTTGAGAATTGAAATAAACCAGAGACAATTTGCCTCAACAGTTAAAAGGGTTAAAAAGTGGAGACCAAACATCGGGAGCTTCAATGGGAGAGTGGGGAGTTACAAATAATGTAGTTGAGGGATAAAATTTAAAATAAAATGAGTAAACCAAAACAACATATTGCCTTTATTATTTTCATTATTGTTATAGATATAGATTATAGATGAAGCTAGTCTCTAAAAGTACAAACTACAATCGAGTTTGGTAGAAACACAGCTGTGCAAAACTGTTGAATCATTTCTCTGCACTATTAGTATATTATTCTTCTGAAAAGCGAGCCTACTCCTGTCTTTGCTGATATGAGGATTCACACTAATGTAGCTTATACAGTTTACAGTGATTTGATGCTTATACTTCCTATTCTATATTTGCAGAAATTTTGGTATGATTTTATATCACTTTGTCTTGTAATCATCAAATCGAATTTTGTTGTTAATTTTAATGGATTTTTTGTTTGTTTGTTTGTTTGTTAATTCACCTATATGATTTGTCTTATACCAGAGAGGAAGCATTTGGACCTGTTGCACCCCTTTTGAGATTCAAAACTGAAGAGGATGCTATAAGAATTGCTAATGACACTAACGCAGGTAGTCCTTGTATTTCTAATTTGATTCTTGTTTATACTGCCTAGAAGAATAGTTTTAGCTCCCCTCCTATTCTTCCATTTTGTTACTAGTTTTGCCATATCTGGTCACTCTTGGTTTAACATTGTCAAATTTTGGACCATGGAACTACCTGTACATATGAAGGTTTGGGTTCATACATATTTACAAACAGTATCCAACGATCATGGCGTGTTGCTGAGGCTCTTGAATATGGACTTGTGGGTGTTAATGAAGGAGTAATTTCAACCGAGGTGCATCTCATTCATTATTAAATGATATTAAGGGTCTATTTATATAAACTTCTCTAGAAGTATTTATGGGTAAGAAAAATAGGAAGATAAAATGAAACAAGTTTCTCCATAAATTAAAACTAGTTAATGTATAAGCTAATTTTAACTTGTGGAGAAACTTATTTCATTTTTCTTTATTTTTTCTTCCTAAAAGTACTTCTGAAAGAGTTCATCCAAACAGACCCTAAGTGGCAATGGAATTTTTTGTTGATGGGATTATATACATGCACGCTTTCATATAGGTGGCTCCATTCGGTGGTTATAAACAGTCTGGCCTCGGAAGAGAAGGCTCCAAATATGGGATGGATGAATATTTAGAGGTAAGGACAAGTCTTCAGTTATGTAATTTTACTTTACAAACAAGATTGCTTCATAGTCCATAATCATTGTTTGTATTTGTGCAACTTTTCTCCTTCAAAGTTTGTAAAACTCAGTTTTGTTGTGGTTTAAAGAAAACTAGAAGAGAGAGAGTGTATATTTATGAATAATTTTGAGTTTGGTGGTGGACAGTTAAGGGATTGTGTTGAATTGTTGATAGCATTTTTAGATGTATTGGGTCAATTGACATAGGCTGATACTTGGCATGTAAAATGATATTGTTGTCCTGTTTGTCTAGGATGTTTACCAAATGAAGTTTGTTCTGTAAGATCATTCAACTATTCCATATGTAGTATGAGAAATGTTAGTGACACTCTCTTGCTAATGCTCTCTCTAACTGGTTAAAAATCACAAATTTTAGCGAGTTCTACCACTAAATCATGATAGAGACTTATTAAATAAGATGCTGGTCAAGACCGACAGAAATAATGTTAGAAAATGTGTCGCTAAAATTTCTTGGAATGAGAAACATGGATATGCCCTCTCTCTTGGAGTTCTAATGCTTCATGTGAAACTCTACATTGAATAAAACATGCAGGGTCAATTTGTCATTTCATTTTGATAACCTTTACATTGAATAATGTGTGACATTGTTGAAGTTTATCCCTATTGCTTTTCCAGATCAAGTATGTGTGTTTGGGAAACATGAACAAAGAATGAAGTATGAGGCAAGCTAAAGAGGGAGGAGTTACCCTGTGTGTGTTTGTTGAAGGATATGCATATAGCTGCACACTTGTTGTATACAAAATAAGTGCAGGTTGCAAAGGACCTCCTCATTTTTCTTTGTTTTATTCTTTTTCCTTTTATTTTTCATTCCTTTCTTTCTAGGGTCCTTTAACTATAGGAGGAACTAGGTTAAAGAAATTATGCTAAGAGCCTTTGATCTTTCTTGTACAATGGTACTTCGGTTTTAACAAATCAATGAACTCAGAAATGCAAATTGGCTCGGTTTGGATCAAGGTGTTAGATTGTTAGTTTTTTTTGGATAAACTTTTATACAACTACTTCCAGGAGAAGAAAATAAAAAAAAAAAATATTTTAAAAAAATAAAATTAGTTTATGAATAAGTTAATTTGTTGTAGTTATCTTAAATTAGTTTATGATAAACGTCGAAGAAAGTACAAAGCAATTAGAATAAGTAAACAAATAAGTGTGACTACATATAGTCAAGGAAAGAAATCTTGGTGAAGTTTGTTTGAATAAACTATTCTAAAAATATTTTTTTAATAAAAAAGAAAAAACAAAAATAAGTTTTTTATAAGTTAATATTAATTTATAGATAAGTTAATCTGTAGAAATTTTTTAATATAATTCTTTTAAATATTTATTTTTAATTATATATAAGTTAGTTTTAGTTTATAGAGAATTATTTTTTATCTTTAAAGTATTCTTTTTGAGGTCCCATGATTAATTGGGAAACCAGATATTTTAGCAATCTTGCCGACTTGTGTCAATGAATGATTGAAAAAGTTTGTTCAAATACAATAAAGAGGATGTAAATGTAATATTATCTCCATGAAATACAAAGGTACATTTGGATTAAATTGCTTAATTAGGACGTATTTTATAAATGATTATTATATAAGTATTTATTAAAAGTTTTCATAATCGAAGAAAAAATAAGGTTAAACAGTTTTTATGAAAGTTGTAGGTTTTTTTTTATTAATAAATGATTATTTTGTAGATCCTATTAAATTAAGTTGAAAATTTATAGATATATCGTAAACTTTTTTTTTTTTTTTTTTTTTTTTTTTTAAGTTTTCTCAAATATTTATACAAACAAGTCCAAATAGATCATATCATAAACTGTGTTTAAGAAATAAGATAATTAGTCTAAATAAGATATAAATAAAGACTTGTGTTAATAGACTTCTACATAAACATTTATAGAAAAAAAAACAAAAAAAAAAGTTTCTACAAAAAAGCTAATTTGTAATTTTTTTATATTAACTTTTCAAAATTATTTTTGATTTATGTATAAACTAATTTTAATTTTTTTTTCTTCTTATTTTTTCCCTGCTGAGAAATTTATTCAAAGAGCCCAAATTATTCAAATAAATCCCATCTTTAGAATTTTTTTTAACAAAAGTCTCTATTCCCCCTTAATTCAACTGTGATGTTGTGTGAATTCGAATCTCTTTGAAATTATTTGTGGTTAGGCTCATGTTATCATTACTTAGGGATAAACTAGTTCTACAATCTAGACTCCAAGTGAAAAAGTCTTTAAAAATTAAAACTTTATCACAATTTCTTGCTAGTGTTGTTTTATAGTACATCGAAACAAAAACAAAAAACACTCTAACCTCTAGAAATAAAATGTGTGAAAATTATCTTCAAAAATATAAAAAAAACTAAGATAGGTTGATCTAGGACACATAAATATGAGGGTGGAAACAAAAAGCAATTAATTGCATTATTGCAAGGTAGTATTTGTTTATCCTTACTTGAAAGTAATTTTGACTGTGACATCCTCTACCCTAACATACATATATAGTAATTATATAAAAAAAAATAAAAGTTTTCATCATTAAAACCAAATCTCCAATTACATAAGGGTAAAATGTTCACATTCATAAACTTAATCCAAATAACATGTCAGTGAATTTACAAGGAAATAAAACTGAGTTTTTCAAAATAATTTAATAAGAGTAACATCATAATCTAATCCTATCTACGCCCCGATGTCACATGTCCTATCAGAGCAAAGCCCAACTATTTGTGGTGAAATTTGTTTATGAGTTCTTTTTATTTGAATTAGCACAAAATTGTTTCAATTAAGGTATTTACGATTAAACTTTCTTAAGAATGGAGACAGACGAGACAAAGTGACTAATAAATACTTGTTTCCAGATTTTCATCAATGATTATCAAGCAATAATTTTCATGCATGTAGATACTCAAATAAACAGAATGAACAATACATATATTGACAATACAAATCATCATCTAGTTCGCATAATTACCAAGTTACAATGTATAGTAATCTGTAGAAGAAAATAAACTATGAAACTAAGCTATATTAAACTAAAACAATCCTAGAAAAAGAAGAAAAATGTGGCCAAGAAGTTGTCATACCCAACTGTTCCATGCATGGAAGCCATATGCGCAGGCGGTGAGTGCTTGAGAATGCAAGTATGATGTTTTCCGACCTTTTTGAAGTGAAATGCTTCTCATATTTATAGAGCCAGTCGAGAGCGGTTTAACGTTGCACGGGTTCGTCATGGGCGCATAACCGCTGTCCACTTCGCCAATTACGTGGCTTAAATGTAACTTCTCGTAACCGTTCAACTCACGTGATTTTTATTTCTTCGACTTGCTAGCTTAGTAACCACCTTGGTGTAACTACCAAAACTGCTCGGAAAATCTCTAGTAACCTCTTTCCATTTTATAAATTCCGATTTTCCCTTGAATATGCACCTTCCTATGGTCCCCCCTGCTCTTTCTTTATGGAAAGCACCCTTTTTGATTCCTTTTTCGAGTGAGTTCTGAGAGAATCTCTTCGAGAGACCCTAACAGATGCCTCCCTAGGAATTCGGTCTCGAGGAGTGTACTAAGTTGATGGAGAGATGAATTCCTACTTGTCTTTTTATCATCATTCTTTCAAGAACCTTCTTTTGATCTCTCTTGAAGCTCTTTGTTCTATTTCGATGAAAACCTACTCTGAATATCTATTAAATACGGTTACCATTTTATTTGAAATTTACTGGGTCTATAATGAATTTTTACGGCGCATGCTCATGTTTCCCTAAATTCCTATCCGTTTGATGTGAAACATCTTGGCGGCTGACTTGATATGTTGGCCCAATTTACCCTTAAGACCATTTATCTTGTTTAAAAGTCTTTTACCTAAGGTAAAATTACTTTCACCGCTTTCTTTGTGCACAAGTATTTTTCTTCCCCGCTTTTGCTTTTCTTTGTTCTTCTTGTTTCCTGGTGCTGCCATGGCTTCCTCTGCTGCTTCCATTTTAGCCATTGCTTCTGATGTCTCCCCTACATTGATTCCTGCTTCTTCTACACAATCTCTCCCTCTGTTGATGACCAATGCTACTGTTTGCACTGTAGGGGAAAACAACGAACCTTTCGTCCCTATTCCTGGTATGGAAGAGGCAAGTCTCAAGCTATACCAATCTCAGGTACTCATTCCCTTCTCTCTTGAAGATGGTTATATTTGTGCTTTCTTGGGACCTTTCATATAGGTCAGAATAAAAAGAAATTCATCAATACACTTCTTTCTAAGGACCAATCTACCATGCCATTTGTCTACTCCCCCAAGATAGACCTCTCTCTTTTAAATGATACCACTAAGATCTTTAGGGCATTTCCCCCCACCAAAGATAAACACTTGCAATGGTTAGAACGTGTAGAGGGTTCTATGCGCACTATCTGGGTAGGTGCTGGCATTCAAGACTTCATTCAATTGTGTAAGTTTTATTTGCATATTTTCGATCCCCAAATGTTTCTTTCTGCTATTTTTTTTCTAGAATAGATCGTGTTTTTGAATTCCCATGTGGTTTTGTATGCCCTACTCTATTAGATATTGCTGCTATTACTGGTTTGGCCCCTACTAGAGATACATTTTACCCAGACACTTGAAGAGGAAATTCCCCTTAAAGAGACCTCTATTTCCTGGGATAAGAAGACCTATTTGGCTTTCATTAATACACATATGGGAAAGTTGGGTACTCTTGTCTCTACCTCAGAACACATTGCATTTTTGATGTATTGGTTATCAGCTTGTGTCTTTTGTACTCCTTCTCTTCAAGTCCCTAAGTATTATTATGCTTTGGCTCAGGCTCTTCATTCACAAAAGAGAATATGTTTGAGTAAATTGTTGTTGGCTTCTCTATACTCATGTCTTGGTGACGCCTCGGAAAGCCTTTTTTGAGAATCTGGTCCTCGCAACCTCTCTAGGCCACTCTAGTTGTTGCAATTATGGTTGAATGCTATTTTCGAGAATAAACTTCAACTTACTTCTCCTTTTCTTACTCCCACTTGCCAACCTGAAGGTGCTCGATTGACTACTCTAACTCCTCAAAAGTGTTTGGCCAACAACTTTGCTAGATATGTTCAAGAAATTCTAAGTTTCGATGAATTTACTGAGGATCTTGCCCCTTTTATTCGCTCAGATTTACTAGGCCCCTCTTGGCTTCGAGGGAATAATCAAGTTGGACATATGTCTCAAGAATCTCCTGATATGTGGTTTGGGTTCTTGTCTTGGGATGTCATCTTATCTGGCATGCGAAAAAAAGACATTAGAATTTATCCCTACCAACCTCAAGTTTTTTCTTGACAATTTGGTCTTTTCCAAATGAAACCTCTTCCACTTTATCGAAAAGAAAGAATCAATGATGATATTTGTACTGATAAGGGAGATATTGAGGCGGTTCTAAGTTTCGTGCTTCGTCTTGAAAAACAACTTTCCCTTAACCCTTTCTCTTTCTCTTCCTTCTTTCTTGTATCGAAGTGTTTTCTTCGTTGGTGGTGTGAATATTATGTCGAAAAAATGTTCACCTTTGATGATTTCATGAAGAAGTTGATTAATTCTCCTCTTTCTTCGTAGGGCCTGAAACTACTAGGTACTTACAAGAATCGTAATATTATTTATCAATTCGAGCAATTTTTTAAAGTTTGTTATCGACCTGACAGCCTAGGTTGAACAATTTTTGATGCTTCTATCTCTTTAACGAAAATGGCACAAAGGAACATCCGCTCAAAAAAGATTATTAATCCTCGAGGGGAATTAGATTTTGAAAAATTTTGCCCGAAAAATATTCCCCTTCTCCCAAACACTCGTTTTGGTTTAGTTAAACATTTATCTTACCCTCCTTGAGTGAAGACACTCGACCCTTTTTATTTAGAACACAAAGAAATTCTTGTATCGAGTTACCTATGCGAGATGTTCCGTGTACGATTTTTCTCGAGAGAGATGGTGACCTTTGTGTTGGGTCGATAATCACAACCTTCCACCTGGTAAATGAAGTTAGCAGAAAAACACATAGAAGGGGGGATTGAATATGTGTGTGTGTACAAATGAATTTTAACACATTTTTGCAAGGTTAATGTTCTTCGTCCAATACACTTTTTAAACGTCAGACTGTTATGCAGAATTTGTTTAACATAATGTTAATGCGTCTGAAGGGTTTATCGTTTGCTAAAGAAAAAGTTTCATAATGATAATTATTGAAGTTCTTACATTTTCCTTTTCAAAATAGTTTCGTTTAAGGACAAGCAGTAGATAAAACATTTTAGTGTAATATATCTATTAAACAAACTTGCGGCTTCGTCTGAAGAGTGGTTTTAACTGTATGTAAATAATGGACGAAGTTTTTCACAAAGATTTACTCAGTAAGGAAGATTCATTCCTAGTTAAACTGAAAGAGTAATGAAATCATTTTATATTGGTTCGCTCAACTAAGCTACGTCCAATCTCCTTGATGGAGGCCCATGGGCCAAGGGCCCAACTACTAGGGCTATGGCCAAGAGGATGCATGAAGAATGGGCCAATGCTCAAGAGAAGCCCATAGTACTTTTTAGTTGGGCTTTAACTCAAGCCCAAGTAGAATAGGTTGTAGTATAGGTTTGGGCCTTTGGGCTTGTATTGTATCTTTGGGCCTTGTATTTTGGCCACCTAGATTAGGAATGTCATTTCATTGCCATTTGAATTTAGGGTTAATCTAGGTTAGCATGTGCATTTCAATTTGCATGTAATTAGTATTCCATTTAGTAGGCATTTCGGCCATGTGCACTCATGCACATAGTGTGACCGAAATAACTCCTAAATGAATACCAAATCACATGTAAATGTGGGGCGCACATGGTGGTGACCGGACTTGGCACCAAAATTTGAATTTAAACATTCAAATTTTGGCGCCTAAGGTTAGTTAAACCATGGTATGGTTTAACTTAACCTTAGGTTAAGCCTAGCTTGCTCACTAAACTTCCTACCCTATAAATTCACTTTGGCCGGACTTGTTAGACACTTTTGGAAATATATGAGAATTCATTCTTTGCAAATTCTCTCCCACTGAAAGTCACTTCTAAGTAGCGTTCTCCTTCTCTACTTGAGCTTCTCTCTTTGTAGAGCTAGCCTAGCGTTGCTTCTAATTGGAATTGGAAGCTCACTCTCGGCTACACTTGCTTCTCCTTCTTGAATTCTACTCCTTGCATCAATCACAAGGAACCAAGGAGAAGTTTGCAAGCATTCATTGAGCTTTCTCTCTTGAAGGTTCCATCAAGTGGTATCAGAGCCCGGATCATCAAGAGATAAGTCCTCCATATTTTGGTGATTGGTTGTTTTTTTGTGGTCCGTTCACTTTTGTGTCTTTTGTCTTGATTGAAGTCTCCTTTCCTAGATCTAATTTTCTTGTGATTTAAAATTGAGAGATCTAGTTTCGGTTGCTTCTATGATTCATAAATGCTTTTGATCTTATTTCTATCCTATGAATCATGCTTCTAAATGTGCCTTAGGAATTCAACTTATGTGCTTTTTCTTTCTTTGAGTCTTGCTTAAAATTTTCGGTCATATGCTTGTTTGAGTCTTTTAAATTTTTGAATCCATATGTCTAGTGTTATGTTTAGTCATTTGTATGTCATAATTTCCTAGCTATGCTTGTTTTACTTTCAATTTTGTTTCATTTGAATTGAATATTGGACTTGGCCGAATCCATTGAGTTTGGTAGTGCTTCCTATTTTTGATTTTAAATTGAGTTCATGAATTGCTATTAGTTCATTAGTAATTCTCTTAGAGTTAAGTTTCCTTTGTGTCAACTTGTCTTCTAAATTTTTCTTGCGAAATTCCGTGTTGATTCTTTGAAAGTGTAAGAAACTAGTTGCTGGAAATTTGATTTGAAAATTTGAATTCAAATTTTGGAAGGAAAACCATGGCATATGGTGTGATTTAAAACAAATGAGAAAAGCAAGACCTAGTGATTTTCATTTCAAACATAATTTGCATCTCATTTGTTTCAAATTGTTCAAACTGGTTTTGGTGCAACATTAAGAGTGACCGAGAGTTATTTGTTTTCAAAATTCAAAAGAGAAAAGAAAAAGGCATCTCCTAAAAAGAAAATGATATAAAAAAAAAAGTTGAACCAAATCAAAATCAAAAGAAAAATTCAAAAAGAACTTTGATAAAAAAAAATACATACATAATTTCAAACAAAAGCCAAAAGGAGATTAAATTGATATTGAATTCTTCTCGGTCTAAGTGTGTGTAGCATGAAGTATGTGGGATGATTTTTCATTATACATGAGCTTTACTCCTTGCGTTTATTTTGATTTGTAATTCTAAATCTAGAACCTATCTAGGAGAATTCTTTCTTGAGCTAGCCTTATTGTCATTATTGACCATCTATCTCTTCAACTCTATTCCTTGTCATTGAGTTCACAAAATGTCTTGATTGTTTGTGATTGAAATTGAACTCTAAGTGTGGCCTAGTGTTGATCTAGCACATTTCTTTAGAAGCTAGTTCTACAAGGGTCATCAAAAGAGAACTAAGAAAGATTTGTGGAAAGGTGACAAGTGGAGTGGACTTTCGGCTAGCTACCAAATAAAATCATCATACACCTCAAACACTTGGATTTTTGGCTGCTGCATCTCCTTCAAATCTGGGAATTCAACTTGGAAGAGACATTCAAATTGTTTTAAAAAAAAAAGAGTACTAGAGACGGAATTAGAGACGGAATTTTCGTCACAATTTTTTCCCTTGCAAAATCAGTCTCTAATTCCCTCACTAGTCTCGGTGGCTATTTTCTTTAAATTGTTAAGCCACTTTGATTCATTTTCTGTTTTAACTCTTGTTCATTATTTGCAATTGGCCATTTGGAGTGTCTTGGAAGTGTCTTTGGTACACAACCATCTCTCCATAGAACTTTAGTTTCGTTAGACTTGGTGAAAGTGGTCCTTGAGGGTCTTTGGTACCTATCAAGCTTTCACCTTAGGAATCCATTTAATTAGCTTTCAAATTCTGCCATTTATTTTGTTATTATCTACTTGTTCGCCTAGATCAATCACTACACCAAAACAACAAAAATATTTTCATTAAAAATGGTTTTAGGTGAGGATTAACTACAAGGGGGATTAGTAATTTTTACTTGAAGAGGCTTGGTTATTAAGTGGCTCTTAGTAGCTCACCTCCCTCTAAAGTTCAATTTGTATACTTAGTCCTCCAAGTACTTAGTCTAAACCTTTCAAAAATTTCTTTCAAAAAGTCTTTTATTAAAGAAAAACTTTCGCCCATAATGGAAGAATATTCTCCTCATCAAAGTGATAGTGATTCAAGTGCCTACAAAGATCTTTCAAAGGTGGCACATGAATTGAAATCACTAAAACTTTGGAGAGAGAAAGAGGCCAAACAAATACTTAAAGAGAAAATTGAAAGAGAGGCCCAACTTGCACTCTTAGAGGAGGAAATTCGGATATTAAAGCAAAAGGAAGAAAATCTACACAACAAGCACCAAAGTAGGCATGGTAGTTCTCAATTCCATAGTTCAGCCCTAGGAGAATATATGCATGATGATAGCCTAGCTTTAGGAGATCATTATCAACCACCTCCTAGAAGAACCCATAGGACCCCCAAAATTAGGGAACCCAAGGTGGATCTCCCTTATTTTCATGGAAAAGATGATGTGGAGGGGTATCTTGATTGGGAAATGAAGGTTGAAAAATCTTCACTTGCCATCAAGTGAGTGAAGATAGAAAAGTGTCTCTTGCTACCCTAAGTTTTCAAAGCCACACCATGTATTGGTGGACATTGTCGCAACCCGTAAATTTTTGATCTTGCGACCTAGAGTTTAGACATCCTTTTAAAGATCTCATCGATTAAGGAATGCCCGGACACCAGACTAATCCTTAATTAATGGTTTTGAAAATAGGTTCTATGGAGTCGCCACCAATGTTTTACTCAAAACATTGGAAAAAGAAAAGGTTTTTTAAAGTCCAATAATGGCCTTGATAACCATAATTGGGTTCGGGGGTCGGTTACGTGTAGGGAAGGTATTAAGCACCCCTACAACGCCCTCAATCAGTACCCTATGATGAAGTTAATGTGATAAGAAATAATAAATTAAATATTAGATCCCTTTATGAATTACTGTTTACATGCTTGAAATTTAAATTACACGCTTGACCCTAAAACGTCTACGTGATTGCTTTTGTTATTACAAAAAAATAAGAAGTAAAAGAAAGAGAAGAAGATTAAATGAAATACCTCGTAGCAAGCTTTGTTAGATCTTCAAATATGGAAAATATAGGTGCTTTGTGGCAACCTTTCACACTACAATTGCCTCACAATACTCAAGAAATACAATAGGAGAGAGAGAGAGAAATTTCGAGCTCTAAGGAGTCTTGGATGAAATTTTCGGGCCCCTCAGAACTGTGGCCGAGATTTCTATTTATAAGCATCAAATGTGGGCCGGAACGGCTCGTTCTGGATTCGGAACGGCCCGTTCCGAATCTGAACGTTATGTATTATTTTGCACCCTAGAACGAACCGTTCTGAAATGAGAACGGCCCGTTCTGGGGTACAAATTTTAGGCCCCTTTGATTGGTTTGGAACGGCCCGTTCTGGTCTAGAACGCGCCGTTTCAACCTACAATTTTTAGGCCTTTCAGAAGCCTCAGAACGACCCGTTCCAATTTGAGAACGGCCCGTTTCGAACTTGGCAGCGACCCATTCCGATTTTGGAACGGCCTGTTCTGATTTTGGAACGGCCCGTTCCAGGCCACTAAAAGTAGTTGATTTGGGCTTTTGGGCCCTCTAATGTCCTATCTTGTTGTTTGTATGCCCCCGGACGAAATTGGGTGTCTACAACTGCCCCTCTTTACTTGTCCTTTGGAATAGCTGTGTTGCTTTTCCAAAGGCAAGTAAAGACGTAAACATTTCGTCTGGGTCTTCTCTCGTCTTTGTGTTGATGCTTCTACGTTGCTTCCCTTGGACAGGTGTATTTGCTCGTATCCTCACCCTTTAGAGCAGTTGAGCATTGATTGCGTACTCTATTAGGTAACAAGGTTGACAAACTGCACACCTGATCTTCAGTCTTCGAGTAGAAGCTCCATTGTTTTTCTTGTGAGAATGTGTCCCTTTATTTGTAGCTTGTTTAAGAGGGAGTATAGCTGACCTCTCTAGGCTACCTGCTGAACGGTGAGTATTATTATGCTTGGCCTCTCCAGGCTGCCTGCTAAACGGTGAGTATTATTATGCCTGGCCTCTCCAGGCTGTCTGCTGAACGGTGAGTATTATTATGCCTGGCCTCTCCAGTCTGCCTGTTGAACGGTGAGTATTATTATGCTTGGCCTCTCCAGGCTACCTGCTGATGCTGAGTATTATTGTGCCTGGCCTCTCCAGGTTGCCTACTAAATGCTGAGTATTATTATGCCTGGCCTCTCTAGGCCGCCTGCTGAATGTTGAGTATTATTATGCCTGCCCCTCCAGGCTGCCTGCTGAATGCTGAGTATTATTATACCTGGCCTCTCCAGGCTGCCTGCTGATGCTGATGATGTGATTACCCCTTTTCTATGGGAGGACGTCTGATGAAGACGAGGATTGTTGGTAGGTGGTGCCCTTGTGATGGTGGGCAAAGGAGTAAATGATGAGTATTATTATGCCTGGCTTCTCCAGGCTGCCTGCTGATGATGATGTGTGATTCCCCTTTTCTTTGGGAGGACGTCTAATGAGGACGATGATTGCTGGTAGGTGGTGCCCTTGTGATGGTGGGCAAAGGAGTAAATGTTGAGTATTATTATGCCTGGCCTCTTCAGGCTACCTGTTGATGATGATGATGTGATTTCCCCTTTTTCTTTGGGAGGACGTCTGATGAAGACGAGGATTGCTGGTAGGTGGTGCCCTTATGATAGTGGGCAAAGGAGTTGATGGGTTGTAGACCCCTAAAATTGTCCGGGTCGGAAATAAGACTCGAAGACTCTCAAAGATCGAAAGAAAGTCAGCCAGAAGGACTCCTAGAAGACCATAGGATGGCTATCTGTAGGTTTAGAGGTCTTAGAGTACCTAAAAATAAGGAAGTGGGAGGTTTGGAGCTCAATACGGCCTCCTTGGAGTTCAGTACGGCCGTACTGCACATTTTGTACTACAATACGGCCGTACTGAAACCAATACGGCCGTATTGAAGTTTCTGTATTTCAATACGGCCGTACTGAATTCAATACGGCCGTATTGAAGTACAAAAACTCAATACGGGCCGTATTGAACCCAGGGGCCGTACTGCGCCTCATCCCTATAAATAGGACGTCATTCCACACTTTTCCACACTTCTTGGACTCTCTCCTTGAGTATTCTAGGGTTTTTGAGCAGTGTTCTGCCCTAGGAATCTCTCCGAGAGCCGATCCGACGAAGTTCTTGAGTTCTAAGCATTTAGCTTGAGAATTCGAACTAGTCGAAGGGAAATCTTTTTGATTTCCATAGTAAAAATTATTTTTTAGGAAGGAGTGAGCGAGCTTGTAGAAGGAGGGAGCGCCAAAAAGCCTCCTAAACTTCATTGATATATAAAAAGCACGCTTCAAGAGGTTTCTTCTCTAAAAATCCCTTCTTTTACCGCTTTCTGATTGTTGCATATTGAAATTCGTCATCATGTAGATATTTAATATATAATCGCTTATAATAAATAGGGGTAATTTAGTAATTTTACGCTATTAGTTAATAAATGATCCGTCATAGGGAACCCGAAAGGGGCGTTGTGGGGTGCTAACACCTTCCTCACACGTAACCGACTCCCTTACCCGACTCTGGTTGTAATGGCCAAAGTTGATTTGTGAAATCAATTGCCTTATCCCTTTTTCCAATGTTTTGAGTAAAACATTGGTGGCGACTCCAAGAACCCTACTTTGCGAAAACCACTAATCTATGGAGGGTCCCGCTTGGGATTAACATGGATTAGTGAATCATTTAATAAAATTGTTAGTTCGACAAGGTCTCAGTTTGAGAATAAGTCGTTCTAGCAATCCACCACTTTTCAAAAACTTTAAAAAGAGTCCAACCATCGTCGCGATTGCCAAGGTCCGTTTCGGCGGGTGGCGACAGATGGCGACTCCACTGGCGAAGCCTCGAGAGTCAGTCCCATTTAGTGATGGATTCTTTTCAAAATAATAGTTTAAAATTACTTTATTACCCCTCACTTGTATGATAACATGCTTTATCTATTTGGCTTTAATAACTGTTGTATTTTTAAATTCTCGCAATTGTTTGAAATACAAACTGCACACGAACCTTTGCACACAACAGTTCCCTCTATACCCGGGGGCATGAGTGGAAAGCCATAGGGAGTGGATGTTAGTACGGCCGGTTGTCGAATGGGTCTATAGGTGCCCGTAGACCGTTGTCGGAAAGCATCACTCAAGGTGATAACCATGAACTCGAGTCCGACAGTGCGTTGGAACTTTCCATCGACTTACGACAAGAGGAATTGGGTCCCTATAATGGGGGCACCTTGGGGGCCTCAGACCGGTGAGAACAGTTAGATCCACCTTGAATATGCACTTTTCTGCAGGATACCCCTACCTCGTGATTCGCTCGTGACTGTTCGTGGATGAGTGAATTGTTTGTGTATAGGTTTATGTGATATTGTTTGTGCATTAATAAAACCTCGTGATAAGGTCTAAAGAATAATCCCCATGCATGAAAAAACCATGACATGAGAGGAAAGACCATGTGCGAAAATATAATAAAAGTGAGGAGCATGTGCATCATTACCAATAAGACATCATGCATCCTCACAAACCATGCATTTTAGGTTCACCAATACCTCTTGACATGAGTAAAAGAGACCCATAATCATCGAGTTTCTCCGTTGGGGAGGGATCATAAGTCAAGGAGGGTGGTAACACTCTGTTTTAAAAAGGCAGCGCCTTAAAAATGGAGGGTTATCAAGCTCATGTCAAGAGTGTATTCACTCCATAAATAAAATTAGATTAAACATTCATTTTAGAAAGTGGCTGGTCATCTCTCTGTCCTCACGCGCGCGCAGAAAATCAAGAAGATGGACGCGTTGGAGGAACAAAATAAGAAGCTTACAGCTGAACTCTCACAGCTCAAGGAGCAAATGGCGCAAATGATGGAACTCATGCGTCACCACAACATACACGGGGCTGAGCACAGTGACCATGAGTCCCATCATGTTGGAGGAAGAGTGGAACAAGAGCTGAAAAGTGGGAAGCTAGCTAAACCTTCCCAATCATTTAAAGCTAAGAAGACCTTTAGGAAGAAGAAGGAGAGAGGAGTCAATGCCGTAAATATTTCTTCATCTTCTTCCACTTCGAAGTCAGGAAAGTCGCAATACAACCCTGTGAAGAAGTTTGATAAACTTCCGACCACATATAGCGACCTCCTGCCGAAGCTAGTGGAAGCACGTCTTCTAGCTTATGTTCCACCAAAGAAAATGGATCCACCCTACCCCGATTGGTACAATCCACAAGATAAATGTCTATACCATTCGGGGGCACCGGGGCATTCAACGGAGAACTGTAGAGCTCTCAAATATAAGGTCCAAAACCTTATCGATGCTGGGTGGATCACTTTTGATTCAACAGCGCCCGACGTGAGCAAGAATCCTCGGCCAAAGCAGGAGTAGAGAATGGCAAGCCACGATAGGGCCCCTCCATATTCTTCTTTTAGGGACTCATGATCAGTACCCGAGATCATGAGAACCTTTTCATGTAAATAAGGGTTTTTGTACAGTTTTAATACATATCAATAAAGAGGCATTTTTCACACATCACTCTCTCTTTTGTTCTTTTCTCTCTTTCCTCATTAACATTAATAATTCTAAACCTAAACAGAACCAATAAAATAATTATGTCTGTAATTGTTCGCTCTGACCGGGATCCGAAAGTTGAGGATGAATGGGTTGAGTTGGACAGTGATGAGGAGGCCATCTCTCCGGATCTGCAAAGACTGCTAGAACGAGAAGCTCGCCTACTCCAACCGTATCAAGAGAAATTGGAGACTGTGAATTTGGGGCAGGGCCGAGAGATAAAAGTGGTCAACATTGGGACCCATATCAGTGATGAAATAAGGACACATGTTCCCGCTATGATTATAATGAAATCATTCTTTTTGCTTCTTTTCTTGCTTATAATAAAATTCTAAACCACATTATTTTTAACCCTGTTTGAATAAACATGAATGACGTTAAAATCATCTTAATAATAATAAACCCGCATCATTTTTATGTGGAAGTGTGTGTGACAACTTGGAGCACCTTCCCTTGGCCTCGACAAGTGCCATCATGGGTAAAAAGAAATCTTTTAAAATAAAAGAAGCTCGGCAGGAAACCCAAAAAGGGGGCTGCGCAAAAATAAGAGCAAAGAACCCGCTAGGAATCCCACAAAAGGGTGACCTAGGCAAAAATTAGGGTTGCAAAATAAACAAAAACAAAAGTCCGCTAAAACGCCACAAAAGGGTGTTTTAGGCAAAAATAAGGACAATCAAAAAAAAAAAAAAAAAAAGAGAAATCCATGATGGTACCACGAGCCGAATTCAAGAAAGGTTCAAGGGAAGCTATCTAAGTTGTCAAATCACAACGTCAATAAACAAAGATTTTCTTAACTTCATAAGTGTTTAATCAAACAAGCCTAAACACATAAGCCTACCTTGGCCAACCATTCTTACAAAAACCATTTTTGAAAAATAAATCCCCTCTAAAACACAAACTTCAGAATAAAAGTATCTTTCCCTTCTTTTCTCTCTTGTCCAAAATGATTTTAGAATAATCTAGTGGAAGCATGGAGAAATAAATCATCACTGATAATGGATCTAATCTGAACAACAAAATGGTGGAAGAACTGTGCCAAGAATTCAAGATCCAACACCGTAACTCTTCCCCATATCGGCCAAAGATGAATGGGGCAGTCGAGGCAACCAATAAGAACATCAAGAAAATAGTGCAAAAGATGGTTGTCTCATTTAAAGACTGGCACAAGATGTTACCCTTCGCTCCTCATGGCTATAGGACTTCAGTACGTACATCTACAGGAGCTACTCCATTCTCCCTCGTTTATGGGATGAAGGCAGTTCTACCCATCGAAGTCAAGATACCTTCTCTAAGGGTAATCATGGAAACAAAACTTTCCGAGGTAGAATGGGTTCAAAGCCGATACGACCAGTTGAACCTTATCAAAAAGAAACGGCTGAACGCCATATGCCATGGTCAAGCCTATCAGAGGAAGATCAAAAAGGCTTTTGACAAGAAAGTCCACCCTCGAGTCTACCATGAGGGAGAGCTGGTAATAAAGAAATTGCTAGCAACTCAAAAGGACAAAATCGGAAAGTGTGCCCCAAATCACGGAGGACCATACGTGAAAAAACGAGCCTTCTCAGGAGGAGCATTGATCCTCACAGACATGGATGGAAAAGAACTTCGATACCTAGTCAACGCTGACGTGGTAAAGAAGTACTACGCTTGAAGACGTTGCTTGCATAGGCCCGCTAGGATGAAAACCCGAAAAGGGCGTCCTAGGCAAAAGTTAGGGCAACATAAAAAGCCCGCCAGTACAAGGGTACTAGGCAAAACAAAGGCGGATTTATCCCCGCTAGGATACGTCCTAGGCAAAAATTAGGGGCAAAAGAATAAGATGCAAAAACAAAGCAAGCAACGATCACTTGAATCGAAAACCGAAAGGCGGTTCAAGTGATTATCTTCTAGAAGCAAGCGTCTTGCAGCATCTACACTCCTGGCTCAGGCATCTCACCCGAAGCAACTAGGGGAATGTAAAGAGCAACAATTACAGATATAATTGTTAAGCCCAATGTATATAGCCTACCCTGGCCAGCCATTCTTCATTAATTCCTTCTGTATATCTTTCTGTAAAAACACTTGTGAATATCAATAAAATATCTATTCATTTTCTCTTCTCTCTTGACCATGTGATTATGCCTCTAAAATTGGTATTTCATAAAAATTGTACGAAATTCCTTTAATAATCAGTCAATAAAGAAAATTGGAGGGGTTCTTATAAAATCCGTAATCTCCTGTGAAAAAGGTTCACAAAGATATTCCCTCACGTCGACGACAGAAATTCCTCCAAGAAAAGGAGGATAGGGAGAGCCATTCATTTAAAAAAAAAAAAAAGCATTAATAAAATAATCAAACTTGCATTTGTGCATCACACACACATTAGTTGCACATTCAAGGACCTTATCATGAGGCAATTGCATAAAATAGAAAAATAGAAAAATTGCTTGTGTATGACAACAGTCAACAGAAAAGGCCAAAAAAACGACAAAAAGGCAAAAATACAGAAAAAGCCAAAAAATCGACAAAAAAGGCAAAAATACAGAAAAAGCCAAAAATCAACAAAAAAGGCAAAATACAGAAAACCCAACAAATTGTACAGAATAACTGAGCCTGGAGAGGCTTGCCGAAATAATACTCTCTCAGAATAACTGAGCCTGGAGAGGCTTGCCGAAATAATACTCATACAGAATAACTGAGCTTGGAGAGGCTTGCCGAAATAATACTCTCTCAGAATAACTGAGCCTGGAGAGGCTTGCCGAAATAATACTCATACAGAATAACTGAGCCTGGAGAGGCTTGCCGAAATAATACTCTCTCAGAATAACTGAGCCTGGAGAGGCTCGCCGAAATAATACTCCCTCATCAGAATAACTGAGCCTGGAGAGGCTTGCCGAAATAATACTCTCACAGAATAACTGAGCCTGGAGAGGCTTGCTGAAATAATACTCTCTCAGAATAACTGAGCCTGGAGAGGCTCGCCGAAATAATACTCTCTCAGAATAATTGAGCCTGGAGAGGCTTGCCGAAACAATACTCCCTCTTAGAATAATTGAGCCTGGAGAGGCTCACCGAAATAATACTCTCTCAGAATAACTGAGCCTGGAGAGGCTCGCAGAAATAATACTCCCCAGAGAAACCTCAGCTTAAGCTCATGGAACAAATCCCCAGCGAGAGCTATCAAAGCAAGATCGTCAAAATCCCCAATGGAAGCGCGATCATCCAAGCAAAATATTCAGTCAAAGGACTTGAAACTTCCTCAGTGGAAGATAGCTCTCTGACTAAAGCGCTGAGTGAGGCTAAGCCTGCAGAGGCTTCCTAAATAATACTCTGGGATACATAAGATCCCCAAATCCCCAGTCGCCTACTCAAGAGGCACCCCTACAAAAGGAGAAAAATAAAAAAAATATATCAATAAATATTCCCCAAGCGGAATTCGGCATCCAGCCAAACACCGAACATCAAGATGATTTGCCTAACAGAAGAGGCCAGTCAAGAATTGAATGACAGAATCCCCCAGCGGATAACAGCCTACACAGAGGCTACAAAAATCAGAAAATCAAAAGAGACACCCGAATAAGGACAACCGGGATACTCCACTTACGTCAAAAGGACGTAAGCCAAACATAAGGCATCGCTCAACTCAGAGAGAGAGCATCTGTGTCTACACCCCAAGGAGTCAGAAATTACCCATGGGTACCAACTAAGCAATGCAAGTTGGGGCACAAAAACCTATGAATGACTGCACATCCCCTAGACGGATCCCTGCATTATCCAGCCCTCAGCGGCACAAAATCAGAAAAACAAACCGTCGAAGCAGCATTGTGGACTGTGGAGACAAACTTATCTCAAAACCCTGGAGAGGGCAAACTCAGCTGCCCATGTTGAGAGGCAAAACCCTGGAGAGGGCAAACTCAGCTGCCCATGTTGAGAGGCAAAACCCTGGAGAGGGCAAACTCAGCTGCCCATGTTGAGAGGCAAAACCCTGGAGAGGACAAACTCAGCTGCCCATGTTGAGAGGCAAAACCCTGGAGAGGGCAAACTCAGCTGCCCATGTTGAGAGGCAAAACCCTGGAGAGGGCAAACTCAACTGCCCATGTTGAGAGGCAAAACCCTGGAGAGGGCAAACTCACCCTGGAGAGGGCAAGACTCACGCTACCAAAGTGATCAGAAGCACAGAGGTATGCAACCCTGGAGAGGGCAAGACTCACGCTACCAAAGTGACTAGAAGTGCGGAGGTATGCACGAGCCTGGAGAGGCGACGACTAATACTCACCCTGGAGAGGGCAAACTCACCCTGGAGAGGGCAAGACTCACGCTACCAAAGTGATCAGAAGCACAGAGGTATGCAACCCTGGAGAGGGCAAGACTCACGCTACCAAAGTGACTAGAAGCGCGGAGGTATGCACGAGCCTGGAGAGGCGACGACTAATACTCACCCTGGAGAGGGCAAGACTCACGCTACCAAAGTGACTAGAAGCGCGGAGGTATGCACGAGCCTGGAGAGGCGACGACTAATACTCACCCTGGAGAGGGCAAGACTCACGCTACCAAAGTGACTAGAAGCGCGGAGGTATGCACGAGCCTGGAGAGGCGACGACTAATACTCACCCTGGAGAGGGCAAACTCAACCTGGAGAGGCTACTCAACAATTTTCCCACCTGAAGACACTACAAGTCGGAAGGATGGCTTATTCCCCGGACAATTGGGTCAACTCCTTTACTTATCAAACGGTACACCAAAAGGCCGTTTGACTAAGTAAAGGGGGGGCAGCTGTAGACCCCTAAAATTGTCCGGGTCGGAAATAAGACTCGAAGACTCTCAAAGATCGAAAGAAAGTCAGCCAGAAGGACTCCTAGAAGACCATAGGATGGCTATCTGTAGGTTTAGAGGTCTTAGAGTACCTAAAAATAAGGAAGTGGGAGGTTTGGAGCTCAATACGGCCTCCTTGGAGTTCAGTACGGCCGTACTGCACATTTTGTACTACAATACGGCCGTACTGAAACCAATACGGCCGTATTGAAGTTTCTGTATTTCAATACGGCCGTACTGAATTCAATACGGCCGTATTGAAGTACAAAAACTCAATACGGGCCGTATTGAACCCAGGGGCCGTACTGCGCCTCATCCCTATAAATAGGACGTCATTTGGACGTCATTCCACACTTTTCCACACTTCTTGGACTCTCTCCTTGAGTATTCTGGGGTTTTTGAGCAGTGTTCTGCCCTAGGAATCTCTCCGAGAGCCGATCTGACGAAGTTCTTGAGTTCTAAGCATTTAGCTTGAGAATTCGAACTAGTCGAAGGGAAATCTTTTTGATTTCCATAGTAAAAATTATTTTTTAGGAAGGAGCGAGCGAGCTTGTAGAGGGAGGGAGCGCCAAAAAGCCTCCTAAACTTCATTGATATATAAAAAGCACGCTTCAAGAGGTTTCTTCTCTAAAAATCCCTTCTTTTACCGCTTTCTGATTGTTGCATATTTAAATTCGTCATCATGTAGATATCTAATATATAATCGCTTATAATAAATAGGGGTAATTTAGTAATTTTACGCTATTATTTAATAAATGATCCGTCATAGGGAACCCGAAAGGGGCGTTGTGGGGTGCTAACACCTTCCTCACACGTAACCGACTCCCTTACCCGACTCTGGTTGTAATGGCCAAAGTTGATTTGTGAAATCAATTGCCTTATCCCTTTTTCCAATGTTTTGAGTAAAACATTGGTGGCGACTCCAAGAACCCTACTTTGCGAAAACCACTAATCTATGGAGGGTCCCGCTTGGGATTAACATGGATTAGTGAATCATTTAATAAAATTGTTAGTTCGACAAGGTCTCAGTTTGAGAATAAGTCGTTCTAGCAATCCACCACTTTTCAAAAACTTTAAAACGAGTCTTGACCATCGTCGCGATTGCCAAGGTCCGTTTCGGCGGGTGGCGACATGGGTGACAGGGATTCTAGTGTTGCCTCTGCCATGTGAGTATGGCGATGCCTCTCTAGGCACAATGTTGAGTCCTTTTGATTCATTGATGACTGATTGTTTGATTGTTGATGGATGGTTGTGGAATGAAAGAGTGCCCCTAGGTGGATGGGTAGGAGATGTTTGTTGTGCCCCTGTGTTGGTGGGCAGAGAAGTGGATGGCTGGCAGGGATTTCAGTGTTGCCCTGCCACTTGAGTATTGTGATGCCTCTCCGGGCGCCTTTATTGTGGGATGGTTGGTAAGAGTTTGGTGTTGTTCTTGTCAAGGCGAGTATTGTGATGCCTCTCCAGGCGTTGTTTGTAGTATGGTTTTTTTTCTTAATTTCAGTTTTATTTAGCTTCGGCTCTTTCATCTTTGAAGCTTGCCTTTTTCTGCTATCATTTTTTTTGAATGCTTCGGCTTTTTTGACATTTTCAAAGCTTGCCTTTTTCTCATGTTGCTTTTGTTTTTTTATTGTCATCATTGGTGGAGGAATCTATTCCCATGATGTTATTTGCTGAATCTTTATTGGTGAGTATTATTTTGGAAACCACTCCTGGCTTTGGTTAGGGAGCCATTTCTGGTCTTGGCATTCTCTTAGATCATCCTTCATTCAGTTGAGGAGTAGGGCGCGATGACCTCTTCATGCTTATGGGCTTGCTTATTCGATCGACTCCGGTTCTATCCCGTCTTGCTGTTGATGTATTTTTTTCTTGGTGGTTATATGAAACCACTTGTATGGAATGCCCTTGTTGGGGCTATGCTTTTTGACATGATCTCGGATTTTAAGGCACTGTATAGTTGTTGATCTATTTTACGAGTGCTTCAGCCTCTTGATTCCTCCAACAAGTGATGGGTAGACACACACAAAGAATGCAAGAATGCAAAAGAAAATGCAAAGCAGAAATGGATTGGATATATTTTTTTTAATTTTTTTGTGAACTTATACCCTTTTGTGCACGCTTGTGCCATATGCATGTTATGCAATGATGCTTCTATGCTAATGCTTACAATGCAAATTTATTTTTACTTTCAAGAAATTAATCTATGCGCATTGATCAATGACATGAATTGTTAGCCTTTAGCCTTGTCGAATTCAGTGTTGCTTCTTGAACCTAAGGTTTGTGTAGTTCAGTCCTCTCGCTTGTACCGGATATGATATGTTAGCCCTTAGATTAGGTGTACCTAGACTCTGTTCTAGGACACCTCCATCTTCTCCTTGTGAGTGTTCACTGTGCATACTCCGTGTATCTCTCAAATTTATCTTAATGCCATATAGGTCAAGAGGAAAGAGAAGAAAATGATATATATATATTTTTTTGTAAAAGTTTTGGTAGAAAGGATTTTTTCAAAATTGGTTTATAGAAGAATGGTTGGCCGAGGTAGGCTAGTGGTTTTGGCTAATGAACAAGCACATTCAAAGTGAGGAAATCATTTTCCATGTTAGCTTATTATTTCTTTCAGAGTTAAGCGATGACTTGGGATTGCATATTGATTAAATGATCTTCTCGAGCCGCCTTTCGGTTTTCAGCTCAGGATGCTACTTTGTCCTAACTTTTGCCTAGGTTACTTGAGATGTCTTCCCTAGCGGACATTTTCTTTTGATCCTTACTTTTTTCTAGGTTACCCTTTTTAATTGTGGGTTGCCTAGCAGATCTTGCCCTAACTTTTGCGCAGCCCCCTTAGTGGGTTTCCTGCCGGGCCTTTGTCTTAGCAGCATTTGTGACCATTTTTCATTCCTTCATTAAAGGGGGATGCTCCTTGCACTGATTTCGTTTGGGATTTTGTAACGACCCACCCTAGGTCGTCACATTAATAACCAGCCAAAATAAAATAATATAAAATAAAGAAAATAGAGCAAAAGCCAGCTACGATAGAGTGAAAAAAATTATTTCATAATATCAAACATAATTATATCAGAGTCATTCTTGGTAAAATTATACAGTAATCCAATAGTAACATCATGAAATATAAGTTAGACACCCTAGGTGCTGGTCAAGCTCTACGTCTAGCCACTTCTCAAAGCAGCTACCCCAAAAGACTCCTTGCTATCCCAAGGCCTCACACCTGATCTGCTCCCCCACATAGTGAGATCATCACAGTCCAAACCACATGGAAACACAAGGGTTAGCACATATAAAACCAACCATAATATATCATAATAAAATATCATTAAACAAATATTTATCCACAGTATTTATCCAGACCAACAAGTCATTTTCCATTCTAAATATAGACCAACCCAAAATATAATGTATACACGTCCATGCCAATATATACATATTTTATGATAATAAAATAATCCATAACCAATGTATACAATCCATACCATATGTATACAGATTCCATATCCAAAACAAAGTCACACCACTGTATAATCCATGATGTAACCAACACATCCAAACCAAATGTTGGCCTCAACACCATCCAAACCAAGTGTTGATACGGTGAAACATGTCAGCAACCCATGTCCCACACCTAACCTCTCATGGAAAATATACAGTTGGATTACGTCGTCACGTAACCCTGGTGATCATGGCCACTTCATCCATCGGTATGACTCGGCCTTGCCCCCATACCAGTAGCAAATAGAATACTTAGAGGAGTACTTCAGAATCCACCTAACATCTGAAGTGGTTTATCATATAACCTTTGGAAAAGTTCCACATTGGAATCCTCACCATGGGATTCCCAAATTTCATATTTTTCCAAAGATTATATCCTGATCTCACCAAGAGATCTAATCCATACCATAACCTTACTCCTTTAAGTCCTATTTACTTTTCCAAACCACATACATAGCATATTCCATAATTAAACATAACCATAACCATGCCAATTTGTCAATATAATAATAATATAAATATCCAAAACAACCATCAATTGATCCAAATTATACTATATGAAATGAAAATCTCCACATAAAATAGCATATTAAAATTATACTATTCCTATCATGCTCATATATACTAGATTAATTTTATAAGCACTACCCTTACTTGGATAAACCTGAACTGAAACTCGGGCAGAACCTCCACCTCTCTCCTTAAGCAAGGGCCGAAACTCGGGCAGAATCTCCTCTTCTCTCCTCTTTTCTCTCCCCTAGCAGAACCTCCTCTACTGGATTCCTCTTTCTCTCTCCTCTTTTCTTTTCTCCTCCCCTCTTTTTCTTTCTCTCTCTCTCCTCTTTCTCTCTCTAGGATTCTCTTTTCTCAGTATATTTTTTTTCACCCCCCCTGGCCCCTATTTATAGGCAACCAGAGTCACCCGGAACGGCCCGTATTGAATTCGGAACGGCCCGTTCCGAATCTTTCAAATGTACGCAAATTTTTAAACTGGAACGGCCTGTTCCAAAATCGGAACGGCCGTTCCCAAAAAGCAGAACGGCCCGTTCTAAAATCAGAACGGCCCGTTCCGAGACTCATCCAGAACGGCCCGTTCTCCTTCCGGAACGACCCGTTCTCCCTCCAGAATGGCCCGTTCCAAAGTCAGAACGGCCCGTTCTCCTAGTTGGAACGGCCCGTTCTGGGCCCGTTCTCACTAAAAAAATTTAGTATAATTTTTAAGCTTGGAACGGCCCGTTTTGCTTTTGGAACGGCCCGTTCCAAGTTACCAAAACACCCCTTAAATTTTTTTTTAAAATTGCGAAAATGCCATCAGTACTAAAATTACAAGAATACCCCTATACCTTTATAAAATTTACGAAAATGCCATTGATAATTAATAATAATAAAAAAAATGGGTATTACAATTCTCTCCAACAACAAAAATTTTCGTCCTCGAAAATTCACTTACTCTAAAAGAGATATGGGTATTGATCCTTCATCCTTTCCTCCAACTCCCAAGTAGCTTCATTAGTAATCTCATCCCAAATAACTTTCACCAAATTGATAGATTTACCTCGCAACTGTTTAACTTTCTTATCTGCCACTGAAACTGGCTGTTTCTCAAAAGTTAAATTCTCCTTAACTTGTACTGCCTCTGATTCCAATACATGATTTGGATCGTGAATATATTTCCTCAGTTGTGAAACATGGAACACATCATGCAGATTAGAAAGGAATGGAGGTAATGCAATCTGATATGCCACTGGTCCAATCCTCTTGAGAATTTGATACGGCCCAATAAACTTAGGATTCAACTTCTTAGCTTTGATAGCTCTTCCCACACCTGTGGTAGGAGTTACTTTCAAAAACACATGTTCTCCTTCTGAAAACTCCAAAAGTTTCCTCCTTTTGTCTGCATAAGACTTTTGCCGACTCTGAGCAGCTCTCATTCTTTCCTGAATTTGTTTCACCTTTTCAGTAGTCTGTAAGATGATCTCTGGCCCCACCATCACTGATTCTCCCTCTTTAAACCAACACAAAGGTGTTCGACATTTCCTCCCATACAGAGCCTCAAATGGTGCCATTCCTATACTTGCATGAAAACTGTTATTATAAGTGAACTCGACCAAAGGCAACATCTCTTCCCAATTCCCTAGATGATCCAAAATACAAGCTCTCAACAAGTCCTCCAAAGATTGGATAGTCCTCTCAGACTGCCCATCAGTTTGTGGGTGATAAGCAGAACTGAGCCTCAACTTAGTCCCTAACGCTTGATGCAAACTTTGCCAAAATCGGGATGTAAAACGAGGATCCCTATCAGAGATGATACTGGAGGGTACACCATGTAATCTAACAATCTCCTTAATATACAATTGAGTTAACTTTTCCAAGGACCACTTTATATTCATTGGAAGGAAATGAGCACACTTAGTTAATCTATCCACGATCACCCAAATAGAATCACAATTCTTAGCAGATCTTGGTAATCCAACAACAAAATCCATGGTTATACTATCCCATTTCCATTCTGGCACTTCCATCATTTGTAACAAACCTCCTGGTTTTTGATGTTCTACTTTAGCTTTTTGACACACAATGCAAGATGCAACATACTCAGCTATCTCCCTCTTCATACCATTCCACCAGAACATTTTCTTCAAATCTTGATACATTTTTGTCATACCCGGATGTACACTCAATTTACTTTTATGACCTTCCTCAAGTATCAACTTCTTCAACTCTTTATCTTGTGGAATACAAATTCTACCCTTGTACCTCAAGATTCCATCCATATCTTGTTCAAATCCTTCAGCTTTCTCAGAACCCAACAACTCTCTAACCTTATTCAATCTCATATCCTGAACTTGTTTTTGTTTCACCATCTCCAAGAAATCACTAGTAATGGTAGTCATACCACAACTAATAAAATCTGAGGCAATCACAACATTAAGATTCATATCCCTGAATTTCTCTACTAACTCCATCTCTTTAACCATCAGGTAAGACATATGAAGAGATTTTCTACTCAAAGCATCTGCCACCACATTTGCTTTACCTGGATGGTACATTAACTGAAAGTCATAATCTTTCAAAAACTCAATCCACCTCCTTTGCCTCATATTTAACTCTTTCTGATCAAACAAATATTTCAAACTCTTATGATCACTAAACACATCAAACTTTGCTCCATAGAGATAATGTCTCCAAATCTTCAAAGCAAAAACCACCGCAGCCAACTCTAGATCATGCGTAGGATAATTTCGTTCATGAGTCTTTAACTGCCTAGATGCATAAGCCACAACCTGTCTATCTTGCATAAGAACACATCCTAAACCTTGATGAGATGCATCACAATAAACCTCAAAAGATTTATTAGGATCTGGCAGAATCAACACTGGAGACGAAGTCAACTTTTCCTTTAACTCTTGAAAACTCCTTTCACACTCCTCCGTCCATATAAAAGGATGATCCTTCCTGGTCAGCTGTGTCAAAGGCATAACTATTTTAGAAAATCCTTCTATGAATCTTCTATAATAGCCAGCCAATCCCACAAAACCTCTAATTTCAGTAACTTATTTTGGACGCTCCCACCTCAAAATCGCTTCCACTTTAGTAGGATCAACTGCAATTCCTTGTGCAGAAATCACATGACCCAAGAACTTAACTTCAGATAACCAAAACTCACATTTTGACAACTTTGCAAATAATTGTTTCTCCTTCAATACCTGCAAAACTATCCTCAGATGTTCTCTATGTTCTTCCATAGATTTAGAATAAACCAGAATATCATCAATGAACACCACCACAAACTTATCCAGAAAGGGTCTGAAAATCCTGTTCATATAATCCATGAAAATAGCTGGAGCATTCGTCACTCCAAAAGGCATGACAACATACTCATAATGGCCATACCGAGTCCTGAAAGCAGTCTTTGGTATGTCCTCTTCCTTTACCCGAATTTGGTGATATCCAGATCTCAAATCAATCTTGGAGAAAATAGTAGCTCCCCTTAACTGATCCATCAAATCATCTATTCTTGGCAATGGATATTTATTCTTGATTGTCAATTTATTTAACTGCCTGTAATCCACACATAACCTCACACCACCATCCTTCTTCTTTACCAATAACACTGGTGCTCCCCACGGAGATACACTAGGTCTGATCATCTGCTTCTCCAAAAGTTGTTCAACCTGCTTCTTCAATTCAGATAACTCCGCTGGTGCCATTCTATAAGGAGAAATGGACACTGGTCCCGCCCCTGGTATAAGATCAATACTAAACTCTAACTCTCGCTTTGGTGGTAATCCCGGAACATCATCCGGAAAAACCTCTGGAAATTCTCTAACAACATCAATACTATTCAACAACTTTTCATTCTCTACACTAATAAAAGATAAGATCATAAACCCAAGAGCTCCATCCTTCAACAATCCATCTACCTGTCTATTACAAATAAATCTCTCCTGTTCATCAGTAGGAAAGATTAATTTCTTCTCTGAACAATCTATCAAAATCCTATTGGCAGAAAGCCAATCCATCCCTAAAATCACATCCAAATCGGATAGAGGTAAACAAAATAAATTCACTTTATAACAACGCCCTTCCACCTCCACTGGACATCTCAAACAAACCTCAGAAGTCAAAACAGACCCTGAAGCTGGGGTAGAAACAACTAGATCCACACACAAAGAACTCACAACTAAATTTAACCTTGCCACGCATTCATAAGAAATAAAAGAATGTGAAGCACCAGAATCAAATAAAATAGAAATATCATTACCATCAGCTTTGCCCTTTCCTTTTACCAGCTCAGATGTCGTTTCAGCTTCAGCACCTGTTAAAGCAAAGACACGACCTGCTGCAGTAGGCCGATCCACTTTCTGGTTCTCTCTAGCTGGAATATTTTTGACAATGCAATCTTTAGCCATGTGACCCACCTTGCCACATTTAAAACACGTATAGTTCTTTGTAGAACAGTCCTTCATCATATGTGGGCCTCCACAGATATAACATCTAATACTCTGAACATCTCTTGTGGTAGTAGTCCCCATCGGTTTCTTATTAGCATTTCCAATTTGAAACTGAGATGGTCTCTTTTGAGGATGTTTCCCCCTCCCAAATCCAGATGATCCCTCTAGACCCTTTGCCACTCTATTTCCTCCTTCAAATCTCTCAACTGTTTTTGCCTTTTCAACTAGAACTGGGAATTCCACAATCCCCATAGGGACAATAGTCTTTTTCAGCTCAAATCTTAGACCCTCACTAAACTTCCTGCATCTCCAGGCTTCAGTGATAGCTTGAGAATAATACCTAGCCAAGTGTTCAAACTTGACCACATACTCTTGTACTGACATATTTCCTTGTTGCAATCTCAAAAATTCAGCTTCCTTAGCATATCTGGCGCTATCTGGAAAATATTTCTCTAGGAATACCTTTTTGAAATTTTCCCAATTTATCACCTCCCCTCTAGCTTCCATCATAGCTTGAGCACCTTTCCACCAGAAACTAGCCTCACCCACCAACATATAAACAGCATAAACTAGCTTCCTTTCCTCAGGACAATGCATCACCATAAAGATTTTCTCCATCTCTTCAATCCATTGATCAGCAATTTCAGGTCCATTAACACCTGTAAATTGAGGAGGATTCCCTTTTCTGAACTCTGACAAGCCCCTATATTCATCAGATACTTCAGTCCTAGCTGCTTCAGCTGCAGCCCGGTTGGTCTCCATCTGAGCCAACAAAGTATTCTGTTGTCCAATAGCAGCAGCAATTAGCTCCATAGCCTGAGCAATCTGCCGCTCATCTACACCTGAAGAAGGATGAGAATGGTTTCCCCTACCAACCATCCTAATAAAGATAAAAGATCAAGGAACCCATGAGTTTACACTAAAACACATAAGAAATTCCTTTCAAAAAAAAAAAAATCTATTTCCACTCAACAGAAACATAATAAGACCATTTCCCACAAACCCTAAAGAGACTCGACCAGCTCTGATACCAAAATTGTAACGACCCACCCTAGGTCGTCACATTAATAACCAGCCAAAATAAAATAATATAAAATAAAGAAAATAGAGCAAAAGCCAGCTACGATAGAGTGAAAAAAATTATTTCATAATATCAAACATAATTATATCAGAGTCATTCTTGGTAAAATTATACAGTAATCCAATAGTAACATCATGAAATATAAGTTAGACACCCTAGGTGCTGGTCAAGCTCTACGTCTAGCCACTTCTCAAAGCAGCTACCCCAAAAGACTCCTTGCTATCCCAAGGCCTCACACCTGATCTGCTCCCCCACATAGTGAGATCATCACAGTCCAAACCACATGGAAACACAAGGGTTAGCACATATAAAACCAACCATAGTATATCATAATAAAATATCATTAAACAAATATTTATCCACAGTATTTATCCAGACCAACAAGTCATTTTCCATTCTAAATATAGACCAACCCAAAATATAATGTATACACGTCCATGCCAATATATACATATTTTATGATAATAAAATAATCCATAACCAATGTATACAATCCATACCATATGTATACAGATTCCATATCCAAAACAAAGTCACACCACTGTATAATCCATGATGTAACCAACACATCCAAACCAAATGTTGGCCTCAACACCATCCAAACCAAGTGTTGATACGGTGAAACATGTCAGCAACCCATGTCCCACACCTAACCTCTCATGGAAAATATACAGTTGGATTACGTCGTCACGTAACCCTGGTGATCATGGCCACTTCATCCATCGGTATGACTCGGCCTTGCCCCCATACCGGTAGCAAATAGAATACTTAGAGGAGTGTAGACCCCTAAAATTGTCCGGGTCGGAAATAAAGCTTGAAGACTCTCGAAGACTGAAGGAAGATCAGCCAGAAGGACTCCTGGAAGGCCCTAGGAGGGTTCTCTGTAGGTCTAGAGGTCTTAGAATAGCCCAAAATAAGGAAGTGGAGGGAATGAAGCCCAATACGGCCGTACTAAACTTAATACGGCCGTATTGAAGCTTCAATACGGCCGCAGTGAACTCAATACGGCGTATTGAAGTTTCTGAAACTTCAATACGGCCGTACTGAAACCAATACGGCCGTATTGAAGCTTCAATACAGCCGTATTGAACTCAATACGGCCGCATTGAAATTTCTGAATTTCAATACGGCCGTATTGAACTCAATACGGCCGTATTGAAGTTCAAAAATTTCAATACGGCCGTATTGCTTCTGTAGGCCGTATTGCGCCTATTCCCTATAAATATGACGTCAATTGGACGTCATTCCACACTTTTTCAGATAGTTTTAACCCTCTCCTTGAGTATTCTGGGGTTTTTGAGCAGTGTTCTGCCCTAGAAATCACTCGGAGAGTTGATCCGACAAAGTTCTTGAGCCCCGAGCCATTTTGCTTGAGGATCGAACCTAGTCGAAGGGAAATCCTCCGGATTTCCATAGTTAAAAGTTTTTAGGAAGGAGCGAGCGAGCTTGTAGAGCGAGGGAACGCCAAAAAGCTTCCCAGTTTCACTCAATATATAAAAGCACGCTTCAAGAGGTTTCTTCTTAAATCCTTCCTTTTACTGCTTTCTGTGTGCATATTTAAACTGTCATCATGTAGATAGTTAATTTATAATTGCTTAGAATAAATAGGGGTAATTTAGTAATTTTACGCTGTTATTTTAGAAAATAATCTGTCATAGGGAACCCGAAAGGGGCGCTGTGGGGTGCTAACACCTTCCCCACGCGTAACCGACTCCCTTACCCAACTCTGGTTGTAATGGCCAAAGTTGATTTGTAAAATCAATTGCCTTATCCCTTTTTCCAATGTTTTGAGTAAAACATTGGTGGCGACTCCACGAACCCCTCCTTTTTGCGAAAACCACTAATCCATGGAGGGTCCCGCTTGGGATTAATATGGATTGGTGAATCATTTAATAAAATTGCTCGTTTGACAAGGTCTCAGTTTGAGAATACGTCATTCTAGCAATCCATATTTTTAAACAAATAAACGAGTCCAACCATCCTTCGCGAATGCCGAAAGCCCGTTCGGGCCGGTGGCGACAGATGACGACTCCACTGGGGAAGCTTTGAGAGTCAGTCCCATTTAGTGACAGATTGTTTTTAACAAATAATAGTAAAAATTACTTCATTACCCCTTGCTTGTATGATAACGTGCTTTATATATTTGGCTTTAAATAACTGTTGTTTGTTTAAATTTCCGCAATTGTTTGAAATAAATTGCACACAAACCTTTGCACACAACAGTTCCCTCTATACCCGGGGGCATGAGTGGTAATCCATAGGGAGTGGATGTTAGTACGGCCGGTTGAATGGGTCTATAGGAGCCTACGAGACCGTTGTCGGAAAAACATCACTCAAGGTGATAACCATGAACTTGAGTCCGATAGTGCGTTGGAACTTTCCATCGACTTACGACGAGAGGAATTGGGTCCCTATAATGGGGGCACCTTGGGGGCCTTTGACCAAGTGAGAACAGTTAGATCCTCCTTGAATATGCACTTTTCTGCAGGAGACCCCCACCTCGTGATTCGTTCGTGACTGTTCGTGGATGAGTGAATTGTTTGTGTAAATGCTTATGTGCAATTGTTTGTGCATTAATAAATAACCTCGTAATAAGGTCTAAGAATAAATCCCCATGCATGAAAATGCCATGACATGAGAGGAAAAACCAATGTGTGAAAATATAAAAGTAAGGGGCATGTGCATCATTACTAATAAGAGACCATGCATCCTCATAAAAACATACATTTTAGGTTCACCAATACCTCTTGACATGAGTGAAAGAGACCCATGACTATAGAGATTCTCCGTTGGGGAGAGATCATAGATAAAGAAGGGTGGTAAACTTTCGTCTTAAAAAGGCAGCGCCTTAAAGATGGAGGTTTATCAAGCTCATGTTAAAGAGTGTATTCATTCCATAAAATAAACTAACTAAACATTCATTTTAGAAAGTGGCTGGTCATCTCTCTGTCCTTACGCGCGCACAGAGAATCAAGAAAATGGAGGCATTGGAGGAGCAAAACAAGAAGCTCACAACCGAGCTTTCACAGCTTAAAGAGCAAATGGCGCAAATGATGGAACTCATGCGTCACCACAACGTCCATGGATCTCATCACAGTGAACATGGGTCCCATCATGAGGGAGAGGAGGAAGAGCATGAAAAAGATCCTCCACACACTGTACCCCTTGGGGCTGGAATTATGATTAAAGAGCCCGAGGTTTCAAAAGAACAATTCCACGCCCTAGAAGATCGGTTGAGGGCTATGGAGGGGCATGATTTTGACATCAAAGATGCCGCTGACATGTGCTTAGTGAGGGACATCCAATTCCCTCCTAAATTTAAAGTGCCGGATTTCCCAAAGTACGTGGGATCGACTTGCCCCAAAAGTCATCTCACCATGTACTGTCGCAAGATGGCTGCATATGCCACAAATGAAAAGCTCTTGATCCACTGCTTTCAAGAGAGCTTAGCCGAAACTGCACTCAATTGGTATATGCAGCTGGATGGAAATCAAGTGTGCACGTGGAGACAGTTGGCCGACGCCTTTCTCAAGCGCTATAAGTATAACATCGACCTAACACCCGATAGGTCAGATCTTCAAGCCTTGAGTAAAAAGAATGATGAATCCTTCAAGGCGTACGCCCAACGTTGGAGGGAGTTGGCAGCACAGATAGAGCCCCTGCTGTCGGATAAGGAGACGGTGTCCTTATTCATCAACTCGTTGACTGGTCCCTATTACGATAAAATGATAGGGAACACAACGACACTCTTCTCGGACATCATCACCATTGGAGAAAGGGTGGAACAAGGACTTAAAAGTGGGAAGCTGGCTAAGCCTTCCCAACCATATGAAGCTAAGAAGGCCTTCGGGAAGAAGAAAGAAGGAGGAGTCAACGCTGTAACCATTTCTCCATCTTCTTCCACTTCGAAGTCAGGCAAATCGCAATACAACTCTGTGAAGAAGTTTGACAAACTTCCGACCACTTATAGCGATCTCCTGCCGAAGCTAGTAGAAGCCCAACTTCTAGCCTATATTCCACCAAGAAAGATCGACCCACCTTACCCCGATTGGTACAAGCCTCAAGACAAATGTCTATACCATTCGGGAGCACCAGGGCATTCAACAGAGAACTGTCTAGCTCTCAAACACAAGGTCCAAGGCCTTATTGATGCTGGGTGGGTCACTTTCGATTCGACAGCGCCCGATGTGAGCAAGAATCCTCTACCAAAGCAGGAGTAGAGTATGGCAAGCCACGATAGGGCCCCTCCACATTTTTCTTTTTGGGACTCATGATCAGTACCCGAGATCATGAGGACCTTTTTCATGTAAATAAGGGTTTTGTACAGTTTTACATACATATATCAATAAAAAGGCATTTTTCACATATTATTCTCTCATTTCGTTCTTTTCTCTCTCTCTCATTAACATTAATAATTCTAAACCTAAACAGAACCAATAAAATAATTATGTCTGTAATTGTTCGCTCTGACCGGGATCCAAAAGCCGAGGATGAATGGGTTGAGTCGGACAGTGATGAGGAGACCATCTCTCCGGATCTGCAAAGACTGCTAGATCAAGAAGCTCGTCTACTCCAACCGTATCAAGAAGAATTGGAGACCGTAAATTTGGGGCAGGGTCAAGAAATACAAGAGGTCAACATTGGGACCCATATCAGTGATGAAATAAAATCACAATTGATCCAATTATTAAGGGAATACAAGGATGTATTTGCATGGTCGTACCGTGATATGCCCGGTTTGGACTCTAAAATCGTCGAGCACAAGTTGCCATTGAAAGAAGGGTTTCGACCCGTTAAACAAAAGCTTCGACGAATCAAGCCCGAATGGTCTTTAAAGATCAAGGAGGAGGTGGAAAAACAATTAGACGCGGGATTCTTGGTTGTATCCCAATATCCCGAATGGCTGGCTAACATTGTGCCAGTTATCAAAAAGAATGGAAAGGTTAGAGTGTGTGTTGACTATAGGGATCTGAATCGTGCCAGTCCAAAGGACGATTTTCCCTTGCCACATATTGATACACTCGTGGATCACACAGCCACGAACACGCTCTATTCCTTTATGGATGGATACTCGGGGTATAACCAAATCAAAATGAATATGGAAGACCGCGAGAAAACTTCTTTCATCACACCCTGGGGCACTTTTTGCTATAGGGTAATGCCTTTTGGACTTAAAAATGCGGGCGCCACCTACCAACGAGCGATGGTGACACTATTCCACGACATGATCCACAAGGAAATTGAAGTATACGTGGATGACATGATCGCAAAGTCGAAAGACGAGATGAACCATATTCAATATTTGAGAAAATTATTCAATCGGCTTCGCAAGTATCAGCTTAAGCTAAATCCGGCTAAGTGTACTTTCGGAGTCCGGTCGGGTAAGCTTCTCGGGTTCATCGTTAGTGAAAAAGGCATAGAGGTGGACCCCGATAAAGTAAAGGCAATAATGGAAATGCCTCCTCCTAAAACCGAGAAGGAGATAAGAGGATTCCTTGGCAGGGTGAACTACATTGCAAGGTTCATCGCACAGTTGACTGACACGTGCAAGCCAATATTCAAGCTATTGCGCAAGAATCATTCCGAAACTTGGGATGAGAATTGTCAACGAGCTTTTGACAAGGTCAAACAGTGTTTGGCCAATCCACCAGTATTGGTGCCACCTGTCGAGGGAAGGCCATTAATCCTCTATCTAACAGTGCTTGATGAGTCCATGGGAGCCGTGCTAGGGCAACAGGACGAAACTGGAAAGAAAGAACGAGCCATCTACTACTTGAGCAAGAAATTTCTAGATTATGAAACCCGCTACACGCCATTAGAAAAGACTTGCTGTGCGTTAGCGTGGGCAACACAAAGGCTCAGGCAGTATATGATAAGGCATACTACTTGGTTGGTTTCCAAAATGGATCCAATTAAGTATGTGTTCGACAAGCCAATAATCACTGGGAAGATCGCCCGATGGCAAGTACAATTATCAGAATTTGACATCATACATGTCACACAAAAAGCCATCAAGGGTAGTACCCTAGCTGATTACCTAGCACACGGGCCGACCAATGATTACCAATCCCTTCAGGATGATTTCCCCGATGAGCATATAATGAGTATACAACATGAAGAACCAAAAGATGATGCGTGGACCATGTATTTTGATGGAGCCTCCAACATGCTTGGACAGGGGATTGGGACAGTGTTAATCTCCCCACAAGGAAAGCATATCCCTCTAACAGCAAGACTCAATTTCGACTGTACAAATAATATGGCCGAATACGAGGCTTGCGCGTTAGGAATCCAAGCGGCTATCAACAATGGTATCCTCAAACTCAAAGTATTTGGAGATTCGGCTTTAGTCATCCATCAGCTACGAGGTGACTGGGAAGTCCGAAATCCTAAACTGATACCATATGTTGAGCATATCAAAGATTTGACACAATTCTTCCAAAGTGTCATCTTTGAATACATTCCAAGGGAGGAGAATCAGTTTGCTGACGCCCTTGCTACGCTCTCATCAATGTTCGCCTTGGATAGTGAACATGAAATGCCTGTCATTAATATCCGGCGGCATAATAAGCAAGCGTTCTGCCTTCTGATAGATGAAGATATCGACGATTGTCCATGGTTCCACGATATCAAACAATATCTGAAAAAAGGGGAATATCCTGACATGGCCAACGATAATGACAAAAAGCATATCCAAAGAAGGGCCATGGGATTTCTGCTAATAGGAGAAACCCTCTACAAAAAGAATTATGATTCGGTCTTGTTGAGGTGTATAGACCAAGTCGAAGCTCAAAATGTGATCAAAGAAATACATGAGGGGGTTTTCGGTACCCACATTCCCGGACCTGCAATGGCTAAGAAAATCCTTAGGGCAGGGTACTATTGGTCGACCATGGAAAGGGATTGTTACCAATACGTTCGGAAATGCCACAAATGTCAAGCATATGCCGACAATATTCATGTCCCACCAACGCCACTCAATGTGTTGGCTTCACCTTGGCCATTTGCAATGTGGGGCATGGATGTTATTGGACCCATCGAACCAAAGGCATCCAATGGACACAGATTCATCCTTGTGGCCATTGACTATTTCACCAAATGGGTAGAAGCGGCATCATATGCTCATGTGACCCGAAAGGTGGTAACATCCTTCATAAGGAAAAACATCATATGCAGATACGGTATTCCCGATAAAATCATCACTGATAATGGATCCAATCTAAACAACAAGATGGTGGAAGAACTGTACCAAGAGTTCAAAATCCAACACCACAACTCTTCCCCATACCGACCAAAAATGAATGGGGCAGTCGAGGCAGCCAATAAGAATATCAAGAAAATAGTACAAAAGATGGTTGTCTCATTCAAAGACTGGCATGATATGTTACCCTTTGCTCTCCATGGATACAGGACTTCAGTACGCACATCCACAGGAGCTTCTCCATTTTCCCTTGTTTATGGAATGGAGGCAGTTCTGCCTGTTGAAGTCGAAATACCTTCTCTGAGAGTAATCATGGAAGCAAAACTTTCCGAGGCAGAATGGATTCAAAGCCGGTATGACCAGTTGAACCTCATTGAAGAGAAACGGCTGAACGCCATATGCCATGGTCAAGCCTATCAGAGGAAGATCAAAAAGGCTTTTGACAAGAAAGTCCACCCTCGAGTCTACCATGAGGGAGAGCTAGTGATGAAGAAATTGCTACCAGCTCAAAAGGACAAAATCGGAAAGTGGGCCCCGAATTACGAAGGACCGTACGTAGTAAAGCGAGCCTTCTCCGGAGGAGCACTGATCCTCACAAACATGGACGGAGAAGAACTTCAATACCCAGTCAACGCTGACGTGGTAAAGAAGTATTATACTTGAAGACGTTGCTTGCACAAGCCCGCTAGGATGAAAACCCAAAAAGGGCATCCTAGGCAAAAATTAGGGCAAAACAAAAAGCCCGCCAGTACAAGGGTACTAGGCAAAACAAAGGCAAAATTATCCCCGCTAGGATACGTCCTAGGCAAAAATTAGGGGCAAAAGAATAAGATGTAAAAACAAAGCAAGCAACGATCACTTGAATCGAAAACCGAAAGGCGGTACAAGTGATAATCTTCTAGAAGCAAGCGTCTTGCAGTATCTACACTCCTGGCTCAGGCATCTCACCCGAAGCAATTAGGGGAACGGGAAGGGCGACAATTACAGATATAATTGTTTAAAGCTAAAATGTATATAGCCTACCCTGGCCAGCCATTCTTCGGAAATTCCTTCTGTACATCTTTCTGTAAAAACATTTGTGAATATTAATAAAATATCCATTCATTTCTTTTCTCTCTTGACCATGTGATTATGCCTTTAAATTGGTGTTTCTAAAAAATTGTATGAGATTCCTTAATAATCGGTCAATAAAGAAAATTGGAGGGGTCCCTGTAAAATCCATAATCTCCTGCATAAAAGGCTCACAAAAATCCTCCCTCGCGTCTATGACAGAAACTCCTCCAAAAAAGAAGAGGATAGGGAGAATCATTCACTTTTCTAAATAAAAGAACAAAAATAAAAACTTGCATCGCGTGCATCACACATTAGTTGCATATTCAAAGACCTTATCATGAGGCAATTACATAAAATAGAAAAAATAGAAAAATTGCTTGTGTATGACAGCAGCAAGCAAAATACAAAGATTCAGAAAATCAACAGCATCATACAGAATAACTGAGCCTGGAGAGGCTTGCCGAAACAATACTCCCACAGAATAATTGAGCCTGGAGAGGCTTGTTGAAATAATACTCCTTCAGAATAACTGAGCCTGGAGAGGCTTGCCGAAATAATACTCCTTCAGAATAATTGAGCCTGGAGAGGCTTGCCGAAATAATACTCTCTCATAATAACTGAATTCAAAATTCTCTAGCACTTTTAAATTCTGTACAGCAAAAGCCAAAAACATAAAAAGGCAAAATACAGAAAAAGCCAAATCAGAAGAAAAGGCAAAATACAGAAAAAGCCGAAAATGAAAAAAGGCAAGGATATAGAAAATCCAACAAACAGTTTGAACCGAATAACTAAGCCTGGAGAGGCTTACCAAAATAATACTCCACATCCTCCACAGTATGCAGAATAACTGAGCCTGGAGAGGCTCGCAGAAATAATACTCCCCAGAGGGAACCTCAGCTCAAGCTCACGGGAAAATCCCCAGCGAGAGCTATCAAAGCAAGATCGACGCAATCCCCAATGGAAGTGCGATCATCCAAACAGTATATACAAGTCAAAGGACTAAAACTTCCTCAGTGAAGATAGCTCTCCAGCTCAAGCGTTGAGTGAGGCTAAGCCTGCAGAGGCTTCCTAAATAATACTCTGGGATACATAAGATCCCTAAATCCCCAGTCGCCTACTCAGAGGCACCCCTTCAAGAAAAATCACAAAAAGATCAATAACCATTCCCCAAGAGGAATCCGGCACTCAGCCGAACACTGAACATCAAGATAACTCGCCTACTCAGAGGCACTCTTCCAAAAAAAAGGAAAAAATATATATCAATAAATATTCCCCAAACGGGATGTGGCATCCAGCCAAGCACCAAACATCAAGATCATTTGCCTAACAGAAGAGGCCAGTCAAGAAATGAATGACAAAATCCCCAGCGGATAAACAGCCTACACAGAGGCTACAAAAATCAGAAAATCCAAAAGAGATACCCGAATAAGGACAACCGGGATACTCCACCAACGTCAAAAGGACGTCAGCCAAACATAAGGCATCGCTCAACTCAGAGAGAAAGAGCATCTGTGTCTATACCCCAAGGAGTCAGAAATTCCCCCAAGGGTACCAACAATGCAATGCAAGTTGGGGCACAGGAACCTGTGAATGACTGCACATCCCCTAGACGGATCCCTGCGTTATCCAGCCCTCAGCGGCACAAAATCAGAAAAAACTGTCGAAGCAGCATAGTGGACTGTGGAGACAAATATCATCTCAAATCCCTGGAGAGGGCAAACTCAGCTGCCGGTGTTAAGACGCAGTCCCTGGAGAGGGTAAACTCACCTGCCGATGTTAAGACGCAGACCCTGGAGAGGGCAAACTCAACTGCCAAATGTTAAGCGGCAGAGCCTGGAGAGGCGGTACTCAATCATCAGGGTGATGTTAACACACTGGTGTCTAGCTTCCGGCTCGGGCGTCGAGTGAGGCTAGGTCTGGAGAGACGGTACTCAACCATCAGCATCATCAGAGGTGCGTTGGTGTCCAACTTCCGGCTCGGGCGGCGAGTGAGGTTGGGCCTGAAGAGGCAATACTTAATCATCAGTGTGATGTTAACACATTGGTGTCTAGCTTCCGGCTCGGGCGTCGAGTGAGGCTAGGTCTGGAGAGACGGTACTCAACCATCAGCGTCATCAGAGGTGCGTTGGTGTCCAACTTCCGGCTCGGGCGGCGAGTGAGGTTGGGCCTGAAGAGGCAATACTTAATCATCAGTGTGATGTTAACACATTGGTGTCTAGCTTCCGGCTCGGGCGTCGAGTGAGGCTAGGTCTGGAGAGACGGTACTCAATCACCAACATCGCCAGAGGCACGTCGGTGTTCAACTTCCGGCTCGGGCGTCGAGTGATGTTGACCCTGGAGAGGGTAAACTCAGCTACCGAGGATGTCAGAAGCGCCGAGGTATGCACCCACCTGGAGAGGCTACTCAACAATTTTCCACCGGAAGACACTACAAGTCAGAAGGTTGGCGTATTACCCGGACAATTGGGTCAACTCCTTTACTTGTCAGCCGGTACACCAAAAGACCGTTTGACTAAGTAAAGGGGGGGCAACTGTAGACCCCTAAAATTGTCCGGGTCGGAAATAAAGCTTGAAGACTCTCGAAGACTGAAGGAAGATCAGCCAGAAGGACTCCTGGAAGGCCCTAGGAGGGTTCTCTGTAGGTCTAGAGGTCTTAGAATAGCCCAAAATAAGGAAGTGGAGGGAATGAAGCCCAATACGGCCGTACTAAACTTAATACGGCCGTATTGAAGCTTCAATACGGCCGCAGTGAACTCAATACGGCGTATTGAAGTTTCTGAAACTTCAATACGGCCGTACTGAAACCAATACGGCCGTATTGAAGCTTCAATACAGCCGTATTGAACTCAATACGGCCGCATTGAAATTTCTGAATTTCAATACGGCCGTATTGAACTCAATACGGCCGTATTGAAGTTCAAAAATTTCAATACGGCCGTATTGCTTCTGTAGGCCGTATTGCGCCTATTCCCTATAAATATGACGTCAATTGGACGTCATTCCACACTTTTTCAGATAGTTTTAACCCTCTCCTTGAGTATTCTGGGGTTTTTGAGCAGTGTTCTGCCCTAGAAATCACTCGGAGAGTTGATCCGACAAAGTTCTTGAGCCCCGAGCCATTTTGCTTGAGGATCGAACCTAGTCGAAGGGAAATCCTCCGGATTTCCATAGTTAAAAGTTTTTAGGAAGGAGCGAGCGAGCTTGTAGAGCGAGGGAACGCCAAAAAGCTTCCCAGTTTCACTCAATATATAAAAGCACGCTTCAAGAGGTTTCTTCTTAAATCCTTCCTTTTACTGCTTTCTGTGTGCATATTTAAACTGTCATCATGTAGATAGTTAATTTATAATTGCTTAGAATAAATAGGGGTAATTTAGTAATTTTACGCTGTTATTTTAGAAAATAATCTGTCATAGGGAACCCGAAAGGGGCGCTGTGGGGTGCTAACACCTTCCCCACGCGTAACCGACTCCCTTACCCAACTCTGGTTGTAATGGCCAAAGTTGATTTGTAAAATCAATTGCCTTATCCCTTTTTCCAATGTTTTGAGTAAAACATTGGTGGCGACTCCACGAACCCCTCCTTTTTGCGAAAACCACTAATCCATGGAGGGTCCCGCTTGGGATTAATATGGATTGGTGAATCATTTAATAAAATTGCTCGTTTGACAAGGTCTCAGTTTGAGAATACGTCATTCTAGCAATCCATATTTTTAAACAAATAAACGAGTCCAACCATCCTTCGCGAATGCCGAAAGCCCGTTCGGGCCGGTGGCGACAAGGAGTACTTCAGAATCCACCTAACATCTGAAGTGGTTTATCATATAACCTTTGGAAAAGTTCCACATTGGAATCCTCACCATGGGATTCCCAAATTTCATATTTTTCCAAAGATTATATCCTGATCTCACCAAGAGATCTAATCCATACCATAACCTTACTCCTTTAAGTCCTATTTACTTTTCCAAACCACATACATATCATATTCCATAATTAAACATAACCATAACCATGCCAATTTGTCAATATAATAATAATATAAATATCCAAAACAACCATCAATTGATCCAAATTATACTATATGAAATGAAAATCTCCACATAAAATAGCATATTAAAATTATACTATTCCTATCATGCTCATATATACTAGATTAATTTTATAAGCACTACCCTTACTTGGATAAACCTGAACTGAAACTCGGGCAGAACCTCCACCTCTCTCCTTAAGCAAGGGCCGAAACTCGGGCAGAATCTCCTCTTCTCTCCTCTTTTCTCTCCCCTAGCAGAACCTCCTCTACTGGATTCCTCTTTCTCTCTCCTCTTTTCTTTTCTCCTCCCCTCTTTTTCTTTCTCTCTCTCTCCTCTTTCTCTCTCTAGGATTCTCTTTTCTCAGTATATTTTTTTTCACCCCCCCTGGCCCCTATTTATAGGCAACCAGAGTCACCCGGAACGGCCCGTATTGAATTCGGAACGGCCCGTTCCGAATCTTTCAAATGTACGCAAATTTTTAAACTGGAACGGCCCGTTCCAAAATCGGAACGGCCGTTCCCAAAAAGCAGAACGGCCCGTTCTAAAATCAGAACGGCCCGTTCCGAGACTCATCCAGAACGGCCCATTCTCCTTCCGGAACGACCCGTTCTCCCTCCAGAATGGCCCGTTCCAAAGTCAGAACGGCCCGTTCTCCTAGTTGGAACGGCTCGTTCTGGGCCCGTTCTCACTAAAAAAATTTAGTATAATTTTTAAGCTTGGAACGGCCCGTTTTGCTTTTGGAACGGCCCGTTCCAAGTTACCAAAACACCCCTTAAATTTTTTTTTAAAATTGCGAAAATGCCATCAGTACTAAAATTACAAGAATACCCCTATACCTTTATAAAATTTACGAAAATGCCATTGATAATTAATAATAATAAAAAAAATGGGTATTACAGATTTTATCCACAAGTCATGCCAAGTTTGATTGATCTTTATGTGTTTTTTTTATGGTGTATAAAGCCATTGTTTCTAATGACGTCCTTATTTCAAATGTACTTGTTCATTTAGGGTTTGTTGACGAGACTTAGAGTAGATAAAAGGAAGAAGAGAAATGAAGTAGAAAAGTGTATGGCATTAAAATGGGATTTTCAATTTACACGTGCCCATTTAATGTAGCTTGAGGGCCTGGGCATGCCCCGAGTTTGTGATTCATACACAGAGAAGTAAAGGGAGGTTGCCCCTTAGAGAGGCCTAGGTTGTCAGACTGTAGGGCTAGTCCCACACTTGCTTGGATGTGGCACTTCAGAAGATCTCGTGTAAAGGGAGGTCCTTTGGCTTCTTCTCTCATGAAGGTGTTGCCAATCCATATCCTGAGTCTTTCCTAAGAGGTAGGAATGGGTAGAAGCGATGATAGAGCTTTCCATGGAGTCTTGTTTCTCAAAAGGAACATTCAAGCTGTCTCTCGATTTTCAGCTCGAACAAGCATTACTTTTTTTTTTTTGCCTAGTATGCCCTTTGCTGGTTTTCATTCTAGCAGCTTCTTAACAAGCAATGCTTCTCTCTTGTTAAAATCATCTTTCAAGAAAGCTCTATTCATTTTGACTCAGTGTTTGAGGGATTCGTCCTCCTCAAGTTCTATTTTGCTTGGATTTCACGGTTGTACGACACGACTTTATCCCTTTAGGGCAAGAGTTAGCATCTTGATGATTGTGAATTTCTTTGTCCTAAACTCTTTATACATGGCTCACTTTCCATTACTTTCGACTAACGCACATAGGTTGATTTCTCTTTTTATTCTTATTTATTCTTTTTTTCTTTCAAGAAGGATATGTTTTAAATGAATGCAATGCAGAATGAAGAGAAAGTTAAGAATAATAAATATCAGTCTCATTGATTTGTTTATTTGTGAATGCTCAAATAGATTTTGACAGTATTAACATATCAAAGCAAAGGCCCAACCATAGTATTTTTTATTTATAAAATCGATTTGGAGTTTGTCGTATATTAGAGCATTCACTTTTCTTAACTTTCTCTATATGTTGCTAATACCTAATTTTAACCTAGAAAGCATGCCATTTTTGTTTTTTCCTAAACTTTATCATGTTTTAATTAACTATCATATATGATGCATGATATGAATACACATATATTTTTTTAAAGGTATTATACATATAGTTTTTTTTTGGAAAGGAAACTACTTATATGATGCTATGATATGATGACCTAAGAATGTACAAAAGGGGTATAAATTTCTCTAGTTTTTTATATTTTTATTATCAGTTTGCTTGTTTTAAAAAATTAATCCACTCTTATTAGAACAAATAATGTAAACAAATGCACACAAACATGCTCAATCAAGATACACCCGCGAACAATCACGTTTAAATCCTTGGTCTGTGGTCCCTGCAAGAAAAGTGCATTGTATATGACAGTTCTAATCTCACTGGTCTTAAGGCCCCCAAGGTGCCCCCATTATAGGGACCCAGTATCTCTGTCGCCGTCACCTGGCAAACTCTAAGGTCTGTCACAGTATTTTGGGCTAGAGTAACCAGTTATCACCTTGAGTGTGATTTCCGACAAGGCTCGCAGGCTCCAAGGCCAAACTTGGGCCGGTCGTACGTCAACCACTCCCTATGTTTAATACCCTTATGCCCCCGAGTGTAGGGGGACTGTTGTGTGCTATTGTTTGTGTGTAGTTTGTTAATTCAAAAATATGCAGAATTTAAACAAGCATACAGATAATAAAGCCAAACAAATAAAGTAAACAAAGTAAAGGGGAAAAATATTTAAATTATTATTTTTATTTTATTAACTACATCAATTAAATGGGCCTGACCCTCTTTAAACGTCCCTAGTGGAGTCGCCATCTGTCGCAACCCGTAAATTTTTTATCTTGCGACCTATAGTTTAGACATCCTTTTAAAGATCTCATCGATTAAGGAATGCCCGGACACCAGACTAATCTTTAATTAATGGTTTTGAAAATAGGTTCTATGGAGTCGCCACTAATGTTTTAATCAAAACATTGGAAAAAAGAAAAGGTTTTTTAAAGTCCAATAATGGCCTTGAGAACCATAATTGGGTTCGGGGGTCGGTTACGTGTAGGGAAGGTATTAAACACCCCTACAACGCCCTCAATCGGTACCCTATGATGAAGTTAATGTGATAAGAAATAATAAATTAAATATTAGATCCCCTTTATGAATTACTGTTTACATGCTTGAAATTTAAATTACACGGTTGACCCTAAAACGTCTACATGATTGCTTTTGTTATAACAAAAAAATAAGAAGTAAAAGAAAGAGAAGAAGATTAAATGAAATACCTCGTAGCAAGCTTTGTTAGATCTTTAAATATGGAAAATATAGGTGCTTTGTGGCAACCTTTCACACTACAATTGCCTCATAATATTCAAGAAATACAATAGGAAAGAGAGAGAGAAAAATTTCGAGCTCTAAGGAGTCTTGGACAAAATTTTCGGGCCCCTCAAAACTGTGGCCGAGATTTCTATTTATAGGCATCAGATGTGGGCTGGAACCGCCCGTTCTAGATTCGGAACGACCCGTTCTGAATCTGAACGTTATGTATTATTTTGCACCCTAGAACGGCCCGTTATGAAATTAGAACGTCCCGTTCCGGGAACCAGAACGGCCTGTTCTGAAATGAGAACGGCCCGTTCTGGGGTACAAATTTTAGGCCCCTTTGATTGGTTTGGAACGACTCGTTCTGGTCTAGAACGACCCGTTTCAACCTACAATTTTTAGGCCTTTCAGAAGCCTCAGAACGGCCCGTTCCGGGCCACTAAAAATAGTTGATTTGGGCTTTTGGGCCCTTTGATGTCCTATCTTGTTGTTTGTATGCCCCCTGTACGAAATTGGGTGTCTACAGACATCCCTTGTTAGGGATAGGCGTCTTCATAATGACCCTCCAATTCAATATTGGAATGAATTAAGGAGTGCCTTGAGAAGGAGACACATACCCTCATATTATACTAGGGAGCTTATGAATAAGCTCCAAAGACTCCATCAAAGAAACATGAGTGTTGAAGAATATAGACAAACAAGGGGGTTATATTTGACGAGGGCTGGAATTAGAGAAGAGGAAGACATTACCATTGCTAGGTTTTTGAGTGGTCTTAATTTGGAAATAAGAGATAAGGTTGAGCTTTTACCATACAAAGATTTAAATGATTTAGTTCAACTTTGTATCAAGGTTAAACAACAAGTTTTGAGAAAAAGTTTCAAGAAAGAAAGCTCATTTTCATCTTCTTATTGCAAGAAATATTACAAGAGGGAGGGTAAAAATTTTGAAAAGAAAAACACTTTTGATTCCTCCAAAAACCTAGATAAAGGTAAGGAAAAAGATAAAGAAAAAGAAAAAACAATACACTTCACACACTAGCACCAAGTCTAGTGAAATAAAGTGTTTTAAATGTCTTGGGAGAGGCCACGTTGCTTCTCAATGCCCTAACAAGAAGGTCATGATATTAAGGGGCCAAGACATTTATAGTAGCCAAGATGAAGCTACTACTTCTTCATCTTCAAGTGAAGATGAAGAGGAAACAAGTGAGGAAGAACAATGTGAGGTCACTTACCCTTATAATGGGGAACTTCTTATGATGAGAAGGATTCTCAATAACCAACCTAGTGATACGCAATCCCAAAGAGAGAACATTTTTCACACAAGGTGTAATATTTCAAATAAGGCTTGTTCTCTAATTGTGGATAGTGGGTCTTGGTGCAATTGTTGTAGCACTAGGATGGTTGAAAAGTTGGGATTAACTACCACACCCCATCCAAAACCTTATCAACTTCATCGGCTCAATGATGATGGGGACATGGTGGTTAACCAACAAGTGCAAGTAGATTTTTCCATTGGGAACTATCAAGATAAAGTTAAATGTCATGTAGTTCCCATGGAAGCTTGTCATATTTTGTTGGGAAGGCCATGGCAATTTGATAAACAAACACATCATGATGGCTTCTCTAACAAAAAAACTTTCACTCATAAGGTTAAAAAGTTTGTACTTCACCCTCTTACAGCTTCACAAGTAGTAGAGGATCAAGTACAAATGAAGACCAAACGTGACCAAGAAAAAGGAGAAGAAAACAAAAAAAAGGAGAGTAAAAAAAAACCTCTAAAAATTAGGACACAAGAGGATTCTAGAGAGACTAGTGTTCCCTCTCTAGAGATAGTTCAAGAAGAGAAGTTTGAAAAAAAAAACTTTACAAAAAACATCTCTCTTACTTGAACCATCTTCTTATATCCTCATGTGTAGAGGAACATTCACATGCATTGCCACAAATCATATGGAACGTTCTCTACCTTTTGAAATTCAAAATCTTTTGATAGAATTTGATGATGTATTCCCTAGTGAAGGCCCTATGGGACTTCCGCCTTTTAGGGGAATAGAACATCAAATAGATTTTGTACCTGGAGCTAGTCTACCAAATAGACCAGCTTATAGGACAAATCCTCAAGAAACAAAAGAGATAGAGAAACAAGTACAAGATTTGTTGGATAAGTGTTGGATTCAAAAGAGACTAAGCCCTTGTGATGTGCCTGTTTTATTGGTGCCTAAAAGGGATGGAAAATGGAGGATGCGTTGTGACTGTAGAGCCATCAACAACATCACCATTAAATATAGGCACCCAATTCCTAAGCTTGATGAGATGCTTGATGAATTACATGGGTCATCCATATTCTCCAAAATAGATCTTAAAAGTGGATATCACCAAATTCGGATTAAGGAAGGTGATGAGTGGAAGACTGCTTTTAAGACTAAGTTTGGATTATATGAATGATTAGTAATGCCATTTGGGCTTACTACTGCACCTAGTACATTCATGAGGTTGATGAATCATGTCCTTAGGGATTGCATTGGTAGGTTTGTAGTTGTTTATTTTGATGATATATTAATCTATAGGAAAAGTCTAAGTGATCATGTGGATCACCTAAGACAAGTGTTGCTTGTGCTTAGAGACAATCACTTGTTTGCCAATGTAGACAAGTGCACCTTTTGTGTTGATAATGTTGTATTCTTGGGATTTGTGGTGAGAAAACAAGGGGTTCATGTGGACCCCGAGAAAATCAAAGCCATTCAAGAATGGCCTATTCCTACTAAAGTAAGTGAAGTTAGGAGCTTTCATGGATTAGCAAGCTTTTATAGACGTTTTGTTCCTGACTTCTCTACATTAGCTTCACCTCTCAATGAATTGGTGAAGAAGGATGTGGTTTTCCTATGGCAAGAAAAACATAATTTAGCATTTCAAGAACTTAAGCAAAAACTCACTCAGGCACCTGTTCTAGCTCTCCCTAATTTTTGCAAAACTTTTAAGCTAGAATGTGATGCTTCAGGTATTGGCATAAGAGCTGTGTTGTTACAAGGTGGCCACCCCATAGCTTATTTCAGTGAAAAACTTCATCGGGCTGCCTTGAACTACCCAACCTATGACAAGGAGCTGTATGCTTTAGTTCGCGCTCTTCAAACTTGGGAGCATTATCTTGTGACCAAGGAATTTGTCATTCATAGTGATCATGAATCACTTAAATACTTGAAGGGCCAAGGTAAGTTAAATAAAAGGCATGCTTTATCAAGTATAAAAAGGGCTCTACAAATGTAGTAGCTGATGCTTTATCAAGAAGGCATGTGTTGTTAAACATACTAGGATCTCAAATACTAGGGTTTGATGACATAAAGGAATTGTATGAGAAAGATCCCGATTTTGCTAACTTTTATCTTTTATGTATTCAAAAACCTTATCAAGGTTACTATATTTTCGAGGGGTTTCTTTTTAAAGAAAACAAACTTTGTATTCCCCAAGGATCTATTAGGAAACTTTTGGTAAAGGAGAGCCATGAGGTTGGGCTCATGGGGCATTTTGGAATTGAGAAATCTCTTTTACTTTTAAAAGAGAAATTCATTTGGCCTCATATGAAAAGAGATGTTCAAAGGTTTTGTACTAGATGGATAGCTTGTCTTCAAGCTAAATCTACAACAAAACCTCATGGACTATACACCCCCTTGCCCATATCCAATGCACCTTGGGTTGACATTTCCATGGACTTTGTTCTTGGTTTGCCTAGAACCCAAAGTGGAAAGGATTCCATCTTTGTGGTAGTGGACCGTTTTAGTAAGATGGCACATTTTATTCCATGCCACAAAGTGGATGATACAAGCAATATTGCTAAGTTATTCTTTCAAGAAGTAGTGAGACTTCATGGGTTACCTAAAACTATAGTCTCTAATAGAGATGTTAAGTTCCTTAGCCACTTTTGGAAAACTTTGTGGGCAAGGCTAGAAACTAAACTTTTATTTTCTACCACATGTCACCCACAAACTGATGGGCAAACTAAGGTAGTCAATAGGTCTCTTGGAGCTATGTTGAGGGAAATTCTCAAAGGCAATAAAAAGTCATGGGATGACTATCTCCCTCATGTGGAGTTTGCCTATAACAGGGTGGTTCATAAAACCACTAAGATGTCTCCTTTTGAGATTGTTTATGGTTTCAATCCTCTTACCCCTTTAGACTTATTACCCCTACCTGATGTTGCTTCTTCTATTCATCAAGAAGGAACATCTAGGGCTGAATTTGTTAAGAACTTGCATGAGAGGGTTAGAAATCATATACAATTCCAAACTGAAAAATACACAAAATACAATAATAAGGGTAGAAAGGAAGTTGTCTTCAATGAAGGTGACTGGGTTTGGCTCCACCTTAGGAAGGATAGATTTCCTTCCAAAAGAAAGTCTAAACTTAGCCCTAGAGGAGATAGACCATTTCAAGTCCTTAAGCGCATCAATAATAATGCCTATGTCCTAGATGTTCCCTCTGAGTATGGGGTTAGTCCTAGTTTCAATATATCTGATTTATCTCTTTTTACAGGACTTGCTGATCAAGAGGAGGATTCTTTGAATTTGAGGTCAAATCCTCTTCAAGAGGGAGGGGATGATGGAGGCCCATGGGCCAAGGGCCCAACTACTAGGGCTATGGCCAAGAGGATGCATGAAGAATGGGCCAATGCTTAAGAGAAGCCCATAGTACTTTTTAGTTGGGCTTTAACACAAGCCCAAGTAGAATAGGTTGTAGTTTAGGTTTGGGCCTTTGGGCTTGTATTGTATCTTTGGGCCTTGTATTTTGGCCACCTAGATTAGGAATGTCATTTCATTGCCATTTGAATTTAGGGTTAATCTAGGTTAGCATGTGCATATCAATTTGCATGTAATTAGTATTCCATTTAGTAGGCATTTCGGCCATGTGCACTCATGCACATGGTGTGACCGAAATGACTCCTAAATGAATACCAAATCACATGTAAATATGGGGTGCACATGGTGGTGACCGGACTTGGCACCAAAATTTGAATTTAAACATTCAAATTTTGGCGCCAAAGGTTAGTTAAACCATGGTATGGTTTAACTTAACCTTAGGTTAAGCCTAGCTTGCTCACTACACTTCCTACCCTATAAATTCACTTTGGCCGGACTTATTAGACACTTTTGGAAATATATGAGAATTCATTCTTTGCAAATTCTCTCCCACCGAAAGTCACTTCTAAGTACCTTTCTCCTTCTCTACTTGAGCTTCTCTCTTTGTAGAGCTAGCCTAGCGTTGCTTCTAATTGGAATTAGAAGATCACTCTCGGCTACACTTGCTTCTCCTTCTTGAATTCTACTCCTTGCATCAATCGCAAGGAACCAAGGAGAAGTTTGTAAGAATTCATGGAGCTTTCTCTCTTGAAGGTTCCATTATTCCTTCAACTGAAGGGTTCCACTAGATATGCAATTCAATACAAAAGTATTATCGACCACTTCTGGCCCATTGACTTCACTCATCAACGCTAGTATCTTCTTATCAGCCTCTTCAGGCTAGCATTGATTATTATCGTCCACTCCTGGACCTAAGTATTCTCAACCACTCCTGGCCTGCTAGCTTCACTCACCAGCGCTAGTATTCTTAAACCACTTCTGGTTCAAGTATTCTCGAACACTTCTGGCTCGCCAGCTTCACTCACCAGTGCTAGTATTCTTAAATTACTTCTGGTTCTCCAAGTATTCTCAACCACTCCTGGCCCGTCGACTTCACTCACCAATGCTAGTATTTTCTTATCAGCCATTTCTGGCTAGCAGTGAGTAAACTTTGACAAGCCTGATGGCATCCTTGCTAACATTGATGGATTGGTTGATCAATGTGAGGACACCTTGACTCCTTGGATCAAGTTCTTCAAAGGTGGCGTCTTGTTTAGAGAAGGAAGATGATGGAATGGAAGAGTTTGGAGGTTGGGTAGAAGGTGTTTGATGAAAAGCTTGAAAGGTGCACTCTAGGGTTGGCTCACTTCATTGATGATGAAGGCCACTTCTAGGGTTGTTTCTCTCAAGGTGGAGATGGGAGGGAGGTGGCCGAATTAGCCAAGGGTGACTAAGGAAAGATATAAAGGCACAAAAGGCTCTCTTTATATTCAATATCCAAAGTATTTATAAGGTGTGGTGCCTAGGGTATTTATAGGAGTGAGATGCATCTAGGGTTGCATTTAGGGTGCCAAATGCACACCAAATGAAACCCAAATTAACCCTAGATGCAACTTGGTGGCCAAGGATGGAATCTTTGGGTTTAGTTAGGCTACATCTAGGTGCATGATAAGATCATGCAACCTTTGCCCTCCACTTGGGCCTAAGCCTTTCTAAGTCCAAAAATAGGTCCAAACACCACCAAAAATGTGTCTAGCTCCCTAATTAAATACCTTAGCCCAAAATTAAAAACCTATGTCTAAAACACCCCATAATACAAGGGTAAAATGAGAAATACAAAAGAAATCCTATGACTAAGATACCCCAAAATACAAGGGTAAAATAGGAAATTAAAGACAAGGGCAAAAATAGGAATAAAAATAAATGCTATAAAAACTTAGGAGCTAAGGCCCAAAAGTAGGCTTACTCCTCCTATGGTTTTTCAACACTAACCCATTCCTCTTGGTTCCTTCAATATATCACCTCTTGGTCTTCTTGGCCTTAGTGTTATTCCATCAAAGCCCCTCCAGGCTTTAAAAGTATTCTTTTCCTAGCCTCTTCAGGCTTTACAATGTTGGCTAGAAAGTTTTGGTTTGAGTGTATACATAACTCTCATAGGGAGGATTGAGAATTTCCTACACTCACTAAGGATTGTTACCTTAGTCTTACAGAGACTTGTATTTGAGTGTTTGGGTTAGTCTCATAGAGATGATACATAGGTTTACAACACTCACTAAGGTTTGTTCACTATTGACATATAAAACACCTTAGTCTATGATGAGGTTCCACTTGGTGAATCCTCAAAGAACACCTTCAAATCCTTCTCGGTTCCTTGGAAGTATGGCAAGGAAGGAAGCTCCAAGAAGCATCAATGTGACCTAAGCTTAACCAAGCCAAGTCCAGAAGAAGTAAGGAATAACCTAGCTCTACAAAGAGAGGAGCTCAAGGAGGGTAGAGGTAGGTTAAGAGTGACTTTCGGAGGGAGAGAGTTCAATGTGAGAAATCTCATTCATAAATCCAAAAGTAGCTACAATTCTCGGCCATATAGAATATATAGGGAAAATTAGGTTAAGGTGAACCATGGGTTAGCCTAAGGTTAAGTGAAACCATGGTATGGTTTACTTAACCTTAGGCGCCCAAAATTTGAATTCAAAATTCAAATTTTGGAGCCAAACCCGGACACCACCCATGTGCACCTCATTTGGAATGTAATTTGTCTTCCATTTGAGTTGCATTTCGGTCACACCATGTGCATGTGTGCACATGGCCGAAATGCATACCAAATGCAAAGCTAATTACATTCTAATGAATATACACATGCAACCCTAATTAAACCCTAAATTCAAATGACCATGAAATGAATATCCTAGTCTAAGTGGCCGGAAATACAAGGCCTAAAAGAAATACAAGCCCTAAGGCCCAAACCTACACTACTCCTACTCTACTTGGGCTTGAGTCAAAGCCCAACTAAAAAGTGTGATGGGATTTCCTTGAGCTTGGGCCAATTCTTCTTGGATCTTCTTTGCCATAGCCCTAGTAGTTGGGCCCTTGGCCCATGGGCCTCCTCCATCAGTCTATAGAGATATAAATACAATATTGCATTGTACAAATGACTGAGAATGCTTATCTCTGGTCTCTATCTCGTGGGCTTGATATCACTCTTTTTCTTCTAATCAGAAAGCCCACATCTTCAGGTTTGAGATAGTGATATATATATATATATATATATATATATATGTATATATATATATATATGTATATATATATATATATATATATATTTGTAGAATCTTCTCGTTGCTTGATTCTGAATATGTCCTTTGATGCGGAGCTTGTCGTTGCATATGTCCGTTGAAGCTGATATAGTCGTTCACGACTAGTTTGATCTTTTCATTTAATGCATTTGGCCTTACATTAAATGTTGCTTCTTATTCTTAGACATTGCATGTGTTCTTCTCTGTCATTTTGCAGCAGTGTTTGAGTTTATCTAAAACCAAGAAAATATTTGTCTTTTTCTGGTCATGCAACAATATAGCCGTTGTCCTTTTCTGAAAAAGTAATGCACTTTTTCTGACACATGCATGCTCTACTTTTGCGTGCTTCTCTTCTTCTTTGTTTCTTCACTTAGATCACGCGTTTTACTTGAAAGCTTTTGTGTGGTCATAGACGATGTCTTGGCTTGTTTCTTGAGACGTGATTCTTTAGTTGCTTGCGTGCTAGACTTTATTTTCATTTGTTGGTCTTGTGTATTTCAATCTTTGACTTTTGCTTCAGCGTCTAAGTTTAGTGCTTTGACTTTTCTTTGGTTTGATTAACAATGTGAATATACAAACATTGTTTCCATCTGGAGTGTCTCTGAGTTTGTGTTGTCTTTCGTCTGATGAATAATTGGCTTTCTTTTTGACCTTAGACATATCCCTTGTTTGATTTGTGCTTTGGGATAGTTTTACTAGACATATGTTTGTCTGAGTATTTTATGATCGACTGGCGCATAAACGTGTTCCAACTATTTTTCTCTTGACGCTCGATTTCCTACATTACTTGCTTCATTTGTCTCAACTTGTCTGGTGCGTGTCTTTCCTTGACTATTCCTCATAGGCTTCGTTTGATATTTCAGTGTCTCATTCTGATGATAGTTCTCTTCCGTCCGTGAACAGACTTCATCTTTATGCTTGACTAGTCATCATTTAATTCTTTCATCTAGTTTGTACAATCTTCATGGATTGTTGCATTTAATGCCTTTGATTTTGCATTAAATGTTTGCTTGCTGAATCTACGCTTCATGAGATCTTTTGTACTATATGTTTGCTTTTCTGACTGAAATTAAGATATCTCTGTACTTTCTTGATATTGTTGCGATAGAGGCATTGTCCTTAGCTGACTGGTAGGTGTACTTGCTCTGACACACGTAACTTTGATCTGTGGATAAACCTTTTATTTTGATGACTTCATGTGTTCTTCAGATGCAGTCCGACCTTCTTGATTTTCGTCTATTTATTTGAATATCTGTCTGGTCAACTATGCACACTCTTGACTTCGTCTGGGGTGCTCTGACTTAGCTTTGTCGTTTGATCTCCTCATCTGTCATCTTGTTAGCTTTTTCCCTTCATCTTGGTTGCTCGTCCTCTTGTCCTTTATTTCCTTTGTGTTTGTGTTTGTGGGTGTCTTCGTCTGATGTAGTTCCTTATTTTGCTCAGCCTTTATCCAATGCTTGCCTCACATCTCCTTGATTCTAGTATGGATGTATATTATTTATTCAGCAATTTACCTGTACTTATATCTGAAACACTAACACACTTGTTAGTAATAACAATAAGTATTATATTTGTCTCATTCAAAACCTTGCTGGAAGTTGCTTTCGTCTTCGTCTGACTTAACAATCTCCCCCTTTTTGATGATACCAAATATAATTGATCAAATGGTTTTAGATACACTATACCAAAACTGATGAGGTTCCACTTGGAAATCCTCAAGAATTCCCTCAATGCTCCTCGGTTCCTTGGAAGATTGACAAGGAATGGAGGCTCCAAGAAGCTCCAATGTGACTCTAGCTTGCGTCTAGCTAAGTCCGGAAGAAGGAATGCTTTCCTAACTCTACAAGGAGAAGATCTCAAGTAGGGTAGAGTTTAGGAGAGTGACTTTCGGATAGGCAATTTCTATGGTAAGAAATCTCATCAATATATCATCCAAAAGTATCCTACAATCCGGCCATACAAGTATTTATAATAGAAATTAGGTTAAGGGTTTAAGTTGGGTTCACCTAGAGTTAAGTAAAACCATGGTATGGTTAACTTAACTCTAGGCGCCAAAATTTGAATTCTAAAATTCAAATTTTGGTGCCAACCGGCCACCCCCCCATGTGCACTCATTTGGCATGTAATTAGGAAGCTATTTGAGTTGCATTTCGGATCACACCTTGTGCATGTGTAGCACATGGCCGAAATGCACTCCAAATGTGCTTCTAATTACATGCTAATGGAGATTCACATGTAACCTAATTAACCCTAAATTCACATGACCTCTAAATGACATTCCTACACTACTAGGCCGAAAATACAAGGCCCAAAAGAAATACATGGCACTAAGGCCCACTCCTATGCTAACCCTAATCTAATAGGCTTGAAACAAAGCCCAACAAAATAAAGTAGTGGGCTTTCCTTGGGCTTGGGCCCACTCTTCATGCATCATCCTTGCCATGGCTCTAGTAGTTGGGCCCTTAGCCCATGGGCCTCCTCCATCATCCCCTCCCTCTTGAAGAGGATTTGTCCTCAAATCCAAAGCATCTTCCTCTTGTGTGGGTAGTCCTGTAAAAAGAGACAAATCAGCAACATTGAAACTAGAACTAACACTTTGTGGCATGGAATAAAGTGTGCCATTTTGCTAAAACGGTCCACTACCACAAAGATGGAATCTTTCCCTCTTTGAGTTCTAGGCAATCCAAGGATAAAATCCATGGAAATGTCTACCCAAGGAGAAGAAGAGATGGGCAAGGGGGTGTATAATCCATGAGGTTTTGTGGTAGACTTTGCTTGTAAACAAGCAATGCAACTACTACAAAACCGTTGGACATCACGTTTCATGTGAGGCCAAAAGAATTTCTCTTTCAAAAGTGAAAGAGTTTTCTCCATTCCAAAATGCCCCATGAGCCCACCCTCATGGCTCTCCTTAACCAAAAGTTTCCTAATAGATCCTTGGGGTATACAAAGTTTGTTTTCTTTAAAAAGAAACCCCTCAGAAATATAGTAACCTTGGTAAGGTTTTTGAATACATAAAGAATAAAAGTTAGCAAAATCAAGGTCTTTCTCATACAAATCCTTAATATCATCAAATCCTAGAATTTGAGAACCTAGGATATTTAATAACACATGTCGTCTAGACAAAGCATCAGCCACTACATTTGTAGAGCCTTTTTTATATTTGATGACATAGGGAAATTGTTCAAGGTACTCAACCCATTTTGCATGCCTTTTATTTAATTTATGCTGACCCTTCAAATATTTAAGTGATTCATGATCACTATGAATGACAAATTCCTTGGTCACAAGATAATGTTCCCAAGTTTGAAGGGCACGAACTAAAGCATATAACTCCTTGTCATAGGTAGGGTAGTTCAAGGTAGCCCCATAAAGTTTTTCACTGAAATAAGCTATGGGATGACCACCTTGTAACAACACAGCGCCTATGCCAAGTCCAGAAGCATCACATTCTAGCTCAAAAGTTTTAGAAAAATCAGGCAGAGCTAGAACAGGTGCTTGAGTAAGTTTATGCTTTAGATCTTGAAAAGCTAAGTTATGTTTTTCCGTCCATTCAAAGACCACATCCTTCTTCACCAACTCATTGAGAGGGGAAGCTAATGTAGAGAAGTTAGGAACAAATCTCCTATAAAAGCTTGCCAATCCATGGAAGCTCCTAACTTCACTTACATTAGTAGGAATAGGCCATTCTTGGATGGCTTTGATTTTCTCGGGGTCCACATGAACCCCATTTTTACTCACCACAAAACCTAGAAAAATAACATTATCTACACAAAAAGTGCACTTGTCGACATTGGCAAACAAGTGATTGTCTCTAAGGACAAGAAAAACTTGCCTTAGGTGATCTACATGATCACTTAGACTTTTGCTATAGATTAAAATATCATCAAAATAAACAACTACAAACTTCCCAATGCAATCCCTAAGGGCATGATTCATCAACCTCATGAATGTGCTAGGTGCATTAGTAAGCCCAAAAGGCATTACTAACCATTCATATAGTCCAAATTTAGTCTTAAAAGCGGTTTTCCACTCATCACCTTCTTTGATTCTAATTTGGTGATAGCCACTCTTAAGATCTACTTTGGAAAATATGGATGACCCATGCAATTCATCAAGCATGTCATCAAGCCTAGGAATTGGGTGCCTATATTTGATGGTGATGTTGTTGATAGCTCGACAGTCACAACACATCCTCCATTTTCCATCTTTTTTTGGCACCAAGATGACTGGTACAGCACAAGGGCTTAGACTCTTTTGAATCCAACCCTTCTCCAACAACTCTTGTACTTGCTTCTCTATCTCTTTGGTCTCTTGTGGATTTGTCCTATAAGCTGGTCTATTTGGAAGACTAGCCCCAGGCACAAGATCTATTTGATGCTCTATTCCCCTAAAAGGTGGAAGTCCCATTGGACCTTCCTTGGGAAATATATCATCAAATTGATTTAAAAGATTTTTCACCTCAAGAGGTAGAGAAGTGTTCAAAGAAGATGTGGCAGTGCAAGTTAATGTTCCTCTACACATGAGGATATGAGAAGATGGTTCAATAAAGAGAGAAGTTTTATTTAAAGGTTTTGATTGAAAACTCTCTTTTTGAACTATCTCTAGAGAGGGAACATTAATCTCTCTAGAATCCTCCTTTTCATCAATTTTTAGAAGTTTTTTTTTTTTTTCAACTTTTTTTGGTTTTCCTTTTTCTTGCTCACGTTTGGCTTTCATTTGTACTTGATCTTCTATCACTTGTGAAGGTGACAAAGGATGAAGTACAAACTTTTTACCCTTATGAGTGAAAGTTATTTTATTAGTTAGGCCATCATGATGAGTTTGTTTATCAAATTGCCATGGCCTACCCAATAAAATATGACAAGCCTCCATAGGAACTACATCACATTTAACTTTATCTTGATAGTTCCCTATAGAAAACTCTACTTCCACTTGTTGGTTGACCACCATATCCCCATCATTATTAAGCCAATGAAGTTGATAAGGTTTTGGGTGGGGTGTGGTAGTCAATCCCAACTTCTCAACCATCCTAGTGCTACAACAATTGCACCAAGATCCACTATCCACTATGAGAGAACAAGCCTTGTTTGAAATGTTACATCTTGTATGAAAGATGTTCTCTCTTTGGGATTGTGTATCACTAGGTTGGTTATTGAGGACCCTTCTCATCATAAGAAGTTCCCCATTATAAGGATAAGTAACCTCACATGACTCTTCTTCACTTGCTTCTTCTTCATCCTCACTTGAAGATGAAGAAGTAGTAGCTTCATCATGGCTACTATAAATGTCTTGGCCCCTTAAAATCATCACTTTTTTGTTAGGGCATTGAGAAGCAATGTGGCCTCTCCCAAGACACTTAAAGCATTTTATGTCACTAGACTTGGTGCTAGTGTATGAGGTGTTTGTTTTTTTATCTTTTTCTTTACCTTTATCTAGATTTTTGGAGGAAGAAGTATTTTTCTTGTCAAAATCATTTTTCTTACTTTCCCTCTTGTAGTTATCCTTAGAAAAAGAAGATGAGTATGAGCTTACTTTAAAACCTTTTCGTAAATTTTGTTGTTCAACCTTTATGCAAAGTTGAACCAAATCATCCAAATCCCTATAAGGGAGAAGCTCAACCTTATCTCTTATTTCATAGGATAATCCACTCAAAAATCTAGCAATGGTAATATTTTCCTCTTCTCTAATGCCAGCCCTCATGATGTACAACTCCATTGTTTGTCTATATTCTTCCACAGTCATATTCTTTTGATGGAGTCTTTGGAGCTTGTTGATAAGCTCCCTAGTGTAATAAGAGGGTATATGCCTTCTCCTCAAGGCACTCCTTAATTCATTCCAATATTGAATTGGAGGTTCATTATGGAGACGCCTATCTCTCACAAGAGAGGTCCACCAATACATGGCATGACCTTGAAAACTCAAAGTGGCTAGGGAAACTTTTCTTTCTTCACTTACTTGGTGGCAAGTAAAGATTTGTTCCACTTTCATTTCCCAGTCTAGGTATCCCTCCACATCATCTTTTCCATGAAAATAAGGGAGATCTACCCTAGATTCCCTTGTTGTGGAGTTCCTATGGATTCTCCTAGGAGGTGGTTGATAATGATCTCCTAAGGCTAGGCTATTATGCATTGACTCTCCTAGTGTGGAACTATGAGCATAGGAACTATGTTGACCATGGTGATGTTTTCTTTTATCTTTCTCCTTTAATAAACGAATTTCCTCCTCCATTAGAGCAAATTGAGCTTCTTTTTCAAGTTTTTGTTGTAATTCTTGCTCTTTCCATAGTTTTAGTGATCTTAATTCACGTGACAATTTAGTAAAACTTTTGTTGTCACTTGAATTAGTATCACTATGAGGAGTAGAAAATTCTTCCATTATAGGTGAAAGATTATTTTTTATGAATGAACTTTGAAAAGCAATTGTTTTTATGCAAGGTTAAGACTAAGTACTTAGAGGATTATGTATACAAATTGAACTTTGGAGGGAGGTGAGCTACTAAGAGCCACTTAAAAACCAAGCCTCTTCAAGTAAAAATTACTAATCCCCTTTGTAGTTAATCTTTACCAAATTCTTTTCAATGAAAATTATTTTGGATGTTTTTTATGAACTATGATAAGCTAGCCGTATAAAAGCAAGTAAAACAAGGATTAAGCAACAAAAATTAAACTACCTAAACGTGTCCTAAGGTGAGAGCTTGAGAGATACCAAAGATCAATCAAGGACCACTCCCACCAAGTACTAACGAAAATTCTATTCCTAAGGAGAGATGGTTGTGTACCAAAGACACTTCCAAGACACTCCTTGAAATGGTCAAATACAAAGTATAAACAACTAAGAACAAGTGGCTAAAATAAAGTATTAAAAACAGCCACAAAGAATTAGTGATGGATTAGTGACCAAATTTTGCAACAAAATTCAAATTAGTAAGGTAAAATCGGTCACTAAAATCCGTCACTAATGCTTATACAATTTTTTTTTTAAAATTTAAGTACAATCTTCAATTGAATCTCCAAGAAGTCTTCATGGAATTGCTAGGCCAGCCACTTCAAATTTCCAGCCACAAGTGTTTGGTGTTTGATAGCCAAATCCGAAAGCCTCCTTTTCCCTTTCCTCCTCCTTTTCTTAGTCCTCTTTTGATGACCCTTGTAGAACTAGCTTCTAAGGAGATAAACTAGGTCAAGCATAAGTCACATTTGAGTTCCATGATGAATTCAAACAAAGACAAGTATGGAAGAGTTATAGGAAAGAAGATTAGAATAGAAGAAGTGAATATAGATGACACAAGACAAGATTAAACTAGGTCAAGGAAGAACAAACCTAAGAAAGGTTCTAGAGTAGATGCACAAAACCAAACACTCAAAAATAGGTGAGCTGAAAATTCCTTTTAATGACTCCAAAACAAGTAGAAACCGAGAAGAACAAATTGAGAAATTAAACTCCTTAATTTGGCTTTTACTTTTCAAATTAGGTTTAGCATATTTTTTTTTTTAAATTCACTTTTGATTTTGAACTTTTTTTTTTCTTTTTTTTTTTTTTTTTTAAATCTTAGGAGTTGCCTTTTTCTTTAAAAGAACCTCACAAACTCTCGGTCACACCTTAAGTGAAACACCAAAACCGAATTCAAATTGAAATTCAAATGCCACACAAATTAGTTCAAAATGTAATGAACATGTGACATGCTTTTGTTGCTTGGTTGGTTTATGTAGCACATGCACGGTTTTGGCTCCAATTTTCAAATTCAAATTACAATCCTAACACAATTTTTCAGCACACACCAATGATACAAGATCAAACACTCACGGATTGAAGAATTTTCGTGTAAGACATTTTTTTCAAAATTTTGGAAGCCTAAAATTCTAAGAAAACTACTAATGATCTAATAGTAGTTTATGAACTCAAAAATGAAACAAAAATTCATGAGCTTATACCAAAGAAAAGAAATGGATCTCGGCCAAATCCAGAAAAATGGTTTCAAGGTGCAAATCAAAAATCAAGGATCAACAAGCATAGCTAAGATAGATGAACATAAAAGAACTACACAAACCTACTGGACATGGATTTAAAAATAAAAGACTCAAGCATTTAAATGACCGAATAAGATGCAAAGATGACTCAAACAAATTCAAAGGCTAATAGGCAGAAAATTCCTAATTAAGCACAAGAGAATGGAGCATGATTCATGGAAGCAATTCAAAGTAAAATGCATATATGAATCACTCAAGCAAATCCAAAACTAGATCCATCAATTTTAAGACAAGAAAATAGATCTAGGAAAGAATCAACTCTAAAATGACATGAACTCAAACATTGAACAATAAGAACACAAGATGACAAGTTGAACCACGGATCAAAATTCAAGAAGATGACTTATCTCTTGAAGACCGAAGCTCTTGATACCACTTGATGAGGTTCCACTTGGAAATCCTCAAGAAGCTCCAATGTGACTCTAGCTTGCGTCTAGCTAAGTCCGGAAGAAGGAATGCTTTCCTAACTCTACAAGGAGAAGATCTCAAGTAGGGTAGAGTTTAGGAGAGTGACTTTCGGATAGGCAATTTCTATGGTAAGAAATCTCATCAATATATCATCCAAAAGTATCCTACAATCCGGCCATACAAGTATTTATAATAGAAATTAGGTTAAGGGTTTAAGTTGGGTTCACCTAGAGTTAAGTAAAACCATGGTATGGTTAACTTAACTCTAGGCGCCAAAATTTGAATTCTAAAATTCAAATTTTGGTGCCAACCGGCCACCCCCCCATGTGCACTCATTTGGCATGTAATTAGGAAGCTATTTGAGTTGCATTTCGGATCACACCTTGTGCATGTGTAGCACATGGCCGAAATGCACTCCAAATGTGCTTCTAATTACATGCTAATGGAGATTCACATGTAACCTAATTAACCCTAAATTCACATGACCTCTAAATGACATTCCTACACTACTAGGCCGAAAATACAAGGCCCAAAAGAAATACATGGCACTAAGGCCCACTCCTATGCTAACCCTAATCTAATGGGCTTGAAACAAAGCCCAACAAAATAAAGTAGTGGGCTTTCCTTGGGCTTGGGCCCACTCTTCATGCATCATCCTTGCCATGGCTCTAGTAGTTGGGCCCTTAGCCCATGGGCCTCCTCCATCAAAAACTATTTGTAAGTTCATTTCATTTCTCCCCTCATTTCATTTCTCCCCCTTAGTTTATGCACTCCCCCTTACTAGATAGTTTCTTAGCCTTTAGCCGAATCTAATAAGCTGATCAATTCTTTTTATTTCTCCCCCTTTGTAATCATAAAAAAAATATATACTAGAGTAGTTTTTCAAGCTTAGCCCGACTATGATATTTTGATTAGATGATAATCCAAAGAGTTTTTATTTTATGAGAGTATTCGATCTTCTCAAAATAATAAACGCGCATGAACTATGCGTACTTAGTTAAACTAGATTAAGTTTGAATTTTCAGACGTTCATGAGAGGAAAAGAAAATTTTATAAGAAGAGCTTATTATCATTTTTCTTATTTGTGATCATCAAGATGAATAATCAGACAGCAGAAAAACAAATACAGTAAGTGAGATATTCAAAGAGAATCCTGTAGACATGAATAGAATGACTTATGCTTGAAGAGAAACGCATTATAAAAATGTTCTACATTAAGATTGAAAGCACTTTTGATTAATCAGCGAAGTAGATAAGTTTTTGAAAATAGTCCTATATAGAAGATTTATCATATTCAAAAGGAAGGGATAATAGTATTTGTAACACCCCAGTTTTCAAAAAGGTTATTATTATTATTATTATATGGTATTTGGTCATAATTATTTTAATAATTATAGAGGAATATTATTTTGTACGTTTCAAATAATTATTGTTTTGGACAATTATTTTGTACATATTAAATAAGTATTTTTATTAGCATTTTTTAAATAAATATTTATATGTTTTAAGAGAAGGTTGATTTTATATGATATTTTGTTATTGAAATTATATTATTATATTTTTGGGTCAGAAATATATTATTATTATAGACGAAAAATATTTTATAATATACATGTATTTATTTTATTTATATATTTTGAGGAAAAAGATAAGTGGGTTAGAAGAGAAGGAAAATGGGTTGGGTTGACCCAACCCAATGGATTAATTTTAAGAAAGGAGTCAAGTAGCGTTAACCCTATCTGCCTCATTTGCGTTCTGAAGGGTTAGAAAAAAAAAAGAGGAGAAATAAAGAGCTCTAAGGAAGAGTACTCAGGAACGATCTTAGATCACACCAAGACCATTCGTCTTCCGCTCATCTAGGTAAGGGGGAGTGAGAAACCTTACTCTGGGTGTAGGAATGTATGTTGGGTAGTGGGATTGGCCTCCAATCCTATGTTTGTTGTATGCTCATGTGTGAGGGGTTTTACCCAATTGTATCTATTTCATCTATTGTTCCTCTTATATTTAGTTAATTGTATAAATTGCTTGAATGAATGATTAATTTCATTTTTAAAATTGTAATTGTATGATTTGAGATTTTTGTGGGTCCCTACGGGAAACCCTATGAGAAAACGAGCAAAATATGAATGTTTTCTGGTTTTCCTTTTGATTGCTTTGTTGTGTTCCTTGTTGGATGTGATGCATGAGTATGTGGTTAATTTTGAAAATGAATTGTTTTTATATGAATTAGAGTGCTCTGTGGGTTCCTGTGGGAACCCTATGAGAAATAGGAAAATTTTAAATGTTTTATGTTTTACCTTTTGAGTTTTATGTTGCGTTCCTTAAGGTTTACAGAGTGTAAATATGTATTTAATTTCGCAAATAGATGAGTTTTAATATGGATTAAAGTGCTTAGTGAGAATTGTGAATATAATGTGATAATGTGATAATGTGCTAATGTGAATATGATGATGAAATGTGATGATGAGATGTGATGATAATAATGTGATATGAGAATGCATAGAGTCTTGATTGACATGCATCATGTGCATAAATGTTTTTAAGGGTACGATATGGAATACACCGCCAGAGAAGGCCCCCTAGTGTAAAAGCTTTGGGGATTAGTCCTTGGGGATAGCTCGATTTGGAAGTCCTAGTCTCGCCCATTGTGTGCATGGGATGTATCTTGCGCGGCTTAGCTATCCCGACGAGACTCTGGTAGTATGTCCTTCTAGTGAGAGTGTGCAGAGGGTGTGACCTGGCATGTACTTTTAGACTACTCTTCGTGTATTGCTAGCGGCAATATGCCATGTGATGTTTTACTGGCGCCACATGCATGATAATATGTAGTCCGTGTCCATACATGTGCATTTTCAATGTTATATGATAAATTGATATTTTTATGTCTTGGATGAGTGAGATGTAATATTGTTGTTAATATATCTATGTTATACCTGTCTTGTTTGTGTTTGGCTATCCGGTGTATATTCCTACACTGTGAGCCAAAGTAAGATTTTTCTCACTCCCTTTTCTTGTGTTGTTTTTCCTTGACTGCCTTACAGGTTATTATTAGCATAAGGCTGAAGATGTTGGTGATGAACCTTAGACTTCTATATTGGGATTTGCTCTGATAGGACATGTGATATCGAGCGTAGATAGGATTAGATTAAGATGTTTTTATTAAATTATTTTGGAAACTTTAGTTTTATTTCTTTTTAATTTTTGCTGATTTTGTTAAGTTATGGATGTGGTACACTCTATCTGAACATGTTTGATATTTTAATTATGAAATGTTATGTTATTCAAATTTTATTATTATGTGTTATGGTATGCGGGGTAGAGGGTGTCACACTAAGTGGTATCAGAGCCGGTCGATCCAATCGGTCGTGAGTTATGTACTTATCATGATTCTGTTGTGTACTCTGACAGTGTTTTGTTTGTTGAGTACTTTGATGATGCTTTGCCTGATAATGATGATGATGATGATGTTCTCCTTGTGTTGATATTATTGAGTTTTATACTGTTAGGTTATATTGTAATTAGAGGAATGATAGATAGTGTTAGCTAATATCATTATGACTACTCTTCTTTATTTTTATGAGTGTTTAATTGTTTGATACTTCTTGCTTACGTAAGAAGTAGTGGATGAGTGATATCGCTTGTGTTGCAAGCATGTGTGCGAGTAGTAGTAGATGAGATATTGTACTAATCAACTAGAAACTATTGGGACCTTAGATTTGGGTGAGACATTGATTTGTCGAGAGTTTATGGTTAATGGAGTTTCTGGAATCTATAGTCGTAGCAATAGAATCCAAGGAGGTTGTATCTGAGAATTGGAGTTTTGGTATCCTTGATGAGAGATTGAAATGTTGGTAATTCCCTTGAGTGTTGGTGCTAGCATGTTAACCGTTTATGGTTTAGGTAGCATGTGAGTTTTATTTTCTAAGTCTGTTGTGCTAAATATGTGAGTTGTTTTGGTTTAGAATTGTATTGGGCAGCTTGAATATGAATTTGAGGTGTGAGTTTGGAAGGATTGAGGTATTTTTGTGGCCTTAGATATATTGATACACTATTGTTATTTGGCGTAGAGGATATTTTCGCTGCAGTTTTGTTGTGCCAGTATGATTACCGTATTGATAGATTTAGATTTTATAGTCTTCACAAAAGTTGTAGCCTTGGACGTTATCTTTCCAATGGAACTAGAATCAAGTAAAACGGAGGTCTAGAACTCTAGTTATAGCTACTTTAGTGATCAAAGGTCTAGTTGTAAGTGCTGAATATATCTGTGGTGGTTTTTGAATTTTTAGCTAAGAAGATGATCTTTTTAGAATCTCATGTCTTCATAGGAGTTGTAGCTTATTCTCTTAGCTTTCTTTTGAGATAGGTTTGAGATCATTTGGATGAGTATAACTCTCTAGGTATCAATTTCTTTCATCATTGTTGAAGGGATATGTATGGTGTCATGATATTTTTGAATCGTTAGGCAATGCAAGGATAAAAATTGATTTTTGTCATGATTTTGGGATGTTAGGTGGATTGAGAGGTTATTTAAGGTTGTATGATGTTATGTGGTAAAGTTGGTTCATGTACATGCGATATGGGGTAAATGGTGATTGATTTGTACATGCTTAGGAATGATATATATCGATTGTTTGAAGTAGGTATTCTAAGATGATTTGTTATGTGTGTATGTTGATACGAGGATTAATTAGTCCTTGGAGATAGCTCGGTTTGGAAGTCCCAGTGTCGCCCATTGTGTGCATGGGATGTATCTTGCGCGGCTTAGCTATCCCGACGAGACTCTGGTAGTATGTCCTTCTAGTGAGAGTGTGCAGAGGGTGTGACCCGACATGTACTCCTAGACTACTCTTCGTGTATTGCTAGCGGCAATATGACATGTGATGTTTTACTGGCGCCACATGCATGATAATATGTAGTTCGTGTCCATACATGTGCATTTTCAATGTTATATGATAAATTGATATTTTTATGTCTTGGATGAGTGAGATGTAATATTGTTGTTAATATATCTATGTTATACCTGTCTTGTTTGTGTTTGGCTATCCGGTGTATATTCCTACACTGTGAGCTAGAGTGAGATGTTTCTCACTCCCTTTTCTTGTGTTGTTTTTCCTTGACTGCCTTACAGGTTATTATCAGCATAAGGCTGAAGATGTTGGTGATGAAGCTTAGACTTCTATATTGGGATTTGCTCTGATAGGACATGTGACATCGAGCGTAGATAGGATTAGATTAAGATGTTTTTATTAAATTATTTTGGAAACTTTAGTTTTATTTCTTTATAATTTTCGCTGATTTTGTTAAGTTATGGATGTGGTACTCTCTATCTGAACACGTTTGATATTTTAATTATGAAATGTTATGTTATTCAAATTTTATTATTATGTGTTATGGTATGCGGGGTAGAGGGTGTCACAGTATTGAGCAAATTATTTCTCATATTAGTCAATGATTCTAGATAAGAAGAAGTAATTGTATTATTGACTAGACTTAGAGTTATATACATCATGAGAAATCTACACATAGAGGTTTTTAGCTCGGTTATCCCTATTTTTCTATTTCTCCTATGGTGATCCTAAGGCCCCACTTCTTGACAAGGATCTATTTGAGCAGGGAAGCCTTTTTAGGAAAAGAATGAGGGAACTGCTGCTTGATTTCTAGCAGAAGGTCATTTTTATGGAAGGAGCATGTTCAGCGAGTTTTTCCTGCAGATGAACTTGCCTCTCCCTTCTTCTGCCAAAGCCCACTCCTGAGTCTTCTTGTGCTTCTCCAGCACTGACTCTGGAACAATTGTTTTCACTTATTTGCCTATTCCAGGTTGCGTCTTCTTCCACCTGTTCTGACGTTGAACTCTTGCTCTAAGAAGGTTGGTGTATGCCGAACACCATTCCTTCTACGAATCTTTGAGGAGCATTCGAGAGAACATAGTGCATCAGCACCAAGTCAATGTAGATGACACTTATAGTATGGATACACCAGAGTATCCCACATTCCTCCATCTAGTTGATGTTGGAGTGATGCTCCAGATATTTTTTTCTGACTTTACCCTCGAGGTGAAGGTATAAGCACAGATTATGGCTTTGTGTATTTCAGCAAGGTTGCTATGTCCGTCCATTATAGTAGGTGACGACCATTTAAAAGAGAGTGGAGTAAGGCCATCCTATAGGACCAACCCCCAAGAAACAAAAGAAATTGAGACCCAAGTTGAAAACTTGATGAAGAAATGATGGGTTTAAAAGAGCCTAAGCCCTTATGTTGTGCCTGTTCTTCTAGTTCCAAAGAAAGATGGAACTTGGAGAATGTGCATAGATTGTAGAGCCATTAATAATATTATTGTAAAATATAGGCATCCAATCCCTAGACTAGATGACATGCTAGATGAGTTGCATGGAGCACTCATTTTCTAAGATTGATCTTAAAAGTGGTTATCACCAAATAAGGATTAAAAAAGGAGATGAATGGAAAACCGCTTTTAAGACCAAGTTTGGATTATATGAGTAGTTAGTCATGCCTTTTTTCTTGACCAATGCTCCTAGCACATTTATGAGATTGATGAACCATGTCTTAAGGGATTGTATAGGTAGGTTTGTAGTTGTTTATTTTGATGATATCCTTATCTATAGTAAAATCCTTAAGGACCATCTAGGGCGCCTTAGAAATGTCTTACTCATTCTTAGACAACCATCTCTATGCTAACTTAGAGAAGTGCACCTTTTGTCAAGAAAATGTGAACTTCTTAGGTTTCATAGTTGGCAAAGAAGGGGTTAAGGTTGACGCCAAAAAAGTTAAGGCCATTAAAGAGTGGCCTACCCTTAAGAGTGTGGGAGACATTAGAGTTTTCATGGCTTAGCAAGCTTCTATAGGAGGTTTGTTAAGGACTTCTCCACCATTTCATCTCCTCTTAATGAGTTGGTCAAGAAAAGGTTTTTCATAACATAAAGGACCAACTGACACATGCACCCATTCTAGCTCTTCCAAACTTTTTTCAAACTTTTGAGCTAGAATGTGATGCAAGTGGCATAGGCATAGGTGTGGTTTTACTTCAAGGTGGCCACCCCATTGCATACTTTACTGAAAAACTTAGTGGTCCCACCTTGAATTATCCCATCTATGATAAAGAGCTTTATGCACTAATTAGGACCCTCAAAACTTGGGAACAATACTGAGTGACTAAAGATTTTATCATATACACTGATCATGAGTCACTTAAGTATTTGAGGGGCCAAGGTAAGTTAAAAAAAAGGCATGCTAAGTGGGTAGAATATATAGAGAAATTCTCATATGTTATTAAATACAAGAAAAGGAAAAGTAATGTGGTGGCTGATGCACTTTCAAGAAGATACACATTACTTACAACTTTAAGTTCCCAAATTCTTGGATTTGATAACATTAAGGAATTGTATGAACAAGATCTAGATTTTCAATCCACTTATGAAAAATGTATTAAGAAATCCTTTGATGGATTCTATATTAGTGATGGGTATCTATTTAAGATGGGTAAGGTATACATACCCAAAGGATCCATCCGAAAGCTTTTAATTAAGGAAAGTTATACGGGAGGTCTCATGGGCCATTTTGGAGTTTATAAAACTCTAAGTTTTATTAAAGAAAGATATTATTGGCCCCACATGAGAGTAGATGTACAAAGGTATTGCTCTAAATGCATAACTTGTTTACAACCTAAATCTAAAGCTATGCCTCATGGACTCTACACACCTCTATCCATTGCTAGCACCCCTTGGGTTGACATAAGCATGGATTTTATACTTGGTCTCCCAAGAACCCAAAGGAGACATGATTCTATCTTTGTGGTAGTGGACTAATTTTAAAAAATGGCTCACTTTATTCCATGCCACAAGGTAGATGATGCTAGCCATATCTCAAGACTCTTCTTTAAAGAAGTTGTTAGATTACATGGAATCCTTAAAACAATAGTTTTGGATAGGATGTTAAGTTCCTTAGTTATTTTTGGAAAACACTTTGGGAAAGACTAGAAACTCAACTTCTATTTTTTACTACTTGTCGCCCACAAACAGATGGGAAAACAGAAGTAGTAAATAGATCCCTATCCACACTATTAAGGGTAATCTTAAAGAACAACAAGAAGTCTTAGGATGAACATCTTCCTCATAAAGAATTTGCATATAATAGGGTAGTTTACAAAACTACCAATCTTTCTCCTTTTGAGGTTGTTTATGGCTTTAACCCTCTCACTCCTTTTGATATACTTCCATTGGCTAGTACTTCTTCTTATTTGCATAAAGAAGGAGTATCTAAGGATTTTATAAAGAAACTCCATGAGAAGGTTAAAAGCCAAATTGAAAAACAAACTAAAAAATATATTGAATACAACAACAAAGGAAGAAAAAAACTTATATTTGAGGAATGAGACTTAGTTTGGCTTCATTTAAGAAAAGATAGATTTCCTACACAAAGGAAGTCCAAACTAAGTCCAAGAGGAGATGGTCTATTCCAAGTCCTCCAAAGGATCAATGATAATGCATATAAGTTAGATTTACCGTTTGATTATGGTGTTAGTAATACATTTAATGTTTGTGATCTTATGCCTTTTACAGGAGATGCTAACACTGATGAGGAGGGGGTAGATCTGAGGACAGATCCTTCCCAAGAAAGAGGATATGATGGAGGACCATCCGTGGAGGCTACATACTTGAAGACCATTGGGCCTTTAACTAGGTCTATGGTTAGGAGGCTAGAGGAGGCTTCTATAGAGGATGTGCTTATTAGACCTATGCTCTTCATGAGCATTGAGTATGATTCCTCTTTTTAGTCCCTTAGCTTCCATTATATATACCTTGTAAGATAATTGTACATAGTAGTTACTTATATAGGTTTATTTTGCCTTTATATTTGTAAGACACTTTTTTTCTTTTCTTATAGGATATCCCTTTGGGATTTTAAGGCATGTTACTTGGAGACTTTTCCTCCATTTGACCTTGTATTAAGGGTCATTGATTTTTATATATTTTTAGTAGTAGGAGTGGGGTGACAAATAGTAAGGTGTGTAAGTATAACTAGTAATTGGGCCAAAAATGGGCCTAGGCTAAATTTTACATATTGAGCTTGTTTTCCTCCATTTTTTTTCCAAGGAATTGTTTTAGCTAGGTCTCACCATCATATGGTAAACCTAACTAAACCAATTCCAAGCTTCTAAGTTAGAAGTTTGTTCCACAAGCCTCCTAGATAACTAGACCGGTTAGCTTGAGTGCAAGAAGACTAACCATGGTTCTAATTGAACCATTGTTAGTCTAGCTTGCACCACAAGCTTCTCCCTCACTATATAAGTCTTTTCCTTGACTTTGTAAACACTTTTGATGATATATTTGAGTGAATTTCGAAATTTTTCAGAAATTCTCTCTTCTAAAATTCTTTAACCTCTTTGATATTCATCTAATTCTCTTATCCTCTTCAAGAAAGAGTGTGGTGAGGATTGAAGTGGCTTATCTCTTCCAAGGAGTAGCGCCTCTTGAAGAAAGTTTCTTCCCCAATATTTGGTGAAATTCGAAGCTACTCCACCATTGGAGGCTTTGGAGAAGCTTAAGGAGAATCAAGGAGCGAAAGGTCTAGGGAGAAATTTGAAGAGGAATCAAACATCAATTTGGTTCCAAAGCAAGTTTCCATCACTAACATAGAGACGTTAGAGATTTCTTTGACATTCTTATGCCTAACATGACTCTCTCCATACCCAACATAGAAAATTGGGTTCATTGCACCCAACTACATGTAGGCGTGCCTGGCACTACTATAGATTCTACACTTCATAGAATTTTAGCTATGCGAACCAAGGTTCTCCAACCCCATCCACATCAACCAATATCCTTTGTTCAATTAATCAATAAAAACATTGTATATCATACATACAACATACATATAGTAGTAATACATTCAATTTCATTAATTCTTATCAAAAACCCCAAATTCATGACCCTAGCCCTCAAACTCATCAATCCATCTTCAAAATTATGTAAACCAAAATATATACATGAATTTAAAAGAAAAAATGCAATACTTGTAACACAAATATACACACAAACACTCACAAAGATTAAAACATAGACCTCAAAGGCTTAGTGGTTGGCTCACTACTTGTACCCCTTATACATGACCACGAATGTGACATCCTTACTCCCTACTTTACCTCAAGTGACGATTCCCCAACATAATAGATTCTTTGTTGCCCCAATTGCTACTTCGTACTCTCTTAGGTGGCCTCCTTTAGGTTTTCCTCTATAAATGCTTTTAAGGTTTATAAAGACACACAAGGAAAACCTAACCATTTTTTTAATAAGCCTTCATATTAGGCTTAGAGTCAAACCAAAAATTCTCCACTTACAACCTTTTTTATTTAATTTAAATATAATAAAAACATTATTTATATTATAAACTCAATTAATTAAATTAATTAAGCTCATAATATAAATTTTATTAAGATAATTTACTTTATTTTATTTCTAAAAATTTGGGATGTTACAAACTTGATTTAAGAGCTCCAATACAACTCAATGATGAGTATGGGTGGACCTAGTGCTACTTTGTAGCCATAATGAACCATTGGTGAATATTCCTTTTATCTATCAATTTGGTTTTTTGATTTATTAGATTTGGGAACTCTGACCTTGTTAATCAATTAAGGTTTTTGAAAAACTAATCCATATATAAGTATAAAGTGGATAACCGAATTCCAATGAATCAATTCACTTTTAAAAAATCCAATCCTTTTTTAAAAATAAAATTAGTCCACTTTATTATAATTAACTCGATTAAATAATTTATTTTTATTAAATGGATCTGTATGGATTTAAAAAAAATGATCATGAACAACCATAGTTATAGTTTCCATTATTGCAATTAATGTCACATTAATTTAGTGAATTCATTTTATTTTATGACTTATTTAATTTTTCATATGATGATTAAGCAACGTGAATCCATTCCATGGTATGATTGATTTTGTTCACTAGAAGACATAACTACACTTAAAATTTATTGGTATAGAGCCATTTTTCATGTGATATAAATGTATATTTATTAATATTTTTTTAAGAAAAGTAAATGTATTGGTATGTCCAATTTTGCTAACATTTGGTATTCATGCATGATTGTTCAAATAATATTAAAATATTCAATGTTTTTATTATTAAAATCACTGAAATACATCGATTTATTACATAGAATATATCAACAAAGAGATACTTATAAAATAATTAAATTTCCACTTTTATTTAATCATTGAGAGATTAAAAGAACTAAAGAAACAATACTTTAAGAAACATAATGAGGCAACTTTGTCAAGTTTGAACTTTATGGAACTAGCCTCTTGATCTAAAGATTTAAGCCATATTCCTTTGGAACAAAGGAATGTGTCATTGATGGTATTGGGTCAGGGGATTGACCAGGATTTGGACCTGTAGGAACGAGCCTTTTGATATCATGGTGTAAACTAAAGTCTTTGAAAGAAAAGAAATATTTCCTTGATGGTGTCGGGTCAGGGGATTGGGTTGGGTTTGGGCCTGTAGGAACAAGCCTCTTGATTTCATGGGGGAAACCTAAACCATAGGAAACAAATGAATGTTCCCCTGATGGTATTGGGTCAGGGGATTGGGCTGGGTTTGGGCCTGTAGGAACAAGTCTCTTGATTTTGTGGTGGAAATCAAAGTCATTGGATTCAAAGGAATTTGTCCTTGATGGTATCAGGTCAGGGGATTGAGCAAGGTTTGGGCTTGTAGGAACAAGTCTCTTGATTTGGTGGTAGAAACCTAAGTCATTGAAAATTAAGGAATTCGCCATTGAGGATATCATGTCAAGGGATTGGGCTGGGTTTGGGTTTGTAGGAACAGGTCTCTTAATTTTGTTTTGGAACCCTAATTCTTTAGAAAAAAATGATTTTTCCGCCATTGGTGTCGGGTCAGGAGATTGTGCAGGGTTTGGACCGGTAGGAACAAGTCTCTTGATTTCATAACTTATATGACGACCACTTACTGTAAGAGAAAGAAACAAGAAAGCCACAACCCCAACCAAATTAACTTCTGAAAATTCCATCTTGATAGGTAATGGTTTAGCAATGGCTAAAACAATGTATTAAATAGTAGGTGTCTTGGTTATGGTTTCTTTATGACTTTAATAAATGACAAACTAAATTAAATTTTTAGATTTCAATAATTAATCCAACTTCGATTGTCACTAAAGATATTAAAATCATAGAATCTTAGTAAATTATACATTTAATATTTTTTTTAATTAATTTTCTATGAAAGAATCTCATGTATCTTTAAAGATTTACAATCTTTTTTTTTTTTAGATTATAATCATTTTGTTTATACTTTTATAATATTAATAAGGCTAAAAACTTATTTTAGTCCCTTATAATGATTATTTGTTTCAATAATATATTTTAAAAAATAAAAAATAATATATTTTAAAAAATAAAAATTATATTCTAATATATATATATATTTAAATTATTGTATGTATAAAATATTAATTTTGAGGAATTTTTCATTTATCTGTTATTTGTCAAACTTTTGTACTTTCTATTTATTGTTTATGTTGATAAAAAAATTAAAATTGTAAAAAGGCTTAAATATGTTTTTAGTCCCTCAAATTTAAGATAAATTTGTTTTTGGTCCCTCAAATTTAAAACTGTTATTTTTAGTCCCTGTAATTTTCAAAAATCTTGTTTTAGTCTCTTAGCTCACCAATAACATATTTGAAAGTGACTAATTAAGACAGTTATGCAATATCAACCAGATTTAATGTGATATTTTCACTAATAGGGACACCAATAGGTAGATTTTATGCAATAATGTTTGATAAATTTCTTAACAAAATTTGAATACAAGGACTAAATTAAGTTTTTTTGAAATTACAGGGACTAAAAACAACAATTTTAAATTTGAGGGACCAAAAATAGATTTACTCTAAATTTGAGGGACTAAAAACATATTTAAGCCTTGTAAAAATTTATATCACATATTAAAAAAAAATTATATGATAAATATAAGATTTAACATATTTATTTATATATTTTTATTAGTGTTAAATTATTATTAAGTAGGTTTTTAAGATTGTTATGTAACCAAACATTTTTAAAAATGTCTGTGACAGATAAATATATAATATTTATAACATGTATTTTTTTAACAAAAATTAGGTTTAAATCTATTAAATTATAATATAACTTAATCTAACCTAGTTTATTTTCATCCTTAATCATAATTGTAGATATAAAAACTGGTAAAAAATAACTATAATATATATTTATACTTTAAAAAATTATATATAAAATTTTTAATATTACAAATATATGAATAAGTATTGTGATCACGATCTAAAATTTATGGATATAATCACTAACTGTATGTGTGACATTCTAGAACCAGAATGGCCCGTTCTGGTTTCACTCCTCGTGTGTTAATTTTGCATCCGAAACGGCCCGTTCCGGATGCAAAATTAACGCACCAAGAGTGAAACCAGAATGGGCCGTTCCAGTTTCAGAACGGGCCGTTCTAGTTCCAGAAGCATGACAAAAATTTGGCATCCATGTGGCATCTACGTAGCTTCCATGTGGCATCCACGTAGCATCTACGTGGCTAACAGTTAACTTCGTCTAAATAATTTGGACGGAAGCCTGACATTGCAACCAATTAATTTATTAGGGACCAAATTGAGATCAAAAATAAATTAAGTGGGACTAAATTGAAACAAACAATTATTATAAGGGACCAAAATAGGTTTTTAACCTATTAATAAAGGAGATTATCCAATTTGGTGTACATATTTTTAGAACATTTTGTCTTTATAACCACATCTTAAACTACTCTTTCTCTCTCCACTATTTTTAAAAAACCATCCTTATAATTACACTTACTCAAAAACTTATTATTAACCACTAAAATACATAGAGATACAAAGTATATTTTTTACGCTAGTTTGTAATTAATACTATTTATAGTCCTTTTATAGGAAACAACTTATAGTGTAAAATACACTACCACTTGTTTTTTTTTTTTTTATGTATAAAAAGGATCGGAAATAATATATTAATTAGTGAAATTTGGTTTTATTCCCTAATTGAATGAGTATGCACCTTTTTAATTTGAATTAGTTTTTTATGTCTTTATAAGAGTTGTATCCTTGAATGCTAGATTTTCAATGACTTTGGAATCATCTAAAAAGGAAGTCTAGAACTTAAGTTGTATGATTAAATTAGTGAACAAAGGTTAAGTTGTGAGAATTAGGCCAAAATATCGTGGTTTTGTAATTTTTAAAAATAGTAAATGTGACACTCATTCTATCCCAATACACAACATAAAATAATATAAAGAAATAAAGAAATAATTCTACAATAAAGGTAAAATGGTTCACATAATACTTCCAAAATGTACTTCAATATCTGAATGATTCAAAACAAAGTTTAGGAAAATAAAAGGTCATAAAATGTTCCAAAGAAATAAATGTAAACTCCAAATGCAATAAAGTTCATGTCCTAAAAGTCCCTTGCCCCGATGTCACACTATTAGAGCACACCCATGACTTAGCTATTGGCATCTTAAATACCACTCATGTTCGGATCTTCCTCACCTAAAATCAACCACATGATGTACGGTGAGAAAAGAAAACATTTATATGTGAAACACACTAGTAATCTCCACAAATAGTTTCAATGCCATATATTATACAATCACAGTTTTTCCAACATCCATACATGTTAAATTTCACGAATATTAAGTCAATATATTCTATCATCACATCCCAAATCACACAAATACACAAATCATCCATATCCACCATATCACACAAACAACACCATGTCATGCTCACGCCACTACTGTCGCATCACACGCCCAACGTTGTACCATGCATACATTTGTGTTAATTGCCACACATCTCACACTATATCATGCTCATGCCACCACTGCCGCATCACATGCCCAACGTCGTGCCATGCATACATTTGTGCTAATTACCTCACATCCTACACTAAGTCATGCTCATGCCACTGCTGTCGCATCACATATCCAAAGTCATGCCACGTGTGACACCCTCTACCCCGCATATCATAATACAAATAATAAAATTTAAATAACACAGTCTTTCATTTTTTTTAAATACCAAACATGTTCAGATAGAGAGCACCACATTCATAACTTAAACCAATAACATAATCACAAAAGAAATAAGGATAAGATTTTCAAAATAATTTAACAAAAATAACATACTAATCTAATCCTATCTATGCCCCGATGTCACATGTCCTATCAGAGCAAATCCCAACATAGAAGCCTAAGCTTCATCACCAACATCCTCAGCCTCATGCTGATAATCACCTGTAAGACAGTCAAGGAAAAACAACACAAGGAAAGGGAGTGAGAAACATCTCACTCTGGCTCACAGTGTAGGAATATACACTGGATAGCCAAACACAAACAAAACATATATAACACAGATATATTAGTAATAATATCACATCTCACTCATTCAAGACATAAAAATATCAATTTATATATAACATTAAAATGCACATGGATGGACACGGACTACATTTTATCATGCATGTGGAACTAGTAAAACATCACATGGCATATTGCTGCTAGCAATACACGAAGAGTAGTCTAGGAGTACATGCCAGGACACACCCTCTGCGCACTCTCACTAGAAGGACATACTACCAGAGTCTCGTCGGGATAGTTAAGCCGCGCAAGATACATCCCATGCACACAATGGACGAGACTGAGACTTCTAAACCGAGCTATCCCCAAGGACTAATCCCCAAAGCTTTTACACTAGGGGGCCTTCTCTGGCGGTGTATTCCATATCGTACCCTTAAAAACATTTATGCACATGATGCATGTCAATCAAGACTCTATGCATTCTCATATCACATTATTATCATCACATCTCATCATCACATTTCATCATCACATTTCATCCTCATATTCCATCATCATATTTCATCATCATATTCACATTATCACATTATCACACTATATTCACAATTCTCACAGAGCACTTTAATCATATTAAAACTCATCTATTTGCGAAATTAAACATATATTTACACTCTGCAAACATTAAGGAACACAACAAAGCAATCAAAAGGCAAAATAGAAGACATTCATATTTTGCTCATTTTCTCATAGGGTTTCTTGTAGGAACCCACAGAGCACTCTAATTCTTAAAAAAACATATTCATTTTCAAAATTAACCACATACTCATGCATCTTATCCAACAAGGAACACAACAAAGCAATCAGAAGGCAAAATAGAAAACATTCATATTTTTCCCGATTTCTCATAGGGTTTCCCGTAGGGACCAACAGAAATCTCAAATCATACAATTACAATTTTAAAACTAAAATTAATCATTCATTCAAGCAATTTATACAATTAATTACATACAAGAGGAACAATAGATGAAATAGATACAATTGGGGAAAACCCCTCATACATGAGCATACAACAAACACAGGATTGGAGGTCAATCCCACTACCCAAGATACATTCCCACACCCAGAGTAAGATTTCTCACTCCCCCCTTACCTGAATGATCAGAAGATGAATGGTCTTGGTGTGATCTAAGATCGTTCCTGAGTACTCTTCCTTAGAGCTCTTTATTTCTCCTCTTTTTTTTCCTAACCTTTCAGAATGCAAATGAGACAGATAGGGTTAACGCTACCTGACTCCTTTCTTAAAATTAATCCATTGGGTTGGGTCAACCCAACCCATTTTCCTTCTCTTCTAACTCACTTCTCTTTTTCCTCAAAATAATTAAATAAAATAAATACATGTATATTATAAAATATTTTTCCTCTATAATAATAATATATTTCTGACCCAAAATATAATAATATAATTTCAATAACAAAATATCATATAAAATCAACCTTCTCTTAAACACATATAAATATTTATTTAAAAATGCTAATAAAAATACTTATTTAATACATACAAAATAATTGTCCAAAACAATAATTATTTAAAAGTACAAAATAATATTCCTCTGTAATTATTATAATAATTATGACCAAATACCATATAATAATAATAATAATAATAATAATAATAATAACCTTTTTGAAAACTGGGGTGTTACACCACGCATACATTTGTGCCAAGACATCACACTACAATCTATAACTCAATTCCACATCACATACACAATATAGATAAATTCATACAAAACAATTGTTCACATACCCTTCACGCAATTCACCATGAATCCACATCACATCATCATACTTATATGAACTAAATCTACAACATAGTATCATACAACTTTAAACCACTTTTCAATCCACATAATAACACACCTTAGAATATCAAAACAACATGCATCTATCTTCCTCAACTGTTAGAGAAAACAACACACAGAGAGTTATACTCATCCAAATAAGCTCAAACCTATCTCAAAAGAAATATAAGAGGATAATATACAACTCTTATGAAGATATTAAGTTCTAAAAAAATCATCTACTTAGCTTAAAATTTCCAAAAAACTGAAACAAATGTATTCCATGATGACATCTTAACCTCTATTCACTAAAACAGGCATAACTTGTGTTATACACATCCTTTTTGAGTGGTTTCAAAGTCATTGGAAATATAACACCCAAAGCTACAATTTCTGTGAAGAACACGAAGCCTAAAAATGTTGTTAAGATCACCTCGCATGGATAACAACACATAAATTAATATTTCACGTACTGGAATGGAGACTGAACTTATAACTCATAACTCCATCAATTCTTAATATTTTTAAACAATTCTAGAGTCTATATTATAGTCCCAAGTATCTACTTTCTAACCCAAGAAATGAAAATTGATTTGGTTAATCACATAGAAAGGTAATACAAAAGTACTAAGGTATATCCATATGTAAAATCTCTCAATTACTCATTACTTCATTCATATAATTAAAGGTACTCATCAATTTACAAGAATACAACCTTACAAAACACATCCTAATGAATTCAATTATCATTTAGATCATCAGATTTACCAAACAATATGAAAAACACATTCATAAATCAATATAAAAGTCAATTGAATTATCAATTTCAAGGTCAGAACAGAAAACGGTCAATCTTAGGAATTTTAGGGTTTCTCCCACTACCCATTCTCTCTTGTAATTTCCAAATATAAAACCCAATTGAATTGCCAATTTCATAAAACAACATACCAATTGACAAAATCCCAATCTCTCGTGAACCCTAACTCACAAGCATATTTCAATTAATTCAATCTCTCTTCCAAAACATCAATTTTTAACATCTAATACCAGAAATACAATCACTAATACAAGTAAAATTTATCCGAATTAACAAATATACAAATAGAAAACATTATAAAATTACTAAGAATCTTAAGTAACTCTCTTTTTCCCCCATACCTGGTTTTGTTAATCCAAATAATCTTGATGCCAAATGAGATTGTTCTTGAGCACTATTTGTCAAAGCTCTCTATTTCTCTTCTTTTTCTCCTCTAACCCTTTAGAACGCAATGCACTACAAAAAAATTTATTATTATCGACAATTATTTAATGATAATAAATTAATTGCCTCTATTTTATTATCCAATAAAAATATTAAAGACTAATATATAATAGGAACTAAAAATATATTTACATCACACCAAAATTTACTATTAGCGATAACTATTTATTGGGAAAAACTTAAGTCTCATATTGACCGTAGATAAAATAATTAAAGAGTATGTAAGTAGAAAGTAACTCTCACCTTACAAGTCCCACATCTCTCTTCGGAGATAAGACAAATATAAAAAATAAAGAAAAAACTCAAGTACCACATCGACTATAGATAAAATAATTAAAGATTATATAATTAGAGAGAAACTCTCACCTTACAACCTTACAAGTCTCACATCTCTTAGGAGATAAGATAAAACAATTAAGAAAATAAGAAAAAAAACCCAAGTCCGAGGACAACCCCCATCTTACAAGTCCCACATCAACCAAAGTCAAGGTAATTAAAGAGTATTATGAATCATTTCTTAAATTTTTAGTGGAAATAACAAAAAATATTAAATGCCAGTAAAAAAATATCACAAAAACTTGTACATTTTTCCTGATCATTATAAGGGTCTTGCAACTTTTATTGCCACTAAAAGTCATATTAAATGCTACTAAAATTCCATTTTGTTATAGTGATAAGGCAGATAGGGTTAACTCTATTTGACCCTTTCTTAAAAATAATCTACTAGGCTCGATCAACCTAACCCACTTTCCTTCTCTTCCCGATCTGTTTCTCTTTTTCCCAAAATAATTAAATAAATATATAATATGAAATAATTTTTATCCAATAATAATAATAACATATTTCTGACCCAAAATATAATAATATAGTTTCAATATCAAAATATCCTATATATAAAATCAACCTTTTAGATTTTATAATAAAATATATAATTAATCGACTCCTAAATTATCCTTTAAAACACATAAATAATTATTTGAAATGCTAATAAAAATACTTATTTAATACGTACAAAATAATTATTTAAAACATACAAAATAATATTTTCTTATAATAATAAAATAATTTTGACCTAATACTATATACTAATAATAATAATAATATTATTATTATTATTTTTTTATTTTTTATTTTGAAAAACAGAGTGTTACATTGCTCTTGTATTGATTCTACAAGTGATGATCAATATGATGCTAAAGATGTTAGTGATAAGACTTAGGCTTCATGTTGGATTATTTTAATAGCACATGTGACTTCAAGGTGTAGTTAGGACTTATTTAGGATGTTGTTCTCTTGAATTATTTTAGAAGACATTAATTTTATTTCCTTGTAATTTTAGTTGATTATATTATTTTCTTAAGTTAAGAATGTGATGCATTCTACCTGAACAAATTTGATTTTATTTATAAAGAATTATGTTATTCAATTTTATTATTTATGTGTTATGACATGCTGGGTAAAAAGGTGTCACAACATCCGGTCCATTAACATATAAGTATAGAAAACATCTATATTTGTTACTCTTGGATACCATTTACAATATCTATTTTTTACCCATAACAAAATTTATCTACAAATATTCATATGAATGTTTTTGATATCTCTAGTCTCTCCAATGTGTTGTTGAAGTGAGATTATTACTAAGGTGTCATATAATTTGACATGGCAACATGATGATGTGGCATCATGACAACATGACACTAATGATATGTTGACTTAATACATGATGACATTATCTGTTGCTAATGTGACATGTGATGGTGTCATTAAGTTAACATTTTTGTAACAAAACTTGACCACAGGAAGGAAAAATGAAACATTTGGATTTTATACGGATGATTTTCAAATTTCTTTTTATAGGGACAAAAAATTGAAATTTTTTTTAAATTACAATGATAAAAATTATATTTAAGCCTAATATAAATTATAAAAAAATAAAGATATTATAAATTAGATTAATATAAATGATTAAATTATATTTATAAAATAAATATTAAAAATATGTTATTCTAATTTATAATTTTTAAAATATATATTATTATTAAAAAATTAAATTTTAACAATATTTTTTCAATTGAACTAAAATCAGTTAACCAGTTCATTACATAAAAAATGTTGGGCCAACCAAACTTGTTAAGTACTGAACTCTAGTCAAATAAATTTGACCAATCAATTCGATTCGATTTTCAAAACCATATTCATAACACAATGATCAAGCATCAACGAAATTACTATATATATATATATTTATTTTATTTTTTTGTAAAAATTATAATAATATCAATAAAATTTAAACCTAACTTCCGATACATATATTATATATTCTAACTTCTTTCACTATATAACCTCTAAATTGTCATAAAAGTTATCATTTAACGCTCTTAATCTACATTCCAAAAGATCCTACCTTGCTAACTTGCAATTAAACAATTATTATTTTTCCAACTCTCGTTACAAGTATGTCATTCAAAAATTTTGTAGCAATTTGATGGTTTTTTATACACACAATTCGGTGATTTAGTACATTGAGACGAGATTACATTAAATTTATAGTCCATATATATATATATATATATATATATATATATATATATATATATATATATATATATATATATATATATATAGGGGTTATATAATTACATCGGTGTAACTTTTATTAAGTATTACACCATTCAATAACTTTATATTAATTGTGAATTTTGTAAATCCAACTGTTCATATCACTTTAATATTAAGTATTACACCGTTCAATAACTTTATAATAAATGTGAATTTTGTAAATCTAAATGTTAGATTGGAAGTTCTTTACTCTGAGATCACATATACAAAATTTTATATTAATCCAAGATGATTAGATACTTCATTCTTATAAAATAAAATTGACGTAATATATTTATTTCAGAATATACTAAAATATGAACACTTTGATTACCTTCAAGTTATTGTTCAATTTTAACAAAATTTGTACATTTTTCTCAACTATTATAAGAGTTTTTACCACCATGCAGAATAATTGCCGCTAAACATTATATTAAATGCTACTAAAAGTCCATTTGTTATAGTGATGAGGCAGATAAGATTAACTTTATTTAACCTTTCTTAAAAATAATCCATTGGATTGGTTCAACCCAACCCATTTTCCTTTTCTTCCTAACGATTGAATTTACAAAATTCATAATTCATATAAAGTTATTGAACAGTGTAATACTTAATAAAAATTATATCGGTGTTATTATAATCCTCATCTATATATATATATATATATATATATATATATATATATATATATATATATATACACGATTTCATGATCTCCTACATCAAATATTTAAATATTGTAGAGGAATATTTAAATTTATTTGTATAATTTATGTTTGGGGATTTATGATAGGATACGATAAGATAAGAGAATATGATATAAATAATAATAAAATAGTACGGTAAAATTTGATGTTATATTGTGTGAATCACACTTGATAACAATTTATGGAAAGCACTACATAAGTTTATATTTTTACGTAAGTTATTTGTTGCTTTCTTTCTACATCAGTTGTTGATTCGGAGTAGATTAAACAGATGTAAAAAGTTTGACATTTATATATGAGATAATTACCTATACACTATTATTGTAAAGTTTTTTTACACTGAAAACTAATTATATTTTTTAATTGTGCCATGTCACTATTAAAAGTAAATGTGTTTATAGTGACATGACACAATTAAAAGATATAATTGGTTGCTAGTGTAAAAAAACTTTACACTGACAGTGTATAAGTGATTAACTCTTTATATATTAGTTGTTAAATAACTAATGTAGAAAGTGTTGTGTTAAGAGAGACCACCATACCACTGTAAATAACGGTCGTCCCTTGGTCACCGACTTCTTGCAGCCTAATTAGAACATCTGCTAAACATATATTTCATGTTTAAATATATTTTTAATTCATCAAATTTTAATTGTTTATGTGATATAAGCATAATTATAAGGTCTAATATTACACTCATGATACTTTTTTAATCATATTTTTAAGGTTTAATCTAATTTATTTAATTTTTTTAATTAAATCTCTAAATACCACACAAATTTGTCTTTGGATAAACTTATAAGCTTTTACTTTTTATATAAGTCAACATGTTTAACATTTGGTCCCTTATTATAATTGTTTGTTTCAATTTAGTCCCATTTTAATTTTTTGTCTCAATTTGGTCCCTAATAAATTAAATTATTGCAATGTCGGACTTCCGTCTAAATTTGTTTAACGGGGTTAACTCTTGGCGACGTGGACGTCACTTGGATGCGTACGTGGACACCACTTGCATGCGTATGTGGACGCCACTTGGATGCGTACTTGGATGCCTTTTTCTTTTCTTCTTCTTTATGTTTTTGTGGATGGGTATCTTTTCATTATTCTCATCTGAAGGTTCTTATTATCGCCCCCACTTCCTCTTCTTGTTTTTCTTCTTGTTCTTCGTCTTGTTGTTGTTCTTGTTCTTCTTCTTGTTGTTGACAAATTAGTTTAGGAGGAAGCTAGGGTTTTGGGTGGCTGGGACGAATCACGGGCATGGGTATTTATAAGAGGAAGCTAGGGTTTTGGGTGGCTGGGACGAATCACAAGCGTGGGTGAGATTCACACCCGTGATTGTCGCGGTGATTCGTATCATGGTTTTAATGTCACTGACGCCGTGTCAATCACGGGCGTGATTGTGAAGCACGACCGTGATTCTTGTACTGATGGTGTTTTTTTTTCCTGACTGATAGTAGAGGGAATCACGGGCATGATTGTAAATCACGACCGTGATTCTAAAGAGTTGGACTTAAGATGTTTTTTATTCATACTAATAACAAAGGGAATCACGGGTTGGACTTAAGATGTTTGTTAATCTGACTAATAACAAAGGGAATCACGGGCGTGATTGTAAATCACGGCCGTGATTCTCACGGGTTGGACTTAAGATGTTTGTGATTCTCACGGGTTGGACTTAAGATGTTTCTTTACTAACGACTTGGACTTAGTTAATAGTGTCATTTACCACACTTAGTTAATAGTGTCACTTACCATAGTTAGTTAATAGTGTCATTTACCACACTTAGTTAATAGTGTCACTTACCACAGTTAGTTAATAGTGTCATTTACCACACTTTGTCATATTATTTACGATTCTCTTATTCTTGCATTTGTAAAAAATATATAAATCAAACAATGATCATAAAAATAGCGTATATCATTTGTTGAAATATAAGTAGTCAACTATTGTAAATCACAATAATAATAGTCTCCTACATTAAATATTGTCATATCATTAGAAGTTAATATTGTCATGCAAAACATTATCTCAAAAGTCTGCTACATCATAAATCACCAATACAGTTTAAACACAAAATATTGTCTATAAACCCTAAAAGCAACAAACAACAATCTTCAACTTTGTCATGGTTTCTAGTGTGGTCGTGCTTTCCTAGGCTTCAACTTCTCCCTGATAAGTTCAAAGGGTTGGGTGGGCTCAGATGGTTGTGTGGGTTGACATGGCTGGGTGGGCTCAGATGGTTGGGTGGGTTGATGTGTTTCATTTGGTATTGGTGTATCACTTGGGTTTTCCTTACAGGTTGATTTGTTATGGCCAAAACTCTTGAACCTACTACACTTTCACCTACATCCCCTCCTTCTCAATTGAGTGTCATCCTTCTTCACTTCCTATGGCTCCAAATTTCTTCTTTTCTTAGGGCATCCTGGAATTTTCTTACATGGCAGTGGAAGAACATTAGGGCACCATGTCTTGGTCCAGAGTTGCTGGCCATTTACTAGATATATCATTGATTGATATACAACTTCATATGTTGCCCTCTTGTAATATTCTGGCACAAAATCCTTTGGATCCAAATTCATATACCTCATACATGATATAGCATGGCAGCAGGGCAACCCAGTCAACATCCATTTTCTACAGCTGCATTCCTGCAGTTGCAAGTTGATAGTATATTTATCTCCTATCAAGTTGACATTTCTGACGTCAAAAACTTGCTCTCCAGCCCAACTGAAAATAATATGTTAACTCATTATAAACCAATAATGGGTTAATTTAAACAATTCAAACCATGTGAAATATACCTTGGTATCCACCATTTGCTGAAATTACTTTCCTTTTCAATCTTCTTAAGTATTTTAGGAACAATATCTCCTTGATGAAATGTGATGTTTTTCCTATTTTTAGCCCATCTATTCATCAAGTACAATCGGATGTCTTCTAACATGGTAACAATAGGTTTTTCTCTAGCATCAACAATGACCGAGTTAAAAGTCTCACTCATGATGTTAACCAAAACATCACATTTAGGATTTGGCTTGAACCTTGACTTGCTCCAATACCTGAAAGCAATAAAATCTATCCAATAAACATCAAAACGCAACTCATACCCCAGGCTCACTCTTACCCGTAGCCCTAAATTCACCCCAAAAAGACCCTTTAATCAAATGTGAAACGAAAAAAAAAACAAAAACCCTAAAGTAAATACTTACCCGATTAGAACAACACACAAACGTGGCTTCTTCTTCTTCAAATCAATCACCAATGCATGCCCCTTCTTCTTCTTCAAATACCTAAGAACAACTTTATCTCCTGTGAACTAATGGATCAGAGTTCTCTCTTCTCTCTTATCTTTTCTCTCTCACGATTTTGGGAAACAAAATCCCTTCTTCCATGTTGGAAATCCACATCTCCATTAAATAAAATTATGACATTTTAATTTTTTTCCACGTGGAAAATGCCCAAACAACGTTAAACAAATTTGGACGGAAGTCCGACAATGCAACAATTTAATTTATTAGAGACCAAATTGAAACCAAAAATTAAAATGAGACTAAATTGAAACAAACAATTATAGTAAGGGACTAAATTAGGTTTTTAGCCTTTATTTAATTTTTTTTAATTAAATCTCTAAATACCACATAAATTTGTATTTAGATAAACTTACAAGCTTTTACTTTTTATATAAATCATGATGTTTAATATTTATAAAGAAAAATAAATGTATGGTTTTAATATTTTATGACATGATATATTAGAGCTCAAGAAATTTGATATATATATATATATATATATATATATATATATATATCATTCCTCAGATTCGATGTCTTAAGGGTTCCAGTCCATAACATTTCACAGAGTAATACTTAACAAAACTCTTCATTAGTAAAAATCTTTCACTGGCCAGAATCCTCTTTGGATAGCTTTTTTTTAGATGTTTGACCGTCTTTATTATTATTGATTGTTTCTACAAACCAATACAATTAATACTTTTTAACATATTTTGTCCTCACTCATACACTAAACTCATCCATCTCTAAATTGCTCAAACCCAAACACGCTTAATTATAAAGTTCTTAAGTGATTAACAATTGAAAAGTAGATGCATTTTGTTTGTTTAGTTAATATAAATTAATTCCCTTAAGTAATATTCAATTGTACAATCTCACACTTGTAATTTTTTTTGAATTCCTTTGATTTCAATGTCTAGGTTGTTATAATATATTAGAAGTAACAACTTGTAATAAGCTCGAGAAGTACTATCTTAAGACACACTTTCCAATTGGAAACTACACAAAAAAAATAATTACAAAATATTCAAATGAATAAACCTGTGAGCTTTAACTTTTTTTTCGTCAATCTTGATTTATTTTCTTGATTGATAAAACTTTAAAAAGATTCTTGAAATTTTTTCTATTTTTCGTGAAGTATTTGCTCTCATTTTGTTTATCTCTTTTCTTTCTTGAAAAACATCTATTTCTTTCTAAAAAAGACTCACTTAGAAATTTGGAACTCTTTTGAACCTATTAAAATGTTAATTATGTTAAGTTTATATTGAAAAGTATTTGTGATGATGTAATAAGTTACTTTGACCATGTAATCAATTACTTTGTTGTTAGCCAAAACAAAAGTGAACTATTTGTAATTTGTTATATCATCATGTAATCGACTAAAAGAAAGCTCTTTGTTTTTGAAATTTTCTTTTTATTCCTCATGTATCGACTATGAAATCATATAATCAATTACATTAGCAACAAGGCCAATTTATAGAAAACTTGATGCATCATATAAGTGGATACGATTGAGCACAACTTTATAACTCAACAACTAAACTTCACTTCTTATGTAATCAATTACCTCGTGGCATAATTGGTTACATAAAGTGTTTTGGCTTTTTAGAAATTTTGTGTAATCGGTTACTTTAGAACATTTCATGCACCATGGAAAAATCAAATGTCATTGTAATCAATTACTTTATTCTATAATTAATTAAATTAGCCTTGCTAAACTTTTAAAATGATTTACACAATTGTTTTTTCGACTTGGTTGATCTTAAGCTTTTAAAAAACTCTTTTAAGTCCTCTTTAAATGTTTTAACGGTTAGGGAGATTATAGCTTATCTCATTCGAGAATTATCCCTGACACCAAAACCAAGACTTACCAAATATAAAACAATACTATTACAACATGACACAACTTGATCATTTAGCTCATTTTCTTTATCATGTGAAAAGTCAAAACATCAGCATCCGAGGTAAGAGGGAGAATGGAAAAATTATCTCTCAAGTGCATATATAAGGAATATGGGTAGTGGAATTATCCCTAAATCAAGTTAGGTTCTTATGTATGTAATCCCAGAACGGGTCGTTCTGGTTTAAGAACGGGTCGTTCTGGAAGTGAATTTTCCACATGATGATTGAGTTTAGAACGGGCCGTTCCAGATCCTATTAAATTGGTGGTTCAATCAGGTTTTATCTTGACTTATAAATGTTGTTACATTATTTGGTAAAATTGATGATCTAGATGGTAATTGGATTCCTTGGGATATGCTTATGTTATGGCTTAATTGTTCAATTAATTATGATGTGAGTATGTTGGCTTGAAATGAGATGTGTGTTGAATGTGAATGAAATGTGATTGTGGTTCCTCACACTTATGTCAAGGGTGGCACGACCTTGGACAAGAGATGCTACAGGGGTGGCGTGACCTTGGCATAGTGCGGGATGTGTGAGGTAATTAACACTTATGTCAGGGGTGGCACGACCTTGGAAAAGAGATGCTACAGGGGTGGCCTAACCTTGGCATAGTGTTAATTGCAAGATTTTGTTGAGCTTAGGAGAGCTTAAAGAGTTTTGATGATCACAACATGAGAACAACAACTTGGAGCACAAAAACAAAGTCAAAGAAGAGTCAAGAAAATGCTATGAGTTGGAGCTATGTAATAGAACTTAGGATATAAATTGTTGTGAATGTGTTTCTATATTTTGTGTGCTTAGTATGCTTTGTGCATAATCAAATCTTATCTAAACCAAGTAGAGAGTATATGATGATGAGTTAAAAACATTGGAAAGTTATTTTGAGTCTTAAAATGAAGTTTTAAGAACTAACTCAAAATAATCGATTATTGTTAAATATGATCGATTATTTCAGCAAATAGGCTAAGTGGAATGCCTTGCTGTAATAATCGATTATTATCCCAGGAACAACTCTCTGGAATAATCGATTATCTAGCTAAATAATCGATTATATTGTTCTTGGTTGATTTCCAGAAAATCTGAAGAACAAAATAATCGATTATTCTTTAAAATAATCGATTATCTATGTCTGAAACTTTTATAAATAGTTTGAACTTTGAGAAACTTCAGACATGAGTTAGAACTAATAAACAATTTGTGAAAAACGTTTTTGTGAGTCTTTGTGACATCTTGGAGAGTTTTCTTTGTGAAATCCAAGAGTGAAAACGTTTGTGAAAAGCTTTGATAGAAGATCATCATCATCATATTCTTGAAAAGGGAAGATAAAGATTTGTTCAAGAATTCCAGGTGAATTCGTTCCTTTTATTCTTTGTGAATCTTTGTGGAAAATCTTGAGAAGGGTTTCTCAAGTAATAAGGTTTCTTGTAGTGGGTTCTACAAGGGGTGCTTTCTTGGGGTCAAGAAAGTGGTTATCTTTAGTATAGAAGTATATGCATGTGTGTTTGCTTGTAAACCTTCTTGATTAAAGATAGTGGAACAAATCTTAATCAGGTGTTGATTAAGGACTGGATGTAGGTCACATGTGGAGTGGCTGAACCAGTATAAAAGACTTGTGCAATCTTCTTCTACCTTATCTCTTACTTTGAGTAATTGCTTAATTGAATATTAAAGAAGATAAAACTTGATTAACAAGTGTATGTGAATCTTGATGGTTTAAATCTGTAATTGAACATTATTGTTGAACCTCATTATGTTGTAATCAAGTGAGCATATTGCATTCATATTTTTGTAACAAGTCTTTAGAAGAGCTTCATTTGGAAATTCTGTCATAGAAAAGTTTTGATTGAAATTAAGATCCAAAATACTCTGATAAATTTTTTAAAGGGTCATTGAATCCAATTCACCCCCCTCTTGGATTGTGCCATTCTTTTCTATCAGATTTGTGATGATTATTAATGAAATGTGATTATGATTCCTCACACTTATGTCGGGGATGGCATGACCTTGGGCAAGAGATGTTATAGGGGTGGCGTGACCTTGGCATAATGTTAATTGCAAGATTTATGTGTGGTAATTAGTATTTATGTTGGTGTGGCATGACCTTGGGCATGCGATGCTACAGGGGTGGCGTGAGATTAACTTAGTACATATTATATGATGTGATGGATTGATGTGATTGTGAATTGTGATGTGAAGATGATGCATGATTGATAGAATTAGTATATATAGAAATGGTTGTGAATATTTCATTAAGTAATGAGTTATGATGAGATTATGTTGTGGAGTTTCCTTGTGTGCTTTACATATAGATGTTTTCTTTTCTCACCGTACAATTTGTGGATATTTTAGGTGAGGAAGATTCGGCTTTGAGTTGCATCTAGATTGCCAACATAGGATTGTGGGTGTGCTCTGATATTGTACTTATTATTTTAAAAACAATTTGTAAATTCTTATGTTTTATTTTCCAATTTTTATTTTCAATTATTTTGGATATTGAAGAACATTTATGAAGGCTTTTATGTGAACGCTTTTACCAATGTTAAAAAATTTATTTCCTTAGTTTATTTACATTATTATAATATATGTGTTGGGATAGTAAGGATGTCACAACTAGAGGGATTGCAAACATGTCAAAGGAGTGGTTATGCTTTTGTGCTAATTGTGTCATTAATTTTTTAGATGTGATGATTTGGTTTAATTTGTGGTCTTCCCTTTTTTGCTTGATTGTGATTTATGGATGTTAAATTGGGTACTTTTGAGTGATTTATGACCTAAAGTTTATGTTTTAAATGATGTTTTGTGGGAAAAAGGTTTTCACTAGTGAAATAAGTTGTGTTTAGAGTCATCCATATGAGACTGAGCATCGAGACTTGAAACATGAGACAAATTAGAGGGGTTATGAACATGCTAAATGAGTGCTTATAATATGTTTGTGTTTATTGTGTTATTAATTTCTTAGAAACCATGATTTGGTTTAATTTTTTTTTCTTTATTTTTCGTGATTATGATTCATAGATGTTAAATCGGGTATTTTTGTGTGATTCATGATCAAAGATTTACGTTTTAATTGTGTTTTTTTTGGAGAAGGATAATAAATACCGATACAATACGTGTTTAGAGTAATCCGTATGAGACTTGAAGCATGAGACGTTAGTTAATGAACAATAATACATTATTGAGAATTGTGTGAAACATTTTGACATGTAACATGCTTCATATGCATAAACCTTGGTTTTGAGGCATTAATATTGAATTGTATGGAGAAAAGGTGTTGTAAAAGATCTTTGGGATTTGGACTTTGGGCATCAAATTTGTGATACCCTTATACCTCAAAGCATAATGACTAAATATTGTTGTAATTGAAAATAATTATAATTAAAAACATTATATAATACTTAAACTTTAACATATTGTAAAAGGGTTCACAAAATTTATTTAAAAACTCTTAGCCAAATCATGACAAAAACTTAACACAATTCTTAACGAGGTATAAACCGCTTGATTACATAAATTCAACCAAAAAATAAAATAGAACTTTGTATAACTATAAATACAGAAATATAAATTTTCCACCTTAATGTCACACTATCAAAGCAAAACCCAAAATAACCAAGGAAGTTCTAAACTTCGCCTCCATTAAACTCCTCTTTCTATGCCTGATCTAATCTTACAAGTGGCGATAAACTTAAACACACAATAATAAACACAACGGATGAGAATACATCTCATCCGTATTCTAGATTCATGTTCAACAAGGTAGTATCCACGCCCGAAATCAAGAACCTTTCTGCTTAAATTGCACTTAATGTGGGTGCCCCCACACCCAGAGTTGAGGAGTCAAAGATCCCTTTAGAACTAATCTACTTAGCCTGATCTAGGTCATGCCTAGCACCACCTTTTCTAAAAAATGACATCAAAATGGAATTAGGCGTAACATCATTGGCCCAACGTAGAGACATTAGAGATCTCTCTGACATTCTTATGCCTAACATGACTGTCTGTATACCTAGCACAAAAAATTAGGTTCATTGCACTTGACTGCATGTAGGCGTGCTTCACATTGCTCTAGATTCTACACTTTATAGAATTTGAGCTATGTGATCCAAGGCTCTCCAACCCCATCCACAACCACCAATACATATCTTTTGTTCAATTAATCAATAAAAAACATTTTATATCATACATACAAAATTCATAGAGCAGTAATTCATTCAATTTTATACATTCTCATCAAAAGACCCAAATTCATGACCCTAGCCCTCAAACTCATCAATCCATCTTCAAATTTACGCAAACCAAAATATACAAATGAATATAAAAGAACAAATGCGATGCTTAAAACACAAATTTATACACAAACACTCACAAAGATTCAAACATAGATCTTAGAGGCTTAGGGGTCGTCTCACCACCCTTACCCCTTATACATGCCCACGAATGTGACATTCTCACTCCCTACTTTACCTCAAGTGACAATTCCCTAACACAATAGGTTCTTTGTAGCCCTAGTTGCTACTTCGTACTCTCTTAAGTGGTCTCTTTTAGGTTTCTCTCTATAGATGCTTTTATGGTTTAAAAAGATGCACAAGGAGAACCTAATTGTTTTTTTTTAATAAGCCTTCATATTAGGCTTAGAGTCAAACCCAAACTCTCCACTTATAACCCTTTTTATTTTATTTAAATTAATTAAAACATTATTTACATTATAAATTCAATTAATTAAATTAATTAAGCTCACAATATAAATTTTATTAAGATAATTTACTTTATTTTATTTCTAAAAATTTAGGATGTTACAAACTTAATTTAAGAACTCCAATCCAACTCAATGATGAGTTTGGGTGGACCTAGTGCTACTTTGTAGCCCTAATGAACCATTGGTGAATCTTCCCCTTATTTATCAATTTGGTTTTTTGATTTATTGGATTTGGGAACTCTGATCTTTTTAATCAATTCAAGTTTTTGAAAATCTGATCCATATAAGTAAAAAGTGGATAACCGAATTACAATGAATCAATTCACTTTTAAAAAATCTATTCCTTTTTTTTAAAATCAAATCAGTCAACTTTATAAAAACTAACTTAGTTAACTAATTTATTTTTATTAAATGGATCGGTATGGATTTAAAAAAAATGATCATGACCAACCATAGTTATATAATGTGACTTTAATTTAGTGAATTCCTTTTATTTTATGACTTATTTAATTTTTCACGTGATGATTAAGCAATGTGAATCTATTTCTTGGTATGATTGATGTTGTTCACAGGAAGACATAACTACATTTAAAATTTATTGGTATGGAGCTATTTTTCATGTGATAGAAATGTATATCAATTAATTTTTTTTATTAAATGTATTGGTATGTCCAATTTTGCTAAAATTTGGTATTTATGCATGATTGTTCAAATAATATTTATGTCCAATTTTCCTTGATGGTGTCAGGTCAGGGGATTGGGATGGGTTTGGGCCTGTAGGAACAAGTCTCTTGATTTCATGGGGAAAGCCTAAATCATAGGAAACAAATGAATTTTCCCCTAATGGTACTGGGTCAGGGATTGGGCCGGGTTTGGGCCTGTAGGAACAAGTCTCTTATTTTCTTCGGGGAAACCTAAATTCTTGGAAACAAAAGAATGTGTCCCTGATGGTATTGGGTAAGGGGATTGGGTTGGGTTTGGGCCTGTAGGAACAAGTCTTTTGATTTCGTGGGGAAATCCTAAATTATTGGAAACAAAGGACTTTGTCCCTGATGGTATCAAGTTAGGGAATTGGGTAGGGTTTGGGCCTGTAAGAACAAGTCTCTCAATATCATTTTGAAAACCCAAGTCATTAGAAACAAAAGAATTTGTCCCTAATGGTATCGGGTCAAGTGATTGGGTTGGGTTTGGGCTAGTAGGATCAAGTCTCTTGATTTCATGGTGGAAATCAAAGTCATTGGATTCAAAGGAATTTGTCCTTGATGGTATCGAGTCAGGGGATTGAGCAGGGTTTGGGCCTGTAGGAACAAGTCTCTTGATTTCGTGGTGGAAACCTAAGTTGTTGAAATTTAAGGAATTCGTCCCTAAGGGTATCAAGTCAAGGGATTGGGCTAGGTTTGAGTTTGTAGGAACGAGTCTCTTAATTTTATTTTGGAACCTTAATTCATCAGAAAAAAAATGATTTTACCATTATTGGTGTCAGGTCAAGAGATTGTGCAAGGTTTGGACCAGTAGGAACAAGTCTCTTGATATTATAACTTATATGATGACCACTTACTATAAAAGAAAGAAACAAGAAAGCCACAACCCCAACCAAATTAACTTTTGAAAGTTCCATCTTGCTAGGGATTTTTACTTGATAGGGCTTGGTTATTAAGTGATTCCTTGTAGTCCACCTCCCCTTGAAAGTTCACTTTGTGCACTTAAGCCTTTCCTACCTATCTTGCACCTTGAAAACCTTTTTTTTTGTGAAAACCTTTTATCACTCACTCTTTGTGAAAACCATTTTCAATCCCTTTTTGAAAAACAATTTGTGAAAACCTTTTTCTTGATCAAAGATGAGTGATCATTCTAGTGTCCATGGTCATAATCCTCGTAGCACTAGGTCTAGTGTTAGGGATGAACTTAGGGAATTGAAAGAGTACCTAAGAAAAAAAGAAGAGGAAAATATAAAAAGAGAAGAAGAATTGAAAAGGAAAGAAAAAGAGTTTGAAAGAAATAATGAGGAAATAAAAAGATTACTTGAAAGATTAGTTGTGGGAGGAGAGGCTAGTGGTTCAAGACCAAAAGTCACTTCTCCTCAACCCTCAAGAGGAAAGGGGCATATGTATGCAAGTGCTCATGAGGAGGAAGGGCATCATACCCAACCTCCAAGTGATCTCTTCTTTAGTAGTCATCACAATGATGATTACTATCAAAGGCCCCCAAGACATCATAGAAATAGGGAGTCCTCCAATAGGGAACCTAACATCAATCTTCCCCCATTTCATGGCAAGGATAATGTTGAAAATTATTTAGATTGGGAAATGAAAGTTGAGCAACTTTTCTCTTGCCATGGAATAAGTGAAGATAGGAAGGTTTCTTTAGCAACCCTTAGCTTCCAAGGGCATGCTATGTATTGGTGGACCTCCTTAGAAAAAGAAAGGAGAATAAATCATGAGCCCCCAATCCAATATTGGAATGAGCTCCGTAGTGCCTTAAGAAGGAGGCATATTCCTCCATACTATGACCGAGAGCTTATGGATAAGCTTCAAAGATTGAAACAAGGGTCCTCTAGTGTGGAAGAATATAGGCAATCTATGGAGTTGCTAATGATGAGGGCTGGGATTAGGGAGGAAGAGAGGACCACAATCTCTAGATTTCAAAGTGGTCTTAATCTTGAGATAAGAGACAAAGTTGAACTTCTACCTTATAGGGATTTGAATGAACTAGTTCAACTTTGTTCAAGAGTGGAGCATCAACTTCAATGAAAACCTTTTCGAAAGGACTCCATTCCCTCTTATTCCAAGAGTTTTAAGAAGGAGGGCCACTCTTCCCTACCTTATCCCAAGGAAGAAAAAGAAAAAGAAAAAGAAAAAGAAAAACCATCTTTTAACGCATCTTCCAAAGACACTAAAACAAGTGACATCAAGTGTTTCAAGTGTCTTGGCCGTGGGCACATTGCTTCACAATGTCCCACCAAAAAAACCATGCTTTTAAAGGGCCAAGATCACTATAGTAGCCTTGATGAAGCTACTTCCTCATCTTCAAGTGATGAAGAAGAAGTTCTAGCATCCGAGGAAGAAATCTTACCTTGTGAAGGAGACCTATTGTTGGTTAGAAGGCTCCTTAACAATCAATCTAGTGAAATTGACCAATCACAACGAGAGAACTTGTTTCAAACAAAATGCAAGGTCTTAGAAAGTACTTGTTCTCTCATTGTCGATAGTGGGTCTACTTCTAATTGTTGTAGTACTAGATTGGTTGATAAGCTAGCCTTAACTACAAAACCTCATCCTAAACCTTACAAAATGCAATGGATCAATGAGGAAAAAGGTGTTGTAGTCAACCAACAAACAAGCATACCAATCTCTATTGGCAAATATCAAGAAGAAGTTTTGTGTGACATAGTGCCATTAGAGGTTAGTCATGTCTTGCTTGGAAGGCCATGGCAATTTGACAAGCACATAATCCATGATGGCCTCACCAATAAAATAAGTTTCCAACACTTAGGTAAGAAGTTTGTGTGGTGTCCTCTATCACCCTCTCAAGTGAATGAGGACCAACTCAAACTAAAGGCTAAGAAAGATGATGAAGAGAAAAGCAAAAACAAAAACAAAAAGAAAAGAAAAGAAAAAAAGAATTTTTCCTTTGAAGACAAAGGGCTAGGTTCAAAAGAACCTTAACCCTTGTGCCATCCTCCTTCTTTTGGTGCCAAAGAAAGATGGCAATGGAGGATGAGCACCTTTTTAAAAGCCATCATTGAATAAAAGGCACCCAATCCTAAGTTAGATGATTTGGTGAGTGAATTGCATGGGTCAATAAATTTTAAATGGTGATGCCTCTTTGGCTCTTCCCTTTTGCCCTAAGTACCTTCATTCAACAAATTATGTACTTAAGGATTGCATAGTTAAGTTTTAATATTTTACTCCCCTAATTGTGGTTTCACTTCTTTTGAAGGATCAATGGAATGGAAGAACTTGAAGATTTGTGGTCAAATCCTTCTCAAGAAGGAGGGTATGATGGAGGACCATCCATGGTACTTCATGTGAAACCCATCACATGGTCCAATGCTATGACTAATTTTGAGTAGTGTAGGATTTATTTGGTTTATTCCAATTTTACCCTTGTATTTTGGGGTATTTTAGTCATAGGATTTATTTTCTTTGTATTTCCTATTTTACCCTTGTATTATGGGGTGCTTTAGATAATTAGGGTTTTCAAATTTTGGGCTAGGGTGTTTTAGAGGAGGTGACGCAATTTTTGGCAAAGTTTGGACCTATTTTTGGTGTTAGAAAGGCTTAGGCCCAAGTGGAGGGCAAAGGTTGCATGGTCTTATCATGCACCTTGTTATAGCCAATCTAAACTCATAGATTCCAAACTTGGCCACCAAGTTGCATCTAGGGTTAATTTGGCATTGCATTTGGAGTGCATTTGGCCTTGGCATTTTCGGCCATGCAACCCTAAATGCAACCCTAAATGCAACTCCTCCTATAAAAACCCCACACCCCACCACTTGTAAACACTTTGGATGTATATGAATTTGAGTGAGCATTCTTATGCCTCAAGTCCCTATCCTTAGTCCCTAGCTAAATTCGGCTAGCCTACCTTCATTCTCCACCCTTGGAGAGTGATACCTAGAGTGGCCTCCACCTACCTTGGAGTGAGCCAACCTAAATCACCAAACACCATCTCCTAAATAGCTTCCGCCCAAACACCTCCCTTCTCACATCAACTTCCTTTCCTTCACCAAGTACCTACCTTTATCTTCCTTGTTGAATCTAGATCAAGGGCAAGGCTTCCTCTCCTTCATCCCTACGTCATTTCATGGAGAAGGAACCCATCAAGGGTTTAGCAATGGCTAAAACAATGTATTAAATAGTAGGTGTCTTGTTTATGGTTTATTTGTGACTTTAATAGATGACCAAATTAAATTAAATTTTTAGATTTTAATAATTAATCCAACTTCAATTGTCACTAAAGATATTAAAATCTTAGACTCTTAATAAATTATACATTTGATATTTATTTTTAATTAATTTTCTATGCAAGAATCATATGTATTTTTTAAGATTTACGATCTTTAATTTTTTTAGATCATTATCATTTTATTTACATTCTATAATATTAATAAAGGAGATTATTTCTTCTAGTGTTCACATTTTTAGAATATTTTGTCCTTATAATCACCTCTTAAACTACTCTTTCTCTCTCCATTATTTTTAAAAAACTATCCTTATAATTACACTTACTCAGATAGAGTTGTACATTAGTGAGGTAGTGAGGTTATATAGGTTTTCCTATGAGTATAATCTCCGAAAGGGGACTGGAGACATTACGACTTACGAATTAGAAAGCAAGATGCGAGGAGCCTACCCATTTCTGTTATCAGGTAAATTTCGGGGAAAAAATTTCAAAAAGGAGGAGAGAATTATAACACCCCGATTTTCATAAATTATATGATGGCTCAAAGCCCAATAAGGGTAAATTAGTAGCCCAAAACGGGCCATTCCCAAACTGGAACGGACTGTTCCAAATTACTTAAATAAGGGTTACCTAGTAGCCCAGAACGGGTCGTTCCCAGACTGAAACGACCATTCCAAACTACTAAAATGTCCTAGAACCCTAGTTGGGAACGGGTCGTTCTGGTTTAAGAACGAGTCGTTCCAAATATGGTCTTTATGAGTTAAACTCAACTCCAGAACGAGCCGTTCTTGTTTAAGAACGGACCGTTCTAGATGCGAATTTAACACATGATGAAAGGATCCAGAACGGGCCGTTCCGGATCTGAAACGGACCGTTTTGACCACTTTTGACATCTATAAATAGCAGACTCTAACACTACTCCTAGACACACTCTCTGAAGACCAAGGAGAACCAAGAGAAGGATATCAACTGGATTTTGCTCTAGCTTCATCTCCTGCTTATCGAGGTAAAAGGGGAGTGAGAAACCTCGCTCTGGGTGTTGGAATGTATGTTAGGTAGTGGGATTAACCCCTAATCCTATGTTTTTTGTATGCTCATGTATGAGGGGTTTTTCCCAATTATATCTATTTTATCTATTACTTTTCTTATATGTAAATAATTATATGATTTGAGATCTCAATGGGTTTCTATGGGAAACCCTAAGGGAATGCATTAGTGATTGTAAAAGGAGATTGTTGGAAGAGGCAATTATATGAGTAAATTGTATTATTTTAAATGTTTATTGGAATATGATGAGATATGATGAGATAATGTGAAAAGTGAATATGAGACATGAGATATGAGGATATGTGATAACGAGACATGATAATGTGATATGAGAATGCACAGAGTCTTAATTTACATGCATCATTTACATAAATGTTTTTAAGGGTACGATATATATGGAATACACCGCCAGGGAAAGCCCTCTTGTGTAAAAGCTTGGGGATTAGTCCTTGGGGATAGTTTGGTTTGTAAGTCCTACACTACAAAAAAATGTGTGATTTGTGGCGATTACTTTGGCAGTTTCTGGTGATTAAAAATCGCCACAAAGCGCATTACAAGCGTCATTAATAACTGTCGGATCTACGGTCGCCAAAAATCGTTTGCGGCGGATATTTTGTAAACGCTAGTTTTGAGCGCCAGAAAATTCAATCTCTTGGTGGTGTTTGAAACCGCCACAAAATGCATTTTTATTTTGACTTGTTTGTCATTTTCTGGCTGTTTGAAACCATCACAAAATTCTTTAATTCTGCCCAATTCAAAGTTTCTGACGATTTTAAAACCGCCACAAAATTATTATTTTTACTTGTTTACATTTTCTGGCAGTTTTAGATTTGCCAAAAAAATATATTTTTTATGATCTCACATTTTCTAACAATTTTAAACTATCAAAAATACACTTTATTTTACGATAATTTTTTATTTTTAAAATATATTTGGAATTATTTTAAAAGTTCATTTTTATTATAAATTGAAAAATAATATTCTATATATTTTAGGCATTTATCAAATTATTATTAAAAATTATCACCAACCATATTAATCATTAAAAATTAATAATGACTATATTATATTATTATTTAATTCAAGTAACTTATAAATAAAAATTTTACTTGTCGAATTCTAGGATCATTTATTTTAGTAAATTCTACCTATAATTATAATAATATTTATGTGTTTTGTATATTTCTTGTTCAAATATAATTACATAATGATACATTAAATTAACAACTTTTAAGATTATAAAAAAATCAAGACAACATCTAGCCATAGGTCTAGCATGACATTTTTTATTATTAAGACATTAACATCCATCAGTTCTAAAACATATTCAACATATTAAGTAACTCAAAATCAAATTCATGATCAATGCTCAAAAGCAAAATATGTAAATTGTCCCAAAATTAATCTTGCTTCAAATATAAAAACATAGGTTCAAATTCACGAGTTCATCATGTCTAACAAAAAAAAAACAATAATAATGTCAAACTCCATAAACATTACTATCTAATAACGATCCTCCTTGTGGTGTTGGCATGTCATGTCCACTCCCTTCATCCTATAAAATACAAATTGTTTAATGTTATCCTTATTAATAAATTATGCATAAAATATTAAACTTCAATTAAGTATTAATATAATTTAATTTAGTGCAAAAACATATAAAACACTTACCGCTACATTACTACTACCACTACCAAACATAGCCTCTAACTCAGTAAGAATATGTCCTTCCTTCATTTGTATGTAAGCAAGCATGACATTTTTTAATGTCTTGACATTTTCTTGAGAAGTTGCCAATTGACCCTTCAAACTAATTACTTCCTTTTTTAGTGGAATCAAGATTTGAAGAACTGTACCCTACACTACTAAGTCCTATGGATGATTGAAATGCCACACTATGTAAACCTCCTAATCCCAAGCAACGTACACGTCCAGCATGATCCTTTCCCAACACTTTACTAAAACTATCATTAGTTGAAATTTCATTAGAGTTGTCAGTTTGACTCATTTCTGTTGACATCTCCTCCTGAAAGAAACATGAATAAAAAGAAATAATTTTCTGCTGATTCAATCATTTTTATCATAAAATTATTCACTCTGTAGTACACAACTTACTAGTGAGAATATATTAAGTACTGCAATAACAAACAGTTGCATACCATACATATGACTCATGTGTTATGAAAATATATTAAGTACTGCAATAAAATCAATCAGAAAATAATTTTATGTAAATCAGAAAGGATTTTATGTCATATATACCAGATCAAGATTTGGGAAAACACATGAAATGAACTTATATTTAGTTGATATTTTGAAGTTTGCATTCACTAGATAGTCAAAATATGAAATGAACTTATATTTTGTATGTATATTGAAATGCTTGCCTCTGGTAAACCTCAGATGGCTATAGACAAAATGATTGAAGGACGTCTCCGCAAGTATTTTGAGGTGTTGTATTTATGGACCAAAAGTTTATTATGAATGATACTATAAATGTGACCCTATTTCTCTACAAGTATTTTCTATGAATGGTACTATTTTGAGGATTTTGGCCAATTCTAACTTCACAATAGATTTTAAGGGCTGAATTAATCCATATGGAGATCCTATTTGTTTTATTGTTTATCAATGATTTATAGACCTACCGAGTGTCATTGAGGATCATAGGTGGCTTGTTGTGTCAAAGGTTGCAATATACATAATTTTACTTAAAAGTAATGGCTCCTTGTTTGATTCTCACAATTATATGAAAGAATTATGAAATATTCAACTTTAGCTTTATGACAGTCGATATAAAATAATTTAATAAAGCTATTGATAAGTTTTATTAAATTATTTAATAAAGCTAACCAGTAAATGAAAGTGTTTTGTTGAGTGGAGTGCCAGTAAGCATTTTTCTTTACCCCAAGACCACAACCCAGATGTAGAATTTCATGATAAGCTTCCAGTTTTTTGCGCCTTTTCCTAGTGCAAAATACTCTTTAGATGTGTATTGCTACTTTTATGTGTGTTCTGTGTACCTTTTGTGAAGCATCCATCAATGGAGCCAATGTTTGATAATTGATTGTCTGGTATCTTTCATTTCTCTTTGCAGGCAGTTGCTCTGTATTTTAAGGGTTTAATCAAATTGTATTGAATAATGGTTTAGTTAGTGATGTATTACTGTACTAGTCATGTTTTGCATGTGTTCATCATGTGATAATGACACGATTTGGGGTTAAAGTGTATGCTTAAACTAAGATTACTTTGACGTGTCTCTGACCATGTGGTATTGTCAATTGGAAGTGTTGAATTTCTCCATTTTATATGATAATGTGTATAGCCCAAATTGTTTCTTACCTCACCTACTTGCCTAAAATTATTACATGTCTTAATGATCAGTCAAGTTTCTTTTCGGGTTTGCAGCATCCTATTCCATGACTGACCTGACCTATGCCCTCCATAACAAATGATAATATAATTGTGGATCAAATTCGTATTATGTTTTTATGTCTAAGAAATTGGTTGATTTTACTTTTGATTGGTTTACTGACCATCTAAAATTTTCAGGCAAGAAACAGATGCATCTGAGACTGTTGCTCAGGTTGCCTAAGTTTAAGGTGATTCTGTCTACTCGGGAAGGAAAACCTCTGAGAGCTCAACTTTGTTTTTAAGGCTTTTGCTCTCTAGCTGATAATATTTAAACACAAATGGGGAACGGGGAAGAAAGCACAGTAACTCCAAATGTATTTAGCAGTTTTAAAATAAGTGACTGGCATTGAGAAATATGATGTATTTATGTATATGCTGCTTACGTAGGTGTATGTTAGTCTAAAATTATGACTTTTGTCTTGTGGAATACTTAAGTTTAAATGAATATGGACAACCTATTTTAGAATTTAGAGAAATTTATAGATTTTGCATGGATATCTGGTCATATGACTATTGAAATGTTGGTTTTACAAGTCCTCACAGAACCAAAAAATGCTCTGGCTTAGCAGTACAAGAAATTATTTAACATGAATAATGTAAGCAGTTTTTCCTTATTCTCTATAAATACATATCATTTATGAGAGTTTCTATGTTTGAGTGTATGTGGTGTGAAAACTTCAGCACAGCTGTTATCATTATATCTTTTGTACCATTTGGTGTTTGTGTTAGCTAAGTCAAACCTGATCAGCTTATTTCAGAATCATTCAAACTGCACTGCTTTTCTTGCAGCCATGACTAATAAACAAGAAGGATTTTACCTTCTTGCAGCCATGACTTCCAATAGAGTGATTGTCCCAGTGAAGTTATTATTGTAGTATAGTAAAGGTTTTTGCACACTTTCTCCTACTGGTTTTAGTCCAGCAAAGTGAATGACAACATCAAACCTGCAAGAAAGGAAAAACCTTAGGAAAACCATATAAACTGATCAAAACCAAAGAAAACATGATACAGAAAGACTTGTGAAGTTAGGATTCAGGGAAGTTAAACTTGGGGAAAAATAAAGAAAAAGATCAAAGTAAGCACGATAAATTGATCTACCAAGCGTCCAAGCAATAAATGCATATGCATTATTCTTTTGTACAATCTCATCTCATGCTATTCTATACTTCCTGCGAGCCTGCGACTGCTAGCTTTGAATGTATCAAACTATCAATAAAAGAATTTTCCAGAGATGATCAAATCATGCAACTTACATTGAATAAAGGAAACAGCAATATATAAATCAAAATTGAATGTGACAAATAAAGGACCTATTTTCACCCAAAAATAGGTGGACTTTATATTAAGTACGAGCATACAGGGGACAAAATTTTTTGGTGGTTTGATGTGTTCGGAGACACCCAACTGTCTTGTGGAACAAGGAAAATTTGAAGAGGGGAGAAAGGTATTGGAGAGAGTTAGGGGTACCCCTAATGTGGATGCTGAATATGAAGATCTTGTTGAGGCCAGCAAAGAAGCAGAGGCCATCAACAACCCATTCCAGAACCTCCTCTTGAAAAAGAACAGACCCCAGTTTATAAATGTAAAAGCAAATTATAAAATGATACATATGCTATTTGCTTAACTCATGTTCAAATCCAGGCTGGAAAGTTATTAAGACATTGTCAGACAACATTTGCACAAATTTGGTAGGAAAAAAGGGCAGTGGTGTGAGACCCGCATCTCTCATCTCTCCCTTTCAACTCTCACTCACTCTATTCTCACTCTCACTCTCTCCTTTCCTTCCTTTGTGGTGGCTGTGGTGAGCATAGGTGCTGATTAGTGGCGTTTGGAGCTAGCTGTGGGCGTGGAGCTTCTCTTCTTCTCTGTCTCTCTTTTTCCCGTTCGTTTCTCCTTCCCGGAAGCTCGGATTTCTTCGTACCGAGGTAAGGGAAGCTAGGTTCTTTGGCTGATTTTCGTTGAAAATGAGTTCCTATACTCATTTATGGTTGAATTTCTGGATGAATTTGGTTGAGGTGGAAGAAAATTCGTTTTCGGGTTTTTCCGAGGTTTTGGGTGAAAATTTGGGTTTTAATGATTTGAGGTTGCATGCTGAAAATGAGGTGTTTTTATTGATGTTTGATGAAAGTGTGAACTTTTGGATAGTTTGCATGTGGATTTTCTAGTTGTTTGCATAGGTTTTGAAGAAATTTTCGAAAGTTTGAGGGTTGCTGCTGGGTATCACGCCGGGCTCAGTTCTTCGTGTCGGGCGCGTGACCACCAGAGGGCTCCATTTGGGCAAGCCCGCCGGGCGCAAGGGTGTGTGCGTCGGGCGAGCTTGAGAATGTGAGCCTTTGGATGGCCCACGTCGGGTGTGGCTTGGACCGCCCCGGGCGCTATATCAGTTTGTATCATGTTTTTGGGTTTTCTGGTGACGCGTCGGGCACGACCATGTCTCGTCGGGCGTGGGGACTCCTTGGGAGTCTTTGCCAGGGGGGCGCTGGGTGTAATTGGTATTGCATCGGGCGCGAGACCTTGGGGAGGTCTCTGCCTTCCCTACGCCAAGCACGGGTTTGGGCACGCTGGGCGCGTGAGACTCCTCAAAAGTCTCTGCCTGGGTTTGCACCTGGTGCGTTTGAGCCTTGGGCTCTCTGGTTGTTCTACGCCGGGCACGAGTACTCTTGTGCCGGGCGTGCTGGTTCCTGGTGCTCCCTGGTTGTGCCACGCCAGGCGCGACCATGAGTGCGCCGGGCATGGATGAGATGTTGATTTATATGTTGTTATTGCTGATATAGGGTGTGCATTGCTGATAAATGTTGATATATGCTAAGCTGAGCTGTAATTGATGAATATTGTTGTGCTGTTAGATGATAATGCTGAATTATAACATTGTTGTGTTGTGAGATGTTCAAGATGTGTTGTATATTATTTAGCTGTGCTGTATGCTAATAATGCTGATTTGCTGTGCTGTGCTGCATGCTGATATGAGTTGTTGTAGGCCGTAAGGCTGAGCTGTTGTAGGTCGTAAGGCTGAGCTGTTGTAGGCCGTAAGGCTGAGCTATTGTAGGCCGTAAGGCTGAGCTGTTGTAGGAGATCTCCGAGCTGATATGCGTGACGACGCATTGTTTGTTTATTGCTGTTATTGTTGAATGATGTATGCTGTGATATATTATATGCTGATGTTGCTGAACTAGATGATATGTTGTTAGCTATAGCTGATTATAATTCCTGTAATTATATGTGTTTATGTAGATTCTTTTCACTAGCTTACCTTTTGTTGTTTCCATGTGGTTTGGACTGCGATGATCATACTATGTATGGGAGCAGAACAGGGATAGGCTGGTCTTGAGGCAGGTCTGCAGCTGGCAGATGGAGTGGATGTTTGATGTTTTGTTGTTTTGGCCACTAGTTTGGCTACCTTTGGATGTAATTTTGCATACTCTGATTTTTTTAGCCCCAGGCTAGACCTTGTGTATATATTTTAGCTGCTTATATATATATGCATACTCTTTTCTGTGTGGTGTTGTGGTGTTCAGCTGTGTGTGACGGCCAGGCGGGTCGTTACACTTTAGTGGTATCAAAGCAGTTCGAGTCTAGTGGACACTCTTTGTGGGTGGTTCCTTTAGGCTTTTGTTGTGCCGAGCTCTGTGTTGTGTTGCTTTGCTTTGCTGATTTATTGGTTGACTGCTGTGTTGATGATTGTTGTTTGGTTTAGTTATTGTATACTGAAGGTGCTATTACTTTTGTAGACAATGACTAGAACCAATGAGCAGATAGCCCGTGCCATGGAGATGATGGCTACAACTATGCAGCAACAAAATGCCTATTTTGTTAGGATAGACGCTGATAGAGTTGCAGCTGGTGCAACAAGGCCCGTGGGGTCACAGGAGAGCCGAGATCCAACTGAGTTCCGGAAATGCCATCCTCCACAGTTCAAGGGAGATGCAGACCCAAAGGTAGCTGACCACTGGATCTGTGAGTTGGAGAAGATCTTCACTATGTTAGGATGTTCTCAAGAGAGGAGGCTGGCATATGTTGTATACATGCTGGTTGGGGAGGCAGAGCATTGGTGGAGAGGTACCCATCATATGCTGACTGCTAGAGGAGTTGTTGTTGATTGGGAGTGCTTCAGGAGGGTGTTCCAGGAGAAGTACTTTCCGAAAAGCGTGAGGCACGCCAAGGAGGCTGAGTTCATGCGGTTGCACCAGGGTTGGATGACAGTATCTGAGTATGCGATGAGATTTGAGCACCTGACTCGTTTCTACTCACAAGCTATATTTGAGCCCTGGAAATGTAGGAAGTTTGCTGAGGGTCTAAAGCAGGAGCTGAAGAGGGTGGTGGTGCCTATGGCCATCATTGAGTTTCCGGCCTTGGTGGAGAAGGCTAAGGTGGTTGAGCAGTTAGAAGGTGGCAACCGTGTGATGAAGACTGCTGAGGGACCAGTTGGGTCCAAGAGGGGAGGAAATTAGAGGAAGCCATATGATAGGCCCCAACCACCGTAAGGGGTCCTGTCATTAGGCAACCTGCTGATGCTGCCAGAGGAGGGAGACAGGGTGGAGGTGCCACTCTTAGATGTTACAGGTGTAGACCCCTAAAATTGTCCGGGTCGGAAATAAAGCTTGAAGACTCTTGAAGACTGAAGGAAAGTCAACCAGAAGGACTCATGGAAGGCCCTAGGAGGATTCTCTGTAGGTCTAGAGGTCTTATAATAGCTCAAAATAAGGAAGTGGAGGGAATAAAGCCCAATACGGCCTCCCAAAAGTTCAGTACGGCCGTATTGAACATTTTGAACTACAATACGGCCGCACTGAACTCAATACGGCCGTATTGAAGTTTATGAACTTCAATACAGCCGCACTGAACTCAATACGGCCGTATTGAAGTTTCTGAACTTCAATACAGCCGCACTGAACTCAAAACGGCCGTATTGAAGTTTCTGAACTTCAATACAGCCGCACTGAACTCAATACGGCCGTATTGTAGTTCAAAACTTCAATACGGACCGTATTGACTCCAGGGCCCGTATTGCACCTGTTCCCTATAAATAAGACGTCATTTGGACGTCATTACACACTTTTACACTGAGTTTTAACCCTCTTCTTGAGTATTCTGGGTTTTTTTGAGCAGTGCTCTGCCTAGAAATCACTCGGAGAGTTGATCCGACAAAGTTCTCGAGTTCTGAGCTTTTTGCTTGAGTCTCGAACTGAGTCGAAGGGAAATCCTCTGGATTTCCATAGTTAAAATTTTCTAGGAGGGAGCGAGCGGGCTTGTAGAGCGAGGGAACGCCAAAAAGCTTCCCAGTTTTACTTGAATATAAAAGCACGCTTCAAAGGTTTCTTCTTAAGACCTTCCTTTTATTGCTTTCTGTGTGTATATTTAACTGTCATCATGTAGATAGTTAAGTTATAATTGTTTAGAATAAATGAATAAAGGGTAATTTAGTAATTTCGCACTATTATTTTTAGAAATAATCTGTCATAGGGAACCCGAAAGGGGCGCTGTGGGGTGCTAACACCTTCCCCACGCGTAACCGACTCCCTTACCCGACTCTGGTTGTCATGGCCGAAGTCGATTTTTGAATCGATTGCCTTAAACTTCTTTTTCCAATGTTTTGAGTAAAACATTGGTGGCGACTCCATGAACCCTTCCTTTTTATGAAAACCGCTAATCCATGGAGGGTCCCGCTTGGGATTAACATGGATTGGTGAGCCTTTTAATAAAATTGCTCGTTTGACAAGGTCTCAGTTTGAGAATAAGTCATTCTAGCAATCCATATTTTTAAACAAATAAAAGAGTCTAACCATCCATCGCGAATGCCGAAAGCCCGTTTCGGGCCGGTGGCGACAGATGGCGACTCCACTGGGGAAGCTTCGAGAGTCAGTCCCATTTAGTGATGGATTATTTTTAAAATAATAGTTTAAAATTACTTTATTACCCCTTACTTGTATGATAACATGCTTTATCTATTTGGCTTTAAATAACTGTTGTATGTTTAAATTTTCGCAAATGTTTGAAATAAAAACTGCACACAAACCTTTGCACACAACAGTTCCCTCTATACCCGGGGGCATGAGTGGTAAGCCATAGGGAGTGGATGTTAGTACGGCCGGTTGTCGAATGGGTCTATAGGTGCCCGTAGACCGTTGTCGGAAAGCATCACTCAAGGTGATAACCATGAACTCGAGTCCGACAGTGCGTTGGAGCTTTCCATCGACTTACGACGAGAGGAATTGGGTCCCTATAATGGGGGCACCTTGGGGGCCTCAGACCGGTGAGAACAGTTAGAACCACCTTGACTATGCACCTTTCTGCAGGAAACCCCTACCTCGTGATTCGCTCGTGACTGTTCGTGGATGAGTGAATTGTTTGTGTAAATGCTTATGTGCAATTGTTTGTGCATTAATAAATAACCTCGTGATAAGGTCTAAGAATAAATCCCCATGCATGAAAATACCATGACATGAGAGGAAAGACCATGTGCGAAAATATAATAAAAGTGAGGAGCATGTGCATCATTACCAATAAGACATCATGCAACCTCATAAACCATGCATTTTAGGTTCACCAATACCTCTTGACATGAGTAAAAGAGACCCATAATTATCGAGATTCTCCGTTGAGGAGAGATCATAAGTCAAGGAGGGTAGTAACACTCTGTTTTAAAAAGGCAGCGCCTTAAAAATGGAGGGTTATCAAGCTCATGTCAAGAGCGTATTCATTCCATAAATTAATTAAGATTAAATATTCATTTTTAGAAAGTGGCTGGTCATCTCTCTGTCCTCACATGCGCGCAGAAAATCAAGAAGATGGAAGCGCTGGAGGACCAAAATAAGAAGCTTACAGCCGAGCTCTCGCAGCTCAAAGAACAAATGGCGCAAATGATGGAGCTCATGCGTCATCATAATGTACATGGGTCTCACCACAGTGACCATGAGTCCCATCATCATGAGGAGGAGGAGCACGAGGAAGAACCTCCACGAGCTGTACCCCTTGGGGCGGGGATCATGATTAAAGAGCCCGAAGTTTCAAAGGAACAATTCCACGCCCTAGAGGATCGGCTAAGGGCTATGGAGGGGCATGACTTCGATATTAAAGATGCCGCCGACATGTGTTTAGTGAGAGACATCCAATTCCCTCCTAAATTTAAAGTGCCGGATTTCCCAAAGTACGTGGGATCGACTTGCCCTAAAAGTCATCTCACCATGTACTGTCGCAAAATGGCTGCATATGCCACAAATGAAAAGCTCTTGATCCATTGCTTCCAAGAGAGCTTAGCCGATACTGCGCTCAATTGGTATATGCAGCTAGATGGAAATCTAGTACATACATGGAGGCAGTTGGCCGACGCCTTTCTCAAGCGCTATAAATACAACATCGACCTAACACCCGATAGGTCAGATCTTCAAGCCTTGAGTAAGAAAAATGATGAATCTTTCAAGGCGTACGCCCAACGATGGAGGGAGTTGGCGGCACAGATAGAGCCCCCCGCTGTCGGATAAGGAGACGGTGTCCTTATTCATCAACTCGTTGACTGGTCCCTATTACGATAAAATGATAGGGAACACAACGACACTCTTCTCGGACATCATCACCATTGGGGAGAGAGTGGAACAAGGACTTAAAAGTGGGAAGCTGGCTAAGCCTTCCCAATCATATGAAGCTAAGAAGACCTTCGGGAAGAAGAAAGAGGGAGGAGTCAATGCTATAACCATACCCTCGGCTACTTCCACTTCGAAGTCGGGAAGATCGCAATTCACCCCTGTGAAGAAGTTTGATAAACTTCCGACCACTTATAGCGATCTCCTGCCGAAGCTAGTAGAAGCCAAACTTCTAGCTCATGTTCCACCAAGGAAGATCGACCCACCTTACCCCGATTGGTACAAGCCACAAGACAAATGTTTATACCATTCGGGGGCACCAGGGCATTCAACAGAGAACTGCCTAGCTCTCAAACACAAGGTCCAAAGCCTTATTGATGCTGGGTGGGTCACTTTCGATTCGACAGCGCCCGACGTGAGCAAGAACCCTCTGCCAAAGCAGGAGTAGAGAGAAGGGCAAGCCACGATAGGGCCCCTCCTTAATTTTCTTTTTGGGACTCATGATCAGTACCCGAGATCATGAGGACCTTTCATATAAATAAGGGTTTTGTACATTTTACATATATCAATAAAGAGGCATTTTTCACACATCACTCTCTCTTTTGTTCTTTTCTCTCTTTCCTCATTAACATTAATAATTCTAAACCTAAACAGAACCAATAAAATAATTATGTCTGTAATTGTTCGCTCTGACCGGGATCCGAAAGTTGAGGATGAATGGGTTGAGTTGGACAGTGATGAGGAGGCCATCTCTCCGGATCTGCAAAGACTGCTAAATCAAGAAGCTCGTCTACTCCAACCGTATCAAGAGAAATTGGAGAATGTGAATTTGGGGGCCAGGCCGAGAGATAAAAATGGTCAACATTGGGACCCATATCAGTGATGAAATAAAGACTAATGTTTCCGCTATGATTATAATAAAATCATTCTTTCTCATTGCTTCTTTTCTTGCTTATAATAAAATTCTAAACCACATTATTTTTAACCCTGTTTGAATAAACATGAATGAGGTTAAAATCATCTTAATAATAATAAACCCACATCATTTTTATGTGGAAGTGTGTGTGACAACTTGGAGCACCTTCCCTTGGCCTTGACAAGTGCCATCATGGGTAAAAAGAAATCTTTCAAAATAAAAGAAGCTCGGCAGGAAACTCAAAAAGGGGACTGCGCAAAAATAAAAGACCCGCTAGGAATCCCACAAAAGGGTGACCTAGGCAAAAATTAGGGTTACAAAATAATGAACAAAAACAAAAGTCCGCTAAAACGCCACAAAAGGGTGTTTTAGGCAAAAATAAGGACAATCAAAAAACAAAATAAATCCATGATGGTACCATGAACCGAATTCAAAAGAAAGGTTCAAGGGAAGCTATCTAAGTTGTCGAATCACAACACGACTTTTTAACTTCATAAGTGTTTAATCAAACAAGCCTAAACACATAAGCCTACCTTGGCCATCCATTCTTACAAAAACCATTTTTGAAAAATAAATCCCCTCTAAAACACAAACTTCAGAACAAAAATATCTTTCTTTTCTTTTCTCTCTTGTCCCAAAAGATTTTAGGATAATCTAGTGGAAGCACGGAGAAATAAATCATCACTGATAATGGATCTAATCTGAACAACAAAATGGTGGAAGAACTGTGCCAATAATTCAAGATCCAACACCATAACTCTTCCCCATATCGGCCAAAGATGAATGGGGCAGTCGAGGCAACCAATAAGAACATCAAGAAAATAGGGCAAATGATGGTTGCCTCATTTAAAGACTGGCACGAGATGTTACCCTTCGCTCTTCATGGTTATAGGACTTCAGTACGCACATCTACAGGAGCTACTCCATTCTCCCTCGTCTATGGGATGGAGGCAGTTCTACCCGTCGAAGTCAAGATACCTTCTCTAAGGGTAATTATGGAAGCAAAACTTTCCGAGGCAGAGTGGGTTCAATGCCGATATGATCAATTGAACCTCATCGAAGAAAAACGGCTGAACGCCATATGCCATGGTCAAGCCTATCAGAGGAAGATCAAAAAGGCTTTTGACAAGAAAGTCCACCCTCGAGTCTACCATGAGGGAGAGCTGGTAATGAAGAAATTGCTACCAGCTCAAAAGGACAAAATCGGAAAGTGGGCCCCAAATTACTATGGACCATAAGTGATAAAACGAGCCTTCTCAGGAGGAGCATTAACCCTCACAGACATGGATGGAGAAGAACTTCGATACCCAGTCAATGCTGACGTGGTAAAGAAGTATTATGCTTGAAGACGTTGCTTGCATAAGCCCGCTAGGATGAAAACCCGAAAAGGGCGTCCTAGGCAAAAATTAGGGAAAAATAAAAGCCCGCCAGTACAAGGGTACTAGGCAAAACAAAGGCGAATCTATCCCCGCTAGGATACGTCCTAGGCAAAAGTTAGGGGCAAAAGAATAAGATACAAAAACAAAGCAAGCAACGATCACTTGAATCGAAAACCGAAAGGCGGCTCAAGTGATTATCTTCTAGAAGCAAGCGTCTTGCAGTATCTACACTCCTGGCTCAGGCATCTCACCCGAAGCAACTAGGGGAATGTAAAGAGCAACAATTACAGATATAATTGTTAAGCCCAATGTATATAGCCTACCCTGGCCAGCCATTCTTCAGAAATTCCTTCTGTATATCTTTCTGTAAAAACACTTGTGAATATCAATAAAATATCTATTCATTTTCTCTTCTCTCTTGACCATGTGATTATGCCTCTAAAATTGGTATTTCATAAAAATTGTACGAAATTCCTTTAATAATCAGTCAATAAAGAAAATTGGAGGGGTTCCTATAAAATCCGTAATCTCCTGCATAAAAGGCTCACAAAAATCCTCCCTCGCGTCTATGACAGAAACTCCTCCAAAGAAGAAGAGGATAGGGAGAGCCATTCATTTTAAAAAAAAAACATCAACAAAATTAACTTGCATTTTTGTGCATCACACACACATTAGTTGCACATTCAAAGACCTTATCATGAGGCAATTGCATAAAATAGAAAAAATAGAAAATTGCTTGTGTATGACAGCAGTCAACAAAGGCCAAAAAAAACGACAAAAAGGCAAAAATACAGAAAAAGCCAAAAAATCGACAAAAAAGGCAAAATACAGAAAACCCAACAAATTGTACAGAATAACAGAGCCTGGAGAGGCTTGCCGAAATAATACTCTCTCAGAAATAACTGAGCCTGGAGAGGCTTGCCGAAATAATACTCCTTCTTCATACAGAATAACTGAGCCTGGAGAGGCTTGCCGAAATAATACTCCTTCAGAATAACTGAGCCTGGAGAGGCTTGCCGAAATAATACTCCTTCAGAATAATTGAGCCTGGAGAGGCTCGCCGAAATAATACTCTCTCAGAATAATTGAGCCTGGAGAGGCTTGCAGAAACAATACTCCCTCTTAGAATAATTGAGCCTGGAGAGGCTCGCCGAAATAATACTCTCTCAGAATAACTGAGCCTGGAGAGGCTCGCAGAAATAATACTCCCCAGAGAAACCTCAGCTTAAGCTCATGGAACAAATCCCCAGCGAGAGCTATCAAAGCAAGATCGTCAAAATCCCCAATGGAAGCGCGATCATCCAAAGCAAAATATTCAGTCAAAGGACTTGAAACTTCCTCAGTGGAAGATAGCTCTCTGACTCGAGCGCTGAGTGAGGCTAAGCCTGCAGAGGCTTACTAAATAATACTCTGGGATACATAAGAACTTCAAATCCCCAGTCGCCTACACAGAGGCATTCCTACAAAAAGCAAAAATCCAAAAAGATCAATAACAATTCCCCAAGCGGAATTTGGCTTTTCAGCCAATCATTGAACATCAAGATGATATGCCTAACAGAAGAGGCTAATCAAAATCAACGACAAAATCCTCCAGCGGATAACAGCCTACACAGAGGCAACAAAACCAGAAAATCAAAAAGAGTCACCCGAATAAGGATAACCGGGATACTCCACCAACGTCAAAGGACGTCAGCCAATCATAAGGCACTGCTCATCTCAGAAAGAGCATCTTCGTGTCTACACCCCAGGGAAACAGAAATTCCTCAATGGGCACCAACTATGCAAAGGAAAGTTGGGACACAAGAACCTATGAGTAATTGCACATCCCCTAGACGGATCCCTGCGTTATCCAGCCCTCAGCGGCACCAAAATCAAAATCAAACCGTCGAAGCAGCATCGTGGACTGTGGAGACAAAATCATCTCAAAGCCTAAGAGGCAATACTCAGCTACCCAGTTGTCGAGAGCACCGAGGTATGCACAAGCCTGGAGAGGCGGTACTCAGCTACCCAGTTGTCGAGAGCACCGAGGTATGCACAAGCCTAAGAGGCAATACTCAGCTACCCAGTTGTCGAGAGCACCGAGGTATGCACAAGCCTGGAGAGGCGGTACTCAGCTATCCAGTTGTCGAGAGCACCGAGGTATGCACAAGCCTGGAGAGGCGGTACTCAGCTACCCAGTTGTCGAGAGCACCGAGGTATGCAATGAGCCTGGAGAGGCGACGACTAATACTCACCCTGGAGAGGGCAAACTCAACCTGGAGAGGCTAGTCAACAATTTTCCCACCTGAAGACACTACAAGTCGGAAGGATGGCTTATTCCCCGGACAATTGGGTCAACTCCTTTACTTATCAAACGGTACACCAAAAGGCCGTTTGACTAAGTAAAGGGGGGGTAGCTGTAGACCCCTAAAATTGTCCGGGTCGGAAATAAAGCTTGAAGACTCTTGAAGACTGAAGGAAAGTCAGCCAGAAGGACTCATGGAAGGCCCTAGGAGGATTCTCTGTAGGTCTAGAGGTCTTATAATAGCTCAAAATAAGGAAGTGGAGGGAATAAAGCCCAATACGGCCTCCCAAAAGTTCAGTACGGCCGTATTGAACATTTTGAACTACAATACGGCCGCACTGAACTCAATACGGCCGTATTGAAGTTTCTGAACTTCAATACAGTCGCACTGAACTCAATACGGCCGTATTGAAGTTTCTGAACTTCAATACAGCCGCACTGAACTCAATACGGCCGTATTGAAGTTTCTGAACTTCAATACAGCCGCACTGAACTCAATACGGCCGTATTGTAGTTCAAAACTTCAATACGGACCGTATTGACTCCAGGGCCCGTATTGCGCCTGTTCCCTATAAATAAGACGTCATTTGGACGTCATTACACACTTTTACACTGAGTTTTAACCCTCTTCTTGAGTATTCTGGGTTTTTTTGAGCAGTGCTCTGCCTAGAAATCACTCGGAGATTTGATCTGACAAAGTTCTCGAGTTCTGAGCTTTTTGCTTGAGTCTCGAACTGAGTCGAAGGGAAATCCTCCGGATTTCCATAGTTAAAATTTTCTAGGAGGGAGCGAGCGGGCTTGTAGAGCGAGGGAACGCCAAAAAGCTTCCCAGTTTTACTTGAATATAAAAGCACGCTTCAAAGGTTTCTTCTTAAGACCTTCCTTTTACTGCTTTCTGTGTGTATATTTAACTGTCATCATGTAGATAGTTAAGTTATAATTGTTTAGAATAAATGAATAAAGGGTAATTTAGTAATTTCGCACTATTATTTTTAGAAATAATCTGTCATAGGGAACCCGAAAGGGGCGCTGTGGGGTGCTAACACCTTCCCCACGCGTAACCGACTCCCTTACCCGACTCTGGTTGTCATGGCCGAAGTCGATTTTTGAATCGATTGCCTTAAACTTCTTTTTCCAATGTTTTGAGTAAAACATTGGTGGCGACTCCATGAACCCTTCCTTTTTATGAAAACCGCTAATCCATGGAGGGTCCCGCTTGGGATTAACATGGATTGGTGAGCCTTTTAATAAAATTGCTCGTTTGACAAGGTCTCAGTTTGAGAATAAGTCATTCTAGCAATCCATATTTTTAAACAAATAAAAGAGTCCAACCATCCTTCGCGAATGCCGAAAGCCCGTTTCGGGCCGGTGGCGACAACAGGTGTGATGGTATTGTAGTGGGAGTGTCCAAGAATTGTCACTGACATCAGATGTTTTGCGGGTTTGGCGGGTTACTATAGGTGGTTCATTGAGAGACTCTCTAAGATAGTAGCGCCTCTAACCTAGTTGACAAGGAAGGAGCAGCCGTTCATTTGGACTGATGCCTATGAGCTGAGTTTTGATGAGCTGAAGAGGAGGTTGACTACTTCTCCTGTGCTGGTGTTGCCTGATTCTGGTGAGCCCTTTGATGTGTATTGTGATGCTTCTCACCAGGGTCTGGGGTGTGTGCTAATGCAAAACAGGAAAGTGGTGGCATATGCTTCAAGGAAACTGAAGAACCATGAGAGGAATTATCCCACTCATGACTTGGAGTTAGCAGCAGTTGTGTTTGCCTTGAAGATATGGAGACATTATCTGTATGGTGCTCGGTTTAGCGTCTTTAGTGATTACAAGAGTCTGAAGTACTTGTTTGATCAGAAGGAGCTGAACACGAGGCAGAGGCGGTGGATGGAGTTTCTGAAGGATTATGACTTCCAGTTGATGTATCATCCTGGGAAGGCCAATGTTGTGGCGGATGCGCTGAGTAGGAAATCCATTCACATGTCTAGTATGATGGTGAGAGAGCTGGAGCTGGTAGAGGAGTTTAGAGATCTGAATCTCTGTGTTGAGTTAGCTTAGGATCACATTAGTTGTGGGATGATTATCATAACTAGTGAGTTCTTGAGGCAGGTTGGACTGAAACAGTTGCAAGATGTTAAGCTGGTGAAACTTCATGGGTTGCTAGGTACCGAGAAGGCTGTTGGTTTTGAGCTGGGCGGAGATGGGATCTTGAGGTTCAAGGGCAGAATTTTCCTACCTCATGATGCTGAGCTAAAAAAAGTTGTGATGGAGGAAGGCCACAAGAGTAGACTTAGCATACATCCTGGTATGGCTAAGATGTACCAAGACCTCAAGAAGACTTTCTGGTGGTCTGGTATGAAGAAGGAGATAGCTGAATATGTGGCGGCCTGTCTGACCTATCAGAAAGCAAAGGTGGAGCATCAGAAGTCGAGTGGGTTGATGCAGTAGATGGAGATTCCAGAATGGAAGTGGGATAGTATCACTATAGACTTCATTGTGGGGTTGCCTAGGTCGGCTAGGAATAGTGATGCTATCTGGGTGATTGTTGATCGGTTGACCAAGTGTGCACATTTCTTGCCTGTCAACATCAAGTGGTCCTTGGAGAAGCTGACACAGTTGTATGTGAGGGAAATAGTACGATTGCACGGGGTGCCTTCTAGTATTATTTCAGACAAAGATCCGAGGTTCACTTCCAGTTTTTGGAAGAGTCTACATCAAGCCTTAGGCATGAAGCTGAAGCTGAGTTCTACTTATCATCCGTAGACGAATGGTCAGTCAGAAAGGACAATCCAGTCCTTGGAGGATCTACTGAGGGCTTGTGTGTTAGACCACTTGGGAAGCTGAGAGGAGGTCCTACCGCTGGTTGAGTTCACTAACAATAATAACTTTCATGCTAGTATTGGGATGGCGCCGTTTGAAGCCTTGTATGGCAGGAGATGTAGGACTCCTCTATGCTGGTATCAAGATGGTGAGTCAGTGGTTGTGGGACTGGAGCTAATCCTACAGACTACTGAGAAGGTGAAGATTTATTCAGGTGAGGATGAAGACTGCTCAGAGTAGGCAGAAATCATATGCTGATAAAAGGCGAAAGCCTTTGGAGTTTGCTGAAGGGGAGCATGTGTTTCTGAAGGTGACCCCAACCTCTGGTGTGGGTAGAGTGCTAAAGGCAAGGAAGTTGACACCGAGGTTTGTTGGTCCCTATCAGATCATACAGCGTGTGGGTCCGGTTGCTTATCGATTGGCCTTGCCACCGTCTCTTTCAAACCTACACAATGTATTTCATGTATCCCAGCTGAGGAAGTATGTTCATGACCCTGGTCATGTGGTGGAGTTGGATGATGTCCGGGTGAAGGAGAATCTGACGTTTGAGAAGTCGCCGGTAGTTGTGGTTAATCATAAGCTGAAGGAGTTGAGGGGCAAGTCCATTGCTCTGGTGAAGGTGTTGTGGGATGCAGCTACTGGTGAGGCTACTTGGGAGGTTGAGCAGTAGTGCAAGGAGCGGTATCCCTTTCTTTTCCCAAGTAAGTCTATTTTCGGGGACGAAAATTCCTATTGTTAGCGAGGTTATGAGACCCGCGTCTCTCATCTCTCCCTTTCAACTCTCACTCTATTCTCACTCTCACTCTCTCCTTTCCTTCCTTTGTGGTGGCTGTGGTGAGCATAGGTGCTAATTAGTGGCGTTTGGAGCTAGCTGTGGGCGTAGAGCTTCTCTTCTTCTCTGTCTCTCTTTTCCCCATTCGTTTCTCCTTCCCGGAAGCTCGGATTTCTTCGTATCGAGGTAAGGGAAGCTAGGTTCTTTGGCTGATTTTCGTTGAAAATGAGTTCCTATACTCATTTATGGTTGAATTTCTGGATGAATTTGGTTGAGGTGGAAGAAAATTTATTTTCAGGATTTTCCGGGGTTTTGGGTGAAAATTTGGGTTTTAATGATTTGAGGTTGCATGCGGAAAATGAGGTGTTTTTATTGATGTTTGATGAAAGTGTGAACTTTTGGATGGTTTGCATGTGGATTTTCTGGTTGTTTGCGCAGGTTTTTAAGAAATTTTCGAAATTTTGAGGGTTGCTGCTAGGTATCATGCCGGGCGCAGTTCTTCACCCCAGGCGCGTGACCACCAGAGGGCTCTATTTGGGCAAGCCCACCAGGCGCAAGGGTGTGTGCGCCAGGCGAGCATGAGAATATAAGCCTCTAGATGGCCCACGCCGGGCGTGGCTTGGACTATGCTAGGGGCGATATCAGTGTGTATCATGTTTTCAGATTTTCTGGTGCCGCGCTGGGCGCTATCATGTCTTGCCGGGCGTGGGGACTCCTTGGGAGTCTCTACCAGGGTGGCGCTGGGCGTAATTGGTATTGCACCGGGCGCGAGACCTTTGGGAGGTCTCTGCCTTCCCTGCGCCGAGTGTGGGTTTGGGTATGCTGGGCGCGTGAGACTCCTCAAAGTCTCTACCTAGGTTTGCGCTGGGCGCAAATGGTTTTGCGCCAGGCACATTTGAGCTTTGGGCTCTCTGGTTGGTCTACGCCGGGCGCGAGTACTCTTGCACTGGGCGTGTTGGTCCTTGGTGCTCCCTGGTTGTGTCGTGCCGGGCGCGAGCATGAGTGCGCCGGGCGCGGATGAGATGTTGATTTATATGTTGTTATTGCTGATATAGGGTGTGAATTGCTAATAAATGTTGATATATGTTGAGCTGAGCTGCAATTGATGAATATTGTTGTGCTGTTAGATGATAATGTTGAATTATAACATTGCTGTGTTGTGAGCTGTTCAAGATGTGTTGTATATTATTAAGTTGTGCTGTATGCTAATAATGCTGATTTGTTGTGCTGTGTTGCATGCTGATATGAGCTGTTGTAGGCCGTAAGGCTGAGCTGTTGTAGGCCGTAAGGCTGAGCTGTTGTAAATCGTAAGGCTGAGCTATTGTAAGCCGTAAGGTTGAGCTGTTGTAGGCCGTAAGGCTGAGTTGTTGTAGGAGATCTTCGAGCTGATATGCGTGACGAGGCATTGTGTGTTTACTGCTGTTATTGCTGAATGATGTATGCTGTGATATATTATATGCTGATGTTGCTGAACTAGATGATATGCTGTTAGCTATAGCTGATTATAATTCCTATAATTATATGTGTTTATGTAGATTCTTTTCACTAGTGATGAGTCATTATTTTCCCCTATTTTCTTACCTTTCTGTACTTATTTTAATCTCTGATTTGCGCTTAATTGTTGATTATCTGCACTGTTTTCTATTTGGGCTTTAATTGGACCGGTAATTCATATTTTAACTAATTTGAATTTACTGAATCTAATTATTTTAAATTTTTATTTTCAGGGCAGTTTAATAATTATCTAGGCTTGGAATTAATTTCTGGACTTCAAGTGGAGCTGCCACGTCATCTGCCACATCATCTACCATGTCACCACTGCACCATTTTTCCACCTCAGCATTTAATTTCAATCTGTATTTTATTTTATTGTATTATTGGGTCAGACTTGTTTGATGGGGGCCCAATTTTGTTTTAGGTCAACTGCACCTAGGGTAGGGCTGAATGGGCAGCACTAACATGAGAGGCTGATGTGACTACGTGAACAGTAGCCTCCCTTGGATTTTAGGTTTTTTACGTTTTCTCTTTTTGAGCCTTTCCTTTACATTTTGGCTTCCCTGCTAGTTCTTTGTTCTGGACAATTTTTATTCACGTTTTTCTTACTCTGAACGTTTTGCTTTTCTTCTTCTCCTCTTATATTCATTTTGTATCTGAACTGAACCGTTGCATTGAAAAAATACAGATTGTCCATTTTCGTTTTGTTCTCCTTCCTTGCATTTTCGTTTCCATTTTCGTTTCTGTTTGTATTTTTGTTTCTGTTTCCGTTTTAATGGAAGGCTAAAACCCCAGGGGTTGGCTCCTTGAGCAGATTGCAATCTCTGATTGAGGTTTTATTTATATTTTTATCTGTGTTCTGCTTGGTTCTTCTTCATTGAACCTCTGAAACGTTTTTGATACTTGTTCATGCTTAATGAATCAGGTTGCTCACAAGTTGCTTAATCTTGTGGGGAGGTTTAATGTTGTATACATTTGCTTAATTCGTGTAGGGAAATCTTGAGTTAATCTTTGCTTAGTTGGTTAACTCGGATGGAATAAGGATTAAGTTATGAACAGAGAAATCTTTGAGAACGAGGGATAAAAGAGTTACAATCCGAACAAGGAGCCAATCTATCTTACTTGCTGTGTTATTTCATTTTATTTAGTTATAAACTGAAAATCTGAACCAAACCCCCCACTTCGTGTGTTTAAGCCTTTAACAGTAAAAGACGGTCCTTGGGAGACGACCTAGGAGTCACTTCCTAGTACTATATTTAATTGTATTTATTTGACCGAATACCGCTTCGATCAAAATTGGCGCCGTTGCCGGGGACCATCAGTTCTTGTTAAAGGCTGTGTGTTATTTGTTTTTGTTGTGTGTTTAGTGTTTTAGAGTCTTTTTTATGTTATGTGTGTTTTTGGTGTAGTGTGTTTTAGTGTATCAGTATATCAGTGTTAGTGTATCAGTGTTTGTTTCAATTTTGTATGAACAGTAAACCAATGGAACAGTAACTCAAATTTGGTTTTTGATGCATTTGTTTGCTGTCATGTGTTTGTCATAGCTGATCTTTATTGCATTTGATAGGCCATTGTGACCAATTATATTGATTCCATTTGGTGTGCTGAATCATTGTTGTGTGTGTTGAGTTTCAATTCTGGTGCATTTCGTGGTGCATGTGGTGCAAAATCTGGTGCATTTTGGCTCAAAATCTAGTGCGTTTTCTGGTGCATTTTGCTCTATTTTTGGTGCGTTTTCTGGTCCGTTTTTGGTGCGTGTTCTGTTTCGGTTTGGGCCTGCTCTGTTTTGGCTGTCTACTAGTCCTCTGTTCAGGTGCCAAAAACATGGGAAAATGGTGTGGAAGAGCAAAATATGGTGCAAAAATGTGGCGCATGAATAGTGCTGAATAGTGCCAGAATTTTCCTATTAATTGTGATTTTTGGTTTTGATAGCTAAACTTGTTATTTTTGCCTAATGTTTTTTGTGGTAACTTCTTTCAACCTATATTTTGTGTAAAAAATAGCTAGGGCACCCAGTTTGGTCAAAATTTGGAGATACCAAAATTTTTGAAAATTGTTTTCAGCAAAATTTCAAAGGTCCATAACTTTGGCTCTGGTTATCGGAATTAGGCAAAAAAAAATTTCATTTTGTGTAGAAAAAAAAAAGATCTAACCAACCCACACCGCTATGCTAGGTGGCCCCATCTAGATCTTCAAAAAAAGGTCGTTTACTATTTCTTTTTTATTTTTGATGTTTTATTTCACTATTTTTCCAAACTTTTCTAATTTTTTTAAAATACTTAGGTTTTGAATTTTGTTCTCAACTTTTTTGTGGTAGTGTCTTATGTTTTTAGGATGATGTTGGTGCATTAGTTTTAATGGTTTCCAAATTTGCATGAAAATTCTAATGAATTTTGTGGTTTTTTTTACTGTTCACAGTTACTATTCATGCATGTGTTTCATGTAGTGTATGAGTAGGAGCAACCCTGATTTTTTGCATCCATTTGATCCTGAGATTGATAGGACATTCCATAGATTAATTAGAGAGCATATCATTCCATCTTTAGATAGTTTTAGTCATAGTCATAGTGATAGTGTTAGTGATAGTCTTAGTGTAAGTGTTGCATCTGAACTTGATTCAAGTCAACCACAAAACATGGGTGAACATAATGGACCTCATGAGAGGACTCTTAGGGAGATGGCTGCACCTGATTTCACATATGAGAGTCTATGCATTCAATATCCTGAGGAAGATGTTCCTTTTGTGCTTAAAACTGGACTGATCCATTTGTTGCCTAAGTTTCATGGTCGTGCAGGTGAGGATCCACACAAGCATCTCAAGGAGTTCCACATAGTCTGTTCCACCATGAGGCCACATAATGTCCCTGAAGATCTCATCTACCTCAAGGCATTCCCTTTTTCATTGGAGGATCTTGCCAAGGACTGGTTGTATTATCTGGCTCCTGGTTCAATAACAGGCTGGGATGATTTGAAGAGAGTGTTCCTCGAAAAATTCTTCCCTACATCTAGGACCACTGCAATCCAGAAGGGCATATCTAGAATTAGGCAACTCACGGGAGAGAGCTTATACGAGTATTGGGAGAGATTCAAGAGGCTGTGTGCTAGCTGCCCTCACCATCAAATTTCTGAGCAGTTATTATTGCAATATTTCTATGAGGGGTTGAACATGATGGATAGAAACATGATTGATGCAGCTAGTGGAGGAGCTTTAGGAGATATGACACCTGCTTCTGCTAGAGGGCTGATTGAAAAAATGGCGTCCAACTCACAACAATTCAATATGAAGAGTGATGCCATAGTTGTGAGGGGTGTGCATGATGTGGTAGCCCCAGATTCCACTGAACATAAGAAGCTGGAGAGTAAAATTGATGCTCTCACCACCTTGGTTTCACAACTGGCTGCAAATCAAAAATCAGCTCCACCACCAGAAGTATGTGGCATCTGCACTTCAATTAATCATCCAACGGATGCTTGTCCCTCCTTGCAAGACTCTTCTACAGGTGCTGATGCCCCACAAGCCTATGTTGCAAATATCTACAATAACAGACCAGCGCAACAACAACAACAACAGAGTTATGACCTCTCCAGCAATAGGTACAATCTAGGTTGGAGAAGTCATCCTAATCTCAGATGGTCTAACCAGCAGCAGCAACAACAGTCATCCCCTCCCTTCCAAAATAATGCTGGTCCTAGCAGATATGTACCTCCTCCTATCCAACAGCAACAGCAGAGACAACACGAAGCTCCTGCACCACCAACTCCTCAACCTTCTACTTCTGAACCTTTATTGGAGGAGTTACTGAGGCAGATGACTCTTCAAAACATGCAGTTCCAACAAGAGACTAGAGCTTCCATTTAAAGTTTGACAAATCAAATGGGTCAGATGGCAACTCAGCTAAATCAGGCACAGTCCCAAAATTCAGACAAGCTACCTTCACAAACTATGCAAAATCCGAAGAATGTGAGTGCCATCACCTTGAGGTCTGGCAAACAAATTGACGTCCCAACACCCCCAGCTATACCTACACCTTCACCTGAGCCTACACTTGAGAAAGAAGGCCCTACAGGTAGTAGCAAAAATTTTCATGCAGGTGGACCTTCTTCTAGTGCACACAGTGATGATCTACATCAGCCTCCTATCCCTCTTCCATTTCCACCAAAATCAATTTCAAGCAAAAAGATGGAAGAGGTGGATAAGGAGATCTTGGAGACTTTTAGGAAGGTGGAGGTGAACATACCTCTGCTGGATGCCATCAAGCAAATTCCCAGATATGCTAAGTTCCTGAAAGACTTGTGCACCCACAAGAGGAAGCTGAAGGGCAATGAGCGAATCAGCATGGGCAGAAATGTCTCAGCACTCATAGGTAAATCTGTTCCACATATTCCTGAAAAGTGTAAGGACCTAGGTACATTTTGTGTACCTTGCATTATTGGTAACAATAAATTTGAAAATGCCATGCTTGATTTAGGAGCTTCAATTAATGTCATGCCTCTGTCTATTTTTAATTCTTTGTCTCTTGGCACTTTGCAACCTACGGGTGTGGTCATTCAGTTGGCCAATAGGAGTGTTGCCCACCCCACAGGTTTTATAGAGGATGTCTTGGTTCGGGTTGGTGAACTAATTTTTCCTGCCGATTTTTATGTGCTTGATATGGAGGAGGGATTCTCCCATGGTTCTATCCCAATCATTCTAGGCAGACCATTTTTGAAAACAGCCCGGACCAAGATTGATGTTTATGCTGGCACCTTGTCTATGGAATTTGGTGATATTGCTGTTCATTTTAATATCTTAGATGCCATGAAATTTCCTTCTGAAGCTCATTCTGTTTTTCGTGCTGAATTGATTGACGATCTAGTTGATGAGCACATTCATGGTTTAGATTCTTCTCATGCTAAGAAGCATTCATTTTCATCTGATTTGTATAGCTATCTTCCATGCATTGAGTCTGAGTCTGAATCTAAATATCAATCTGAATGTGAAACTGATTATGAGGCATCTGAATTTGAATTTGACACTTTGGGTGCTGTACCTCTTGCTCTTGATTTTATACAGTCAGAATGCACTAACCATGTTGCAGGAAGTACAAAAGAATCTGACTTGCAGGTTGAGGTACAGGCTGCGGAACCCCTTCTCCCTTCTTTGGTTCCTTTTGATGTTCAACCAGCACCCACACCAGAGTTGAAGCCTCTTCCAGAGAACCTCAAGTTTGCTTACTTGGAGGATGATGAGAAGCTTCCAGTGATTATTTCCACCTCCCTTGATGCTGTTCAAGAGGAGAAATTTTTGCACGTTCTGAAAAAGCATAAGAAAGCCATTGGTTGGACTCTGGCGGACATTCCTGGTATTAGCCCATCCACTTGCATGCATAGGATACTCTTAGAGGATGGAGCTAAACCAGTCAGACAGCCCCAGAGACGACTCAACCCTGTCATTTTGGATGTAGTGAAGAAGGAGGTAACCAAGCTTCTTCAAGCTGGGATCATCTATCCCATTTCAGATAGTCAGTGGGTGAGTCCGGTCCAGGTGGTCCCCAAGAAGACAGGCCTCACTGTTGTGAAAAATGAGAGGGATGAGCTCATCCCCACTAGAGTGCAAAACAGTTGGAGGGTCTGTATTGACTACCGGAGGCTCAACCAAGCAACAAGGAAGGGTCATTTTCCTCTGCCCTTCATTGATCAGATGCTTGAGCGTCTGGCAGGTAAATCTCATTACTGCTTTCTTGATGGGTTCTCTGGTTATTTTCAGATTCATATTGCTCCTGAGGATTAGGAAAAGACCACATTCACCTGCCCTTTTGGTACTTTTACCTATAGGAGGATGCCTTTTGGCCTATGCAATGCCCTTGGCACATTCCAGCGGTGCATGCTTAGTATCTTTCTGACTTTCTTGAAAATTGCATAGAGGTGTTTATGGATGATTTTACTGTTTATGGATCCTCTTTTGATGCATGTTTGGATAGTTTGGATAGAGTTCTGAATAGATGCATTGAGACTAACCTTATTCTTAATTTTGAGAAATGTCATTTCATGGTTGAACAGGGTATAGTTTTAGGGCATATTATTTCTAGTAAGGGCATAGAAGTAGATCCTGCAAAAGTTTCTGTTATTTCATAGTTTCCTTACCCCTCTTGCGTGCGAGAGGTTCGATCTTTTCTTGGCCATGCAGGTTTCTACAGGCGCTTCATTAAGGACTTCAGCAAGAAAGCCCTTCCACTATCCATCTTGCTTCAGAAGGATATTGAATTTGATTTTGATGACAGGTGCAAGGAGGCGTTTGATTGCCTCAAGACAGCCTTGACCACCACTCCTATCATTCAGGCACCAGACTGGACAGTTCCCTTTGAGCTGATGTGTGATGCTTCAAATTATGCACTAGGGGCTGTCTTAGCACAAAGGGTTGACAGATCACCTAGGGTCATATACTACGCTTCCAGGACACTGGATGCTGCTCAAGCAAATTACACGACCACGGAAAAGGAACTTTTAGCTATTATTTTTGCACTTGATAAATTTCGATCATATTTTCTTGGTTCTCGTGTCATTGTTTTTACAGATCATGCAGCTCTAAAGTACCTGTTGAAGAAGGCTGACTCAAAGCCTAGGCTGATCAGATGGATGCTCTGGCTTCAAGAGTTTGACTTGGACATCCGTGACAGGAGCGAAGCACAAAACTTAGTGGTAGACCATGTCAGCAGGATTGAGAGAGCTGAGGATAGTGCTGATGTCTTGCCCATCCAGGATAATTTTCCTGATGAAAATTTGTTGATTGTTTCTTCTGTTTCTGTTCCTTCCCGCACCCCTTGGTTTGCGAACATTGTTAATTATTTAGTTGCTTCTGTGTTTCCTCCTTTAGCATCTAGAGCTCAGATTGATAAACTCAAGAGTGATGCTAAACATTATGTTTGGGATGACCCCTATTTGTGGAAGTTTTGCAGTGATCAGGTAATCAGGAGATGCTTGCCGGACCATGAGATTGACTCCGTCCTGCAGTTCTGTCATTCTTCTGCATCTGGTGGTCATCTTGGCATTCAGAGGACAGCTCGCAAGGTGCTTGACTGTGGTTTTTACTGGCCCACCATCTTCAAGGATGCGTGGAAGATTTGCAGCACTTGTGAGCAGTGTCAGAGAGCAGGAGGATCCCTTACATGGAGACAGCAGATGCCTCAACAACCCATGCTATTCTGTGAGGTGTTTGATGTCTGGGGTATTGATTTCATGGGTCCTTTTCCTGTTTCTTTTGGTTTTCCTACATTCTCCTAGCTGTTGATTATGTTTCAAAATGGGTGGAAGCCAAAGCCACCAGAACTAATGATGCTCGGGTTGTTGTGGATTTTGTCAGATCTAACATATTTTGCAGGTTTGGAGTACCTAGAGTTATTGTTAGTGATCAGGGCACCCATTTTTGTAACAGATCCATGCAGGCTTTGCTCAAGAAGTATGGGGTAGTGCACAGAATCTATACACCCTACCACCCCCAGACTAATGGGCAAGCTGAGATTTCAAATAGGGAGATCAATAGGATCTTAGAGAAGATTGTGCAGCCCAACAGGAAAGATTGGAGGAACAGGTTGGAGGATGCTCTCTGGGCGCATAGGACTGCCTACAAGGAACCTATAGGGATGTCTCCTTATCGGGTTGTCTTTGGTAAGGCATGTCATTTACCTGTGGAGATAGAGCACCGAGCCTACTAGGCTGTGAAGACTTGCAACTTCTCTATTGATCAGGCTAGAGAGGAAAGAAAGTTGCAACTGAGTGAGCTTGATGAGATCCGCCTTGAAGCCTATGAGAACTCTAAGTTCTACAAGGAGAAAACCAAGAAGTTCCATGACAGCTTGATAGCTAGGAAGGACTTCGTGGTTGGCCAGAAAGTACTCTTGTACAATTCTCAGCTCGGACTCATGGGTGGTAAGTTACGTTCTAAGTGGATTGGACCTTTTGTTGTTACTAATGTTTTTCCTTATGGTACAGTTGAGGTCAAAAGTGAATCCACAGACAAGAGCTTCAAAGTTAATGGGCACCGTCTGAAACCTTTCCTCAGCAATCCATCCTTGTTGAATGCAGTTGAAGAGGAGATGTCTCTGCTCGACCCCGCTACTCTCCCACCATGACTTAGGGAGTTTTCTTTCCCCCTCTCCTTCTTTACTTTTATTGCACTTGTCCAGATTTATTGATTGTTCTGATTGCTATGATCTTTTGTTTGGGCCACATTGGGACAATGTGTGATTTAAGTGTGGGGGGGAACTGTTTTGTTTTGGTTACATGCTTTTAGGGTTTATTTGTTATTTTAGGTTTTTTGTTTAGGTGTTTTGTGCAGTTATTGCATGTTTCTCTGTGATTTCTGGGTTTTGATTGTTTGTAGGCACTTACTTCATTCTTGGATAAGAGTTTCTTGATACTATATGGTTTGAAATCCCTGTTTTTCTCTGCTTGGAAAGATGATTTTGAGGTTTGAGAGGTTGTTTTAATTGTGACAGATATACCCTGTGTGAGGATTTGAGCCACTCTCTGTTCTTACTTGTGTGTTATGCCTCTTGATTGCTTCCACAGTTGCCTTGTCTTGACTCTGTTTGATACTTCTTGATTCACATGCATCTTTGGATATGATTAAGGCATTTTTGTTCTGATAAGCCTCTAGCCAAATAAGCCTACCTTGAATTAACTCTTCTGATAACCCTTGCTGAGCCTATTTCCCCTTTTTGTTTGAAGCTCATTACAAGCCTTAAGCGAAAAACCATGATTACCTTAACCTTAGGGAGTTTTGGAGCTTTGGAATTGTTTTGGGAATAAGTTCTTGAATAAGTGTGGGGGTGTGTGTATGTTTCATTGGATGATGTATATTGGCTAGTTGATTTCTTATGTTGTACACTTTACTTCTCTGCATGTTATCTTATCTCATTTAAAAAATTTTGTGTGTACTGTTCACTGTGTACTGTTCATTCAAAAAAAAATTTCAAAAAAAAAAATGAAAAAAAAAAGAGAAGTTGTTTGAGGCAAGAGAAAGAGGATTGATCATCATAGAGGTCATTAGAGGTTTCTGGGTTTGTTTCTTGTGCGTATTCTTGACTTATTCCCCATTGCTCCTCTGGTTCCTCTGGTTTGTAGTTACTTATCCCATATATTATCCTCTACCCTGTCCTTGGCCTCATTACAACCCTAAAAATACCTTTTGATCCTTATGTGCATGTTTGTTGGATGTTGATTTTAGAGGCTTGCCAAGTCTATCTGTTGCTTGTTTTCATGAGTGCTTTGAGAGTATACAGTTGCCTAGACACTTGAGAGATACAGTGATACAGTGCATCTAGTGAGGCTCTGTTGCTTTTGATTCACCTCTTGAGCTGATTGATTGTTTTGCCATGTTTTGAAATGCTTTGATGATTTCCATAAGTATCTGGTTTCTCTGACTCTTTGCGTGTTGGATGTTGTCTACTCCTTTTCTTTTCCCAGGATTCATTGAGGATTGTGTAAATCTGTTTGTTTTCTTGTTTGTATTCTTGTCTCTGTTTCCTCCTGTTGTGTCACTCTCTTTGCTGTCTTTGGAATTATTCCTTGCTCTGCTTTTTAATTTTGCCTAGGAGTGCAAAAGGCTAAGTGTGGGGGAATTTGATGAGTCATTATTTTCCCCTATTTTCTTACCTTTCTCTACTTATTTTAATCTCTGATTTGCGCTTAATTGTTGATTATCTGCACTGTTTTCTATTTGGGCTTTAATTGGACCGGTAATTCATATTTTAACTAATTTGAATTTTCTGAATCTAATTATTCCAAATTTTTATTTTCAGGGTAGTTTAATAATTATCTAGGCTTGGAATTAATTTCTGGACTTCAAGTGGAGCTGCCACGTCATCTGCCACATCATCTGCCATGTCACCACTGCACCATTTTTCCACCTCAGCATTTAATTTCAATCTGTATTTTATTTTATTGTATTATTGGGTCAGACTTGTATGATGGGGGCCTAATTTTGTTTTAGGTCAACTGCACCTAGGGTAGGGCTGACTGGGCAGCACTAACATGAGAGGCTGATGTGACTACATGAACAGTAGCCTCCGTTGGATTTTAGGTTTTTTACGTTTTCTCTTTTTGAGCCTTTCCTTTACATTTTGGCTTCCCTGCTGGTTCTTTGTTCTGGACCATTTTTATTCACATTTTTCTTGCTCTGAACGTTTTGCTTTTCTTCTTTTCCTCTTATATTCATTTTGTATCTGAACTAAACCATTGCATTGAAGAAATACAGATTGTCCATTTTCGTTTTGTTCTCCTTCCTTGCATTTTCGTTTCTGTTTCCATTTTCATTTCTGTTTGTATTTTTGTTTCTGTTTCCGTTTTAATGGAAGGCTAAAACCCCAGGGGTTGGCTCCTTGAGCAGATTGCAATCTCTGATTGAGGTTTTATTTATATTTGTATTTGTGTTCTGCTTGGTTCTTCTTCATTGAACCTCTGAAACGTTTTTGACACCTGTTCATGCTTAATGAATCAGGTTGCTCACAAGTTGCTTAATCTTGTGGGGAGGTTTAATGTTGTATACGTTTGCTTAATTCGTGTAGGGAAATCTTGAGTTAATCTTCGCTTAGTTGGTTAACTCGGATGGAACAAGGATTAAGTTATGAACAGAGAAATCTTTGAGAACCAGGGATAAAAGAGTTACAATCCGAACAAGGAGCCAATCTATCTAACTTGCTGTGTTATTTCATTTTATTTAGTTATAAACTGAAAATCTGAACCAAACCCCCCACTTCGTGTGTTTAAGCCTTTAATAGTAAAAGACGGTCCTTGGGAGACGACCTAGGAGTCACTTCCTAGTACTACATTTAATTGTATTTATTTGACCGGATACAGCTTCGATCAACTAGCTTACCCTTTGTTGTTTCCATGTGGTTTGGACTGTGATGATCATACTATGTATGGGAGCAGAACAGGGATAGGCTGGTCTTGAGGCAGGTCTGCAGCTGGCAGATGGAGTGGATGTTTGATGTTTTGTTGTTTTGGCCACTAGTTTGGCTACCTTTGGATGTAATTTTGCGTACTCTGATTTTTTTAAGCCCCAGGTGATGGCATCCTTACTTGCATGAACATGAGATGATGAGCAAGGAAGAGGACACTTACTCCAAGGATCAAGTTCTTCAAAGGTGGCACAAGGTTTTAGGGTGGATAATGATGGAATGGATGAAAATGGAGGTTGGGTAGAAGGTGTTTGAGGAAATGCTTGAGAAGGGTACTCTAGGGTTGGCTCACTTCATGATGATGAAAGCCACTTCTAGGGTTGTTTCTCTCAAGGTGGAGATGGGAGGGAGGTGGCCGAATTAGCCAAGGGTGACTAAGGAAAGATATAAAGGCACAAAAGGCTCTCTTTATATTCAATATCCAAAGTATTTACAAGGTGTGGTGCCTAGGGTATTTATAGGAGTGAGAGACATCTAGGGTTGCATTTAGGGTGCCAAATGCACACCAAATGAAACCCAAATTAACCCTAGATGCAACTTGGTGGCCAAGGATGGAATCTTTGGGTTTAGTTAGGCTACATGTAGGTGCATGATAAGACCATGCAACCTTTTCCCTCCAATTGGGCCTAAGCCTTTCTAAGTCCAAAAATAGGTTCAAACACCACCAAAAATATGTCTAGCTCCCTAATTAAATACCTTAGCCCAAAATTAAAAACCTATGATCTAAAGTACCCCATAATACAAGGGTAAAATGGAAAATACAAAAGAAAAGAAATCTTATGACTAAGATACCCCAAAATACAAGGGTAAAATAGGAAATTAAAGACAAGGGCAAAAAATAGGAATAAAAATAAATGCTATAAAAACTTAGGAGCTAAGGCCCAAAAGTAGGCTTACTCCTCCTATGGTTTTTTCAATTCTAACCCATTCCTCTTGCCTCCTTCAATATATCACCTCTTAGTCTTCTTGGCGTTAGTGTTATTCCATCATTCCCTCCCTCTTGAAAAGGATTTGACCTCAAATCAAGAGGTTCTTCATGGTGGACGTCATGACCAACAAAAACATAAAAATAAGCATGAGAGGGAATAGTATATGATATAGATGGAAAGTGCATCCTAAGAGGAGTTCCACTAAAAATGCTAAAAAGATTTTCTAAGCTAAAAGGACTAGACTCGCTAATGCTTGTAGACCCCTAAAATTGTCCGGGTCGGAAATAAAGCTTGAAGACTCTCGAAGACTGAAGGAAGATCAGCCAGAAGGACTCCTGGAAGGCCCTAGGAGGGTTCTCTGTAGGTCTAGAGGTCTTAGAATAGCTCAAAATAAGGAAGTGGAGGGAATGAAGCCCAATACGGCCGTACTGAACTTAATACGGCCGTATTGAAGCTTCAATACGGCCGCAGTGAACTCAATACGGCGTATTGAAGTTTCTGAAACTTCAATACGGCCGTACTGAAATCAATACGGCTGTATTGAAGCTTCAATACAGCCGCAGTGAACTCAATACGGGCGCATTGAAATTTCTGAATTTCAATACGGCCGTATTGAACTCAATACGACCGTATTGAAGTTCAAAAATTTCAATACGGCCGTATTGCTCCTGTAGGCCGTATTGCGCCTATTCCCTATAAATATGACGTCAATTGGACGTCATTCCACACTTTTTGAGATAGTTTTAACCCTCTCCTTGAGTATTCTGGGGTTTTTGAGCAGTGTTCTGCCCTAGAAATCACTCGGAGAGTTGATCCGACAAAGTTCTTGAACCCCGAGCCATTTTGCTTGAGGATCGAACCTAGTCGAAGGGAAATCCTCCGGATTTCCATAGTTAAAAGTTTTTAGGAAGGAGCGAGCGAGCTTGTAGAGCGAGGGAACGCCAAAAAGCTTCCCAGTTTTACTCAATATATAAAAGCACGCTTCAAGAGGTTTCTTCTTAAATCCTTCCTTTTACTGCTTTCTGTGTGCATATTTAAACTGTCATCATGTAGATAGTTAATTTATAATTGCTTAGAATAAATAGGGGTAATTTAGTAATTTTACGCTGTTATTTTAGAAAATAATCTGTCATAGGGAACCCGAAAGGGGCGCTGTGGGGTGCTAACACCTTCCCCACGCGTAACCGACTCCCTTACCCAACTCTGGTTGTAATGGCCAAAGTTGATTTGTAAAATCAATTGCCTTATCCCTTTTTCCAATGTTTTGAGTAAAACATTGGTGGCGACTCCACGAACCCCTCCTTTTGCGAAAACCACTAATCCATGGAGGGTCCCGCTTGGGATTAATATGGATTGGTGAATCATTTAATAAAATTGCTCGTTTGACAAGGTCTCAGTTTGAGAATACGTCATTCTAGCAATCCATATTTTTAAACAATAAAACGAGTCCAACCATCCTTCGCGAATGCCGAAAGCCCGTTTCGGGCCGGTGGCGACAGATGGCGACTCCACTGGGGAAGCTTCGAGAGTCAGTCCCATTTAGTGACAGATTATTTTTAACAAATAATAGTTAAAAATTATTTTATTACCCCTCACTTGTATGATAACATGTTTATCTATTTGGCTTTAATAACTGTTGTATTTTTAAATTTACGCAATTGTTTGAAATAAAAATTGCACACAAACCTTTGCACACAACAGTTCCCTCTATACCCGGGGGCATGAGTGGTAATCCATAGGGAGTGGATGTTAGTACGGCCGGTTGAATGGGTCTACAGGAGCCCAAGAGACCGTTGTCGGAAAAACATCACTCAAGGTGATAACCATGAACTCGAGTCCGACAGTGCGTTGGAACTTTCCATCGACTTACGACGAGAGGAATTGGGTCCCTATAATGGGGGCACCTTGGGGGCCTTTGACCAAGTGAGAACAGTTAGATCCTCCTTGAATATGCACTTTTCTGCAGGAGACCCCTACCTCGTGATTCGCTCGTGACTGTTCGTGGATGAGTGAATTGTTTGCGTAAATGCTTATGTGCAATTGTTTGTGCATTAATAAATAACCTCGTGATAAGGTCTAAAGAATAATCCCCATGCATGAAAAAACCATGACATGAGAGGAAAGACCATGTGTGAAAATATAATAAAAGTGAGGAGCATGTGCATCATTACCAATAAAGATATCATGCATCCTCATAAACCATGCATTTTAGGTTCACCAATACCTCTTGACATGAGTTAAAGTGACCCATAATTATCGAGATTCTCCGTTGAGGAGAGATCATAAGTCAAGGAGGGTGGTAACACTCTGTTTTAAAAAGGCAGCGCCTTAAAAATGGAGGGTTATCAAGCTCATGTCAAGAGCGTATTCATTCCATAAATTAATTAGATTAAATATTCATTTTTAGAAAGTGGCTGGTCATCTCTCTGTCCTCACACGCGCAAAGAAGATCAAGAAAATGGAAGCATTGGAGGAGCAAAACAAAAAGCTCACAACCGAGCTTTCACAACTTAAAGACCAAATGGCGCAAATGATGGAACTCATGCGTCATCACAACATCCATGAATCTCATCACAGTGATCATGGGTCCCATCATGAGGGAGAGGAGGAAGAGCATGAAAAAGATCCTCCACACGCTGTACACCTTGGGGCTGGAATTATGATTAAAGAGCCCGAAGTATCAAAGGAACAATTCCACGCCCTCGAGGATCGGCTAAGGGCTATGGAGGGGCATGATTTTGACATCAAAGATGCCGCCGACATGTGCTTAGTGAGGGACATTCAATTCCCTCCTAAATTTAAAGTGCCGGATTTCCCAAAGTATGTGGGATCGACTTGCCCCAAAAGTCATCTCACCATGTACTGTCGCAAGATAGCTGCATATGCCACAAATGAAAAGCTCTTGATCCACTGCTTTCAAGAGAGCTTAGCTGAAACTGCACTCAACTGGTATATGCAGCTAGATGGAAATCTAGTGCATACATGGAGGCAGTTGGCCGACGCCTTTCTCAAGCGCTATAAATACAACATCGACCTAACACCCGATAGGTCTGATCTTCAAGCCTTGAGCAAAAAGAACGATGAATCCTTCAAGGCGTACGCCCAACGTTGGAGGGAGTTGGCGGCACAGATAGAGCCCTCGCTGTCGGATAAGGAGACGGTGTCCTTATTCATCAACTCGTTGACTGGTCCCTATTACGATAAAATGATAGGGAACACAACGACACTCTTCTCGGACATCATCACCATTGGAGAAAGGGTGGAACAAGGACTTAAAAGTGGGAAGCTGGCTAAGCCTTCCCAACCATATGAAGCTAAGAAGGCCTTCGGGAAGAAGAAAGAAGGAGGAGTCAACGCTATAACCATTTCTCCATCTTCTTCCGCTTCGAAGTCAGGCAAATCGCAAAACAACTCTGTGAAGAAGTTTGATAAACTTCCGACCACTTATAGCGATCTCCTGCCGAAGCTAGTGGAGGCGCGTCTTATAGCTTACATTCCACCAAAGAAAGTGAATCCACCTTACCCCGATTGGTACAATCCACAAGACAAATGTCTATACCATTCGGGGGCACCGGGACATTCAACGGAGAACTGCAGAGCTCTCAAGTATAAGGTCCAAGACCTTATCGATGCTGGGTGGGTCACTTTCGATTCGACGGCGCCCGACGTGAGCAAGAATCCTCTACCGCAGCAGGAGTAGAGAGAAGGGCAAGCCATGATAGGGCCCCTCCACATTTTTTCTTTTAGGGACTCATGATCAGTACCCGAGATCATGAGGACCTTTTCATGTAAATAAAGGGTTTTGTACAGTTTTACACTCATATATCAATAAAGAGGCATTTTTCACACATTATTCTCTCATTTTGTTCTATTCTCTCTCTCTCATTAATATTAATAAACTCTAAACCTAAACAGAACCAATAAATAATTATGTCTGTGATTGCTCGCTCTGACCGGGATCCGAAAGCCGAGGGTGAATGGGTTGAGTTGGACAGTGATGAGGAGACCATCTCTCCGGATCTACAAAGACTGCTAGATCAAGAAGCTCGTCTACTCCAACCGAATCAAGAAGAATTGGAGACCGTGAATTTGGGGCAGGATCAAGAATTGAAAGAGGTCAACATTGGGACCCGTATCAGTGATGGAATAAAAACACAATTGATTCAATTATTGAGGGAATACAAGGACGTATTTGCATGGTCGTACCATGATATGCCCGGTTTGGACTCCAACATTGTCGAACACAAGTTGCCCTTAAAAGAGGGGTTTCGACCCATTAAGCAAAAGCTTCGACGAATCAAGCCCGAATGGTCCTTAAAGATTAAGGAGGAGGTAGAAAAACAATTGGACGCGGGATTCTTGGTTGTATCCCAGTATCCCGAATGGCTGGCTAACATTGTGCCAGTCGTCAAAAAGAATGGGAAGGTTAGAGTGTGTGTTGACTATAGGGATCTGAATCGTGCCAGTCCAAAGGACGATTTTCCCTTGCCACATATTGATACACTCGTGGATCACACAGCCACGAACACGCTCTATTCCTTTATGGATGGATACTCGGGGTATAACCAAATCAAAATGAATATGGAAGACCGCGAGAAAACTTCTTTCATCACACCCTGGGGCACTTTTTGCTATAGGGTAATGCCTTTTGGACTTAAAAATGCGGGCGCCACCTACCAACGAGCGATGGTGACACTATTCCACGACATGATCCACAGGGAAATTGAAGTATACGTGGATGACATGATCGCAAAGTCGAAAGACGAGATGAACCATATTCAATATTTGAGAAAATTATTCAATCGGCTTCGCAAGTATCAGCTTAAGCTAAATCCGGCTAAGTGTACTTTCGGAGTCCGGTCGGGTAAGCTTCTCGGGTTCATCGTTAGTGAAAAAGGCATAGAGGTGGACCCCGATAAAGTAAAGGCAATAATGGAAATGCCTCCTCCTAAAACTGAGAAAGAAATTAGAGGATTCCTCGGCAGGGTGAACTACGTCGCAAGGTTCATCGCACAGTTGACTGACACGTGCAAACCAATATTCAAGCTGTTGCGCAAGAATCATTCCGAAGTTTGGGATGAGAATTGTCAACAAGCTTTCGATAAGATCAAACAGTGTTTGGCCAATCCACCAGTGTTGGTGCCACCTGTCGAGGGAAGACCATTAATCCTCTATCTAACGGTGCTTGATGAGTCCATGGGAGCTGTGCTAGGACAACAAGATGAAACAAAGAAGAAAGAACAAGCCATCTACTACCTGAGCAAAAAGTTCCTTGATTATGAAACCCGCTACACGCCACTAGAAAAGACGTGCTGTGCGTTAGCATGGGCAACACAACGGCTCAGGCAGTATATGATTAGGCATACTACTTGGTTGGTTTCCAAAATGGACCCAATTAAGTACGTGTTCGACAAACCGATAATCACTGGGAAGATTGCCCGATGGCAAGTGCAATTATCAGAATTTGACATCATACATGTCACACAAAAGGCCATCAAGGGTAGTACCCTAGCTGATTACCTAGCACACGGGCCGACCAATGACTATCAATCCCTTCAGGATGATTTCCCCGATGAGGATATAATGCATTTACAACATGAAGATCCTAAGGATGATACGTGGACCATGTATTTCGATGGAGCCTCCAACATGCTTGGACAGGGGATTGGAACAGTATTAATCTCCCCACAAGGAAAGCATATCCCCTTAACGGCAAGACTCAACTTTGACTGTACAAATAACATGGCCGAATACGAGGCTTGCGCGTTAGGAATCCAAGCAGCAATCAACAATGGTATCCTAAAGCTCAAAGTATTTGGAGATTCGGCTTTAGTCATTCACCAACTGCGAGGTGAATGGGAAGTCCGAAATCCTAAGCTGATACCATATGTTGAGCATATCAAAGACCTGATACAATTCTTTCAAAATGTCGTCTTTGAATATATCCCAAGGGAGGAAAATCAGTTCGCTGACGCCCTTGCCACACTATCATCGATGTTCGCCTTGGATAAGGAGCATGAAATGCCCATCATCAATATCCGGCGGCACGATAAGCAAGCGTTCTGCCTACTGATAGATGAAGCTGTTGACGATCATCCATGGTTCCATGACATCAAACAATATCTGTCAAAAGGGGAATATCCTGATATGGCCAGCGATAATGATAAAAAGCATATCCGAAGAAGGGCCATGGGATTTCTGTTGATTGGAGAAACCCTCTACAAAAAGAATTATGACTCGGTCTTGTTGAGGTGCATAGACCAAGTCGAAGCTCAAAATGTAATCAAAGAAATACATGAGGGGGTTTTCGGTACCCATATTCCCGGGCCTGCAATGGCTAAGAAAATCCTCAGAGCAGGATATTATTGGTCGACCATTGAAAGGGATTGTTACCAATACGTCCGGAAATGCCACAAGTGTCAAGCATACGCCGACAACATTCATGTCCCACCAACGCCACTCAATGTGTTGGCTTCACCATGGCCATTCGCAATATGGGGCATGGATGTTATTGGACCCATCGAGCCAAAGGCATTCAATGGACATAGGTTCATCCTTGTGGCCATTGACTATTTCACCAAATGGGTAGAAGCGGCATCGTATGCTCATGTGACCCGAAAGGTGGTAACATCCTTCATCAGAAAGAATATCATATGCAGATACGGTATTCCCGACAAAATCATCACTGATAATGGATCCAATTTGAACAATAAGATGGTGGAAGAACTGTGCAAAGAGTTCAAAATTCAGCACCATAACTCTTCCCCATATCGACCAAAGATGAATGGGGCGGTCGAGGCAGTCAATAAGAATATCAAGAAGATAGTACAAAAGATGGTTGTCTCATTCAAAGACTGGCATGAGATGCTACCCTTCGCTCTCCATGGTTATAGGACTTCAGTACGTACATCCACAGGAGCTACTCCTTTCTCCCTTGTTTATGGAATGGAGGCAGTTCTGCCGGTTGAAGTCGAGATACCGTCTCTGAGAGTAATCATGGAAGCAAAACTTTCCGAGGCAGAATGGGTTCAAAGTCAACACGACCAATTGAACCTTATCGAAGAAAAACGACTGAACGCCATATGCCATGGTCAAGCCTACCAAAGGAAGATCAAAAAGGCTTTTGACAAGAAAGTCCATCCTCGAATCTACCATGAGGGAGAGCTGGTGATGAAGAAATTGCTACCAGCTCAAAAGGACAAAATCGGAAAGTGGGCCCCAAATTACGAAGGACCATACGTGGTGAAGCGAGCCTTCTCCGGAGGAGCATTGATTCTCACAGACATGGACGGAGAAGAACTTCGATACCCAGTCAACGCTGACGTGGTAAAGAAGTATTATGCTTGAAGACGTTGCTTGCATCAGCCCGTTAGGATGAAAACCCAAAAAGGGCATCCTAGGCAAAAGTTAGGGCAAAACAAAAAGCCCGCCAGTACAAGGGTACTAGGCAAAACAAAGGCAAAATTATCCTCGCTAGGACATGTCCTAGGCAAAAATTAGGGGCAAAAGAATAAGATGCAAAAAGTAAAGCAAGCAACGATCACTTGAACCGAAAACCGAAAGGCGGTTCAAGTGATAATCTTCTAGAAGCAAGCGTCTTGCAGTATCTACACTCCTGGCTCAGGCATCTCACCCGAAACAACTAGGGAAACGGGAAGAGCAGCAATCACAGATATAATTGTTTAAGCCAAAAATGTATAGCCCACCTCGGCCAGCCATTCTTCAGAAAATCCCTTTGTAAACCTTTCTGTAAAAACACTTGTGAATATCAATAAAAATATCCATTTGTTTCTTTTCTTTCTTGACCATGTGATTATGCCTCTGAATTGGTTTTTCATAAAATTGTACGAAATTCCATTAATAATCGGTCAATAAAAGAAAATTGGAGGGGTTCCTGTAAAATCCATAATCTCCTGCATAAAGGCTCACAAAAATACTCCCTCGCGTCAATGACAGAAAGTCCTCCAAGAAGAAAAGGATAGGGAGAGCCACCCACTTTTCTAAATAAATGAACAAAAATAAAAAATTGTATTGCATTTGTGCATCACACACACATTAGTTGTACATTCAAAGACCTTATCATGAGGCAATTACATAAAATAGAAAATTGCTTGTGTATGACAGCAGCAAGCAAAATACAAAGATTCAGAAAATCGACAGCATCATACAGAATAACTGAGCCTGGAGAGGCTTGCCGAAAGAATACTCTCAGAATAACTGAGCCTGGAGAGGCTTGCCGAAAGAATACTCTCAGAATAACTGAGCCTGGAGAGGCTTGCCGGAAAAAAATACTCTCAGAATAATTGAGCCTGGAGAGGCTTGCCGAAATAATACTCTCTCATAATAACTGAATTTAATTTCTTTGGCACTTTTAATTTCTGTACAGCAAAAGCCAAAAACATAAAAAAGGCAAAATACAGAAAAAGCCAAATCAGAAGAAAAGGCAAAATACAGAAAAAGCCGAAAATAAAAAAGGCAAGGATACAGAAAATCCAACAAACAGTTTGTACAGAATAACTGAGCCTGGAGAGGCTTACCAAAATACTCCTCATCCCCCAACTGTACAGAGTAAATGAGCCTGGAGAGGCTCGCAGAAATAATACTCCCCAGAGAAAACCTCAACTCAAGCTCATGGAACGAATCCCCAGCAAGAGCTATCAAAGCAAAATCGACGCAATCCCCAATGGAAGTGCGATCATCCAAACAGTATATACAAGTCAAAGGACTTAACACTTCCTCAGTGGAAGATAGCTCTCCGACTCAAAGCGCTGAGTGAGGCTAAGCCTGCAGAGGCTTCCTAAATAATACTCTAGGATACATAAGATCCCTCATTCCCCAATCGCCTACTCAGAGGCATCCCTGCAAAAGGAGGAAAAATCAAAAAATATCAATAAATATTTCCCAAGCGGAATTCGGCATTCAGCCAATCATCAAACATCAAGATAATTCGCCTACTCAGAGGCATCCCTGCAAAAGGAGAAAAATCAAAAAAAAAACATCAATAACTATTCCCCAAGCGGAATTTGGCACTCAGCCGAACACTGAACTCCAATTCCTCAGTCGCCTACATAAGAGGCACTCCTTCAAAAGGAAAAATCATAAAAAGATCAATAATCATTCCTCAAGCGGAATCCGGCTCTCAGCCTATCATTGAATATCAAGATGATCTGCCTAACAGAAGAGGCCAATCACAACCAATGACAAAATCCCCTGGCGGATAACAGCCTACACAGAGGCAACAAAATCCAAAAATTAAAAAGAGTTACCCGAATAAGGATAACCGGGATACTCCACCAACGTCAAAAGGACGTCAGCCAAACATAAGGCATCGCTCAACTCAGAGAGAAAGAGCATCTGTGTCTATACCCCAAGGAGTCAGAAATTCCCCAAGGGTACCAACAATGCAATGCAAGTTGGGGCACAGGAACCTGTGAATGACTGCACATCCCCTAGATGGATCCCTGCGTTATCCAGCCCTCAGTGGCACAAAATCAAAAAACAACCGTCGAAGCAGCATCGTGGACTGTGGAGACAAAATCATCACAAATCCCTGAAAAGGAGATATTCACACTACCCCGTCGTCACAAACACGGAGGTACACAGCTTCCGGCTCGAGCAATGAGCGAAGCTATCTCTGGAAAGGAGGCACTCACTGCTTACCGTCGTCACAAGGGTACTTAGCTTCCGGCTCGAACAAAGAGTGAAGCTAAGCCTGGAGAGGCGGAACTCACAGCTTCCAGCTTGGGCAGCAAACAAAGCAAAGCCTGGAGAGGCGAAACTCACACTGCTCACCGTCGTCACAAAGGTGCTTAGTTTCCGGCTCGAACAAAGAGCGAGACTAAGCCTGGAGAGGCGAAACTCACACTGCTCACCGTCGTCACAAAGGTGCTTAGTTTCCGGCTCGAACAAAGAGCGAGACTAAGCCTGGAGAGGCGAAACTCACACCGCTACCGTTGTCACAAGGGTACTTAGCTTCCGGCTCGAACAAAGAGTGAAGCTAAGCCTGGAGAGGCGGTACTCACAGCTTCCAGCTTGGGCAGCAAGCAAAGTAAAACCTGGAGAGGCTACTCGACAATTTTCCACCGGAAGACGCTACAAGTCAGAAGGTCGGCGCATCACCCGGACAATTGGGTCAACTCCTTTACTTGTCAGCCGATACACCAAAAGGCCGTCCGACTAAGTAAAGGGGGGGCAGCTGTAGACCCCTAAAATTGTCCGGGTCGGAAATAAAGCTTGAAGACTCTCGAAGACTGAAGGAAGATCAGCCAGAAGGACTCCTGGAAGGCCCTAGGAGGGTTCTCTGTAGGTCTAGAGGTCTTAGAATAGCTCAAAATAAGGAAGTGGAGGGAATGAAGCCCAATACGGCCGTACTGAACTTAATACGGCCGTATTGAAGCTTCAATACGGCCGCAGTGAACTCAATACGGCGTATTGAAGTTTCTGAAACTTCAATACGGCCGTACTGAAATCAATACGGCCGTATTGAAGCTTCAATACAGCCGCAGTGAACTCAATACGGGCGCATTGAAATTTCTGAATTTCAATACGGCCGTATTGAACTCAATACGACCGTATTGAAGTTCAAAAATTTCAATACAGCCGTATTGCTCCTGTAGGCCGTATTGCGCCTATTCCCTATAAATATGACGTCAATTGGACGTCATTCCACACTTTTTGAGATAGTTTTAACCCTCTCCTTGAGTATTCTGGGGTTTTTGAGCAGTGTTCTGCCCTAGAAATCACTCGGAGAGTTGATCCGACAAAGTTCTTGAGCCCCGAGCCATTTTGCTTGAGGATCGAACCTAGTCGAAGGGAAATCCTCCGGATTTCCATAGTTAAAAGTTTTTAGGAAGGAGCGAGCGAGCTTGTAGAGCGAGGGAACGCCAAAAAGCTTCCCAGTTTTACTCAATATATAAAAGCACGCTTCAAGAGGTTTCTTCTTAAATCCTTCCTTTTACTGCTTTCTGTGTGCATATTTAAACTGTCATCATGTAGATAGTTAATTTATAATTGCTTAGAATAAATAGGGGTAATTTAGTAATTTTACGCTGTTATTTTAGAAAATAATCTATCATAGGGAACCCGAAAGGGGCGCTGTGGGGTGCTAACACCTTCCCCACGCGTAACCGACTCCCTTACCCAACTCTGGTTGTAATGGCCAAAGTTGATTTGTAAAATCAATTGCCTTATCCCTTTTTCCAATGTTTTGAGTAAAACATTGGTGGCGACTCCACGAACCCCTCCTTTTGCGAAAACCACTAATCCATGGAGGGTCCCGCTTGGGATTAATATGGATTGGTGAATCATTTAATAAAATTGCTCGTTTGACAAGGTCTCAGTTTGAGAATACGTCATTCTAGCAATCCATATTTTTAAACAATAAAACGAGTCCAACCATCCTTCGCGAATGCCGAAAGCCCGTTTCGGGCCGGTGGCGACAATGCTAAGGATAGGATCCTCCCCATGATGAAGTCTAGGTGTATAACTAAAGCCTAAAAATTTAAAAAGACTAAAACTATAACACACTAAAGCATTAGTCCTAAGAACTAAAATATCTTGTTGGAGGCATCCAATGTAGTGACCTAGGTATGTATTGGAAAATAAAGAAAATTTAACTAAAAAATTACCTAAACAACTTTTTATTGCATTATTTGTTAGATACATATGAGAAAAAAGTGTTAAAAGGAGTCTAGAAAACTCATATAATCTAAGTTTGTCGTGTAGGGAAGTATCCAAGTTAAGTTCAAATAAGTTTGAACTTCCTTCAAGATCAAAAATAGAAGATACAACACCATGAGATGTATCCAACAAACCATACAAACCAAAAGTTGGGTGCTTTATGAAGAAAACTAAAGTAGAAAGAGTCTTAAAGAAAAAAGGCGTATTTACCTTGGGCACCACCAAGGAAGTAGCACAAGAGGTGGCACTAAGTGAAGTCCACTTCTTCTTCACTAAATCTTGAAGTTGAGATTCTTTTTCTTTAAAAAGGACTTGTTTTTGAATCTCCACTTCATGACTAGTGGCAACGTGAGAGAAAGAGTTAAGGTCTTGATGAATGAAGAAAGTCTTTTTCAAAATATTTTCAATGGTAAAGTGACTTTCTTTAAGCATAAGCCCTTTGGAAGAAACATTATCCTCCTTACTCTTCTCTAAGAGTATTATTTGTTTTTCATTTTCTAACCACTCTTTAACTTTCTCTATTCTTTTCTTCATTTTTTCTTTCTTTTCTATTTTCTTTTCTTTTTCTTTTCTTCTAAGTTCCTCCTCTCTTGTTGTATTTTCTTCCTCATGCATACTCCTAGGAACTCTAACTTCTTTGCCTTTTTGAGATCTAGTTGGAACAATCCTAGGTTGGGATCCACTATTTTCTACCAACTTTAGAAGTAAATTCCTTATTTTCTTACTATTCTTTGCATTTTCTTTTTCCCTCTTTCTAATTGCTTCCTCTCTTTTTATGTTTTCCTCTTCTTTTTTTCTCAAATATTCTTTCAACTCCCTAATCTCATCCCTAACACTAGGTCTACTACTATAGGAGTTATGACCATGTACACTAGAGTGATCACTCATCTTTGATCAAAAAGGTTTTCAAAAAAATAGAGTTCAAAAGATTGGTACAAAAAGGTTTTCACAAAGAGTGAGTGATAAAAGGTTTTCACAAATAGTTTTGAAGGTGCAAGAATAGTATTAGAAGGCCTAAGTGTACAAATTGAACTATCAAGGGAGGTGGACTACAAGGAATCACTTAAAAACCAAGTCTTTTCAAGTAAAAATCACTAAGCCTCCTTATACTTTTCTTACAAAACAATTTTTGCACAAAAGTTAAGTGTGTGTGCGCACGGCCCCCTAGTAAGCAAATTAAAGCCTTCTAGACGAAACAAATAGACAAAGTAAAGACCTAGGCAATTATACTACAAAAGCTATAAAGCATGCAAAGGAAAGCACTTAAAACATATGCTAGTCGGATTCCTAGGTGAAGGTTTTCAAATCACCTTCAAACTACACGAAATTACTACCAAAAAATGAAGAGGTTTAAAATGGCCAATTACAACCCAAAATGGAAGAAAGAAAAGGCCAAATACAAGAAGACCAAAAATAAAACAAGAAAGAAACAAGTAAGAAAAAGAAATTGTTGAATCTCCAAGTCTTCAAATCTCCACCCCTTCACAATGAACACCCAAGGTTAGCTTTTCAATGGTGTTTGCACTCTTTGATTTGGTGTGATCCTCCAAAGTTCCTTGAACTTAAAACGGACAGCCCCTCCACTCAATCCACCAAGAAAGTGTGTGGTGTTTAGAAGCTTTCCTCACCTAGGTCAAGAAGAAAACACAACCCAAGAGTACAAGAGGCCAAGGAAGAAAACTAAAAAGGCACAATTAAAAAGGCTAAACTCAAGTGGATTTGTTGAGACAAACTTAAGAGTAGAAAGAAAGACTCAAAAACTAAAATTAAGGCACATTAACAAAAGGCAAGCACACAAAAGAGTAAGTCCTAGAATGGCACTAGAATAGAATTCAACAAGTAGGCTTAAAAGAAAATAATGCACTTAAGGTGTTTGATTAAATGTCTCATAAGGTAAATAAGCATTGTCCAATGATCCAAGATTAACTCCAAGTGCCAAGGTATGAAAATTTTGGGTCCAAACCCCACAAGTATAGCAAAGGTTCCCTTTTTCTTTTGTATTTGATTCTTTTGATTTTGTTTCTTTTGTTTCTTTTGACACTTGACTAGGTCATGGTTTTGAGGTCCAAAAGTCCAGCCAATACTCCTTTTTTTTTTGAATTTTTATAGTTCTCCTTTGCTTGGGTTTTACACTTGTGTTTGTTAGTTTGATGAGTAAGTCCTTGGAGTATCTTTTTAGCAACTTACAATGGCTTAAAGAGACAAGTTTTGAGTGTCTTCTTAAGGTTTTTAATGTGCAATGTCCAGCAACAAGAACTTGCACATAAAAGGCATTTTCATACTCAAAACATCAAACAATACATAGGCATGTTAAGTGCACCAAGGAATACACAAAGTGGCCAAAAATTTTAAAGCAAGTATGTGCAAAGAAATTAATCACACATGATATTTTAGGAATGTAGAACATGCTAGAACTAATTAGCATGCATGATTGACTCTCTAAAGCACATCAAGGACTCACGGCCATTTTAGCAAACAAGTGGAATGCATGTCATTTTTTGTTCATTTCAAAGGCTAAACATAAAAACTTGGGATTTCTTTCAAGGTAGTTCAAAGGAAACAAGCTTATGACAAAACCATATGGATTATAAAATGAAAAACATCATTATATCATGCAGCCCAAAAATTTCCAGCAACTCAATTTTAAAGAAAAAATGGTAGGAACCCTAGCAAGGAAGCCTAAAGCACCAAGATGATTCACAAGAATGATGAGGCATGAATCAATACATGAAAAGGAGGAATAAGAATCATGACATATGACAAGATGATGACTCAATCACGCACAAAAATTTAGACATTCAAGGAGACACAAATGATATGACCGAAAATACCAAAGATGGAAAAGTTACCCTTGAAGAACCAAGGCTCTAGATACCACATGATGGCATCCTTACTTGCATGAACATGAGATGATGAGCAAGGAAGAGGACACCTACTCCAAGGATCAAGTTCTTCAAAGGTGGCACAAGGTTTTAGGGTGGATAATGATGGAATGGATGAAAATGGAGGTTGGGTAGAAGGTGTTTGAGGAAATGCTTGAGAAGGGTACTCTAGGGTTGGCTCACTTCATGATGATGAAGGCCACTTCTAGGGTTGTTTCTCTCAAGGTGGAGATGGGAGGGAGGTGGCCGAATTAGCCAAGGGTGACTAAGGAAAGATATAAAGGCACAAAAGTCTCTCTTTATATTCAATATCCAAAGTATTTACAAGGTGTGGTGCCTAGGGTATTTATAGGAGTGAGAGACATCTAGGGTTGCATTTAGGGTTCCAAATGCACACCAAATGAAACCCAAATTAACCCTAGATGCAACTTGGTGGCCAAGGATGGAATCTTTGGGTTTAGTTAGGCTACATGTAGGTGCATGATAAGACCATGCAACCTTTTCCCTCCACTTGGGCCTAAGCCTTTCTAAGTCCAAAAATAGGTTCAAACACCACCAAAAATATGTCTAGCTCCCTAATTAAATACCTTAGCCCAAAATTAAAAACCTATGATCTAAAGTACCCCATAATACAAGGGTAAAATGGGAAATACAAAAGAAAATAAATCCTATGACTAAGATACCCCAAAATACAAGGGTAAAATAGGAAATTAAAGACAAGGGCAAAAAATAGGAATAAAAATAAATGCTATAAAAACTTAGGAGCTAAGGCCCAAAAGTAGGCTTACTCCTCCTGTGGTTTTTCAATACTAACCCATTCCTCTTGCCTCCTTCAATATATCACCTCTTGGTCTTCTTGGCGTTAGTGTTATTCCATCACCAGGCTAGACCTTGTGTATATATTTTAGCTACTTATATATATATGCATACTCTTTTCTGTGTGGTGTTGTGGTGTTGAGCTGTGTGTGATGGCCAGGCGGGTCGTTACAAGTGGTGTCTGTGGATTCAGTTAAAATGTCTTATAATAAGAAATGGAAGGAGTACCATACAATTATCACATCACCAGTACTAGATACAACCATATATCATACTGCTATACATCCATCAATATCTAAAACTGAATATATCTCTAACTAAAAAATATAAATCAAGAAATTACATAACACAAAATCAACAGCAAAGTTCAAATGCTCATCCCATAACTCCTTTTCAGTACATTAAAGCAACAAGAAACTAGCTAATCAAATCCTCAAGTTGTAATTCCAAAAGAGCATATTGCAAGGAAAAGAATTTCTGTACAACTTATATCTAAAGAAAATTTTAGATATTCAACCATGGTAATACTAATAACAAAAATGAACATCAGTACTTAACAACATGAACTTCAATTGAAACAACTATAAGATCCAGCAAAAATAATTTTTTCTCAGGATAGAAGCATCTCATGTTTTTCACGTTTGCTCCATAAAACCTATAAATGATGGTGTTGAGAACTTACTTTCTAAGGCATTCATCATAAAATCCCATATACTTGAGTAATCTGCATTAAAAATAATAAAGGAAGAATTAGTTCATCATATAATAAACATCAAACACCTACACAAGTCTTCAAATCACAGCCAAAAATGTTTAGAAACAATAATTAGCTTAATCTATTCCAGTCCTTCTAGGAGGTTTTGTCTTAGTGAATCTCATGCTGGTTAGTGTAGTATGTATTGGTTTATATTTTAACTACAACAGATGAAGTTCTACCAATAAAACTGTTGCAAAGAGCAATTTGCGCAGTTTCACCTTTGGAGAGCAAAAAATAACTTCAAAGAAGAATTGGGAAGGGGGTTTTGTGGCATTGTCTTTAAAGGAACAACAGATTAGGTTACTATTGTAGTAAAGAAATTGCACAAGATGCTCAAAGACAGCGATAAGGAATTCAAAATAGAAGTGAATGTGATTAGCCAAACTCATCACAAAAACTTGGTTCGCCTACTTGGATATTGTGATGAGGGAGAACATCGCATTCTGGTATATGAGCTCATGAGCAATGGCACTTTAGCAAACTTCCTCTTTGAAGATTTCAAACCAAAATGGAACTAGAGTCCAAATTTCCTTTAGAAATATTATACAAAGAAAAAATAGGGAATCAAAATGGATATGAATTGAAAACTCACCTTAAATGGAAGCAATCGATCGAAGAGCGACGTAGAGAAGAGAAAGCTTAAAAAGCTCTTGCGAAATCACTATCCCCAAATTGAACACTTCATCGCAAATTGGCTCAACGATTGTATTGAGCGGGAAGTGAAGCTGAAGGTTTGACTGACGAAATTTGAGAGTGAAGTAGAAGGTTTAATGGAAGAAGAAGAAGAAGCAAAGAAAAGCATGTCTGAAGCGAAAGAGAACGTGCTCTATGTAGGATTTTTTTCTTTTATTTTAAATTTAAATTTTTTCTATTTTTTATTTTTATTCTTTTGATTTTTTAATATGAATAAAAATATATTTTAATTAAATTGTATACGTGGTGACAAGAGTTGATAAATATATATCCGAATATTTAAACATTGTGGCAGTTTAAAATCACCAAAAATTTAATTATTTTGTGGCGGTTAAAATAACCACCAGAACTATAACATTTTGTAGCGGTTTATTAAAATCTCTGAAAAAAAACCGCCACTGATTAACTAATTTTTTGTAGTGCTAGTCTCACCCATTGTGTGCATGGAATATATCTTGCGCGGCTTAGCTATCCCGACTACACCCTAGTAGTATATCCATCTAGTGAGAGTACATAGAGGGTGTGACCCAACATGTACTCCTAGACTACTCTCGTGTAAGGATGGCAAATATACTCTTACCCGCGGATAATACCCGAACCCGTCCCGACTTTGACGGGGAATACCCGGTTTGACCGGGTACGGGTACGGGTAAAACTCGATATATTAAATCGGGTACGGGTACGGGTACGGGTATGTACTTACCCGCCCTGTTTCCATTTTTAATTTAATACCCACTTTCAATTTAATTATATTAAAAAAATTAATATTTTTTATGTGTGATTATTTATTATAATATGAGATAGAGAAATAACTTAATTATAATTATATAATAAAAAAATAATTTAAAAATATCATTTTTTTACAAAAAATAAAAAATAAAAAAATTGACGGGTACGGGTGTACCCGATACCCGACAAGGATGGGGACGGGGATGAAAATCACATACCCGACGGGTACGGGGATGGGGACGGGGATGGGTTTGACTCGCGGGGACGGGGACGGGTATCATGAAACCCATACTCGACCCGCCCCATTGCCATCCCTACTCTCGTGTGTTGCTAGCGGCAATTCACCATGTCACGTGTTACTGGCACCACATGAATGATAATATGTAGTCCGTGTCCATTACATGTGCATTTTAATGTTATATGTTAACTTGATATTTTTATGTCTTTGATGAGTGAAATGTGATATTGTTGTTAATCTATCTATGTTATGTACATATACATGTCTTGTTTGTGTTTGGCTATCTGGTGTGTATTTCTACACTATGAGCCAGAGTGAGATGTTTCTCACTCTCTTTTCTTTTGTGTTGTTTTCCTTTGACTGTTATACAGGTGATCATCAGCATGAGGTTGAGGATGTTGGTGATGAAGCTTAGACTTCAATGTTGGGCTTTGCTTTGATAGGACATGTGACACTAGGGCATAGATAGGATTAGATTAGGATGTTGTTCTTATTATTTTGGAAACCTTAGCATTATTTCTTTGTAATTTCCATTGATTTTGTTATTTTTTGAAGTCATGAATGTGGTACTCTCTATCTGAACACGTTTGATATTTTAATTATGAAAGATTATGTTCTTCAAATTTTGTTATCTATGTGTTATAGTATGCGGGGTAGATGGTGTCACATTTAGTGGTATCAAAGCTTGGTTGATTCAAACTGGACGTGTGTGTTATGTGCTTATCATGATTTCGTTGTGTACTTTGACAATGTTTTGTTTGTTGTGTACTTTGGTGATGCTTTGCTTGATGATGATGATGATAATGATGATGATTTTCTCTTTGTGTTGTTGCTATTGTGTTTAAATAGGTGTTTCTCTTCTTAAGGTATGGCTAGTAGACATGAGATAGCTTAGTTGATGTTATTTCTATTACTTTTCTTTATTATTAGGATTTCTTATTTATTTTGATACTTCTTTCTTACGTAAGAAGTAGTGATTCAGTGGTATCACTTGTGTTGTGATCATATGTGCGAGTAGTAGTGGAGGAAGCATCGTCCTAATAAACTAGAAACTATTGGAACCTTGGATGTGGGTGAGACATTGATTTGTCGAGTGTATTGAGAGTTTATGGTTGATGGAGTTTCTGAAATCTATAGTTGTAGCGATTGAATCTAAGGAGGTTGTATGTTGAGAATTGAAGTTTCGGTATTCTTGATGAGAGATTGAAATGTTGGTAATTTCCTTAAGTGTTGGTACTTCCATGTTAACCTTTTATGGTTTAGGTAGCATGTGAGTTTTATTTTCTTAAGTCTTTTGTGTTGAATATGTAAGTTGTTTTGGGTTTAGGATTGTAGTGGGAAGCTTGAATATGAGTTTGAGGTGGAAAGGAGTGGGTTTGGAAGGGTTGATAGAAGAAGGTTAAGAGGAGTGGAAGATGACTTCTCCTTAGCTACTCCTTAAACTCGGATCTTCTTCAAAGGAGATTAATCATGAAATGATGAACCAAAGAAGGAGGAAGTATCACGGATGGAAGAGGCTTAAGCCTTGGATGGAAGCATCCAAGCTTAAGGTGCAAGGGAAAGCTCACTTCAAAGAGGAGGAAACCTAATAGGGTTCCTAAAAGTGTAGCTCTCTCTAATGGTGACTCTTGAACGAAATTTGGCTGAATAAGCTCTCAAATTTCATTATTCTCAAAAGTGAATACAATAGGTGAAGGAGTAGCTTAAGTAGCAACCGGTTTTGCACATTTTTGGGCGCCTAACTCAAAGGTGACATGTGGCGCCCAAAATTTGAATTCAAATTTGAAATTTGAATTCAAATTTTGGCTCCCATGTGTTACTCCGAAATTTTAGGTACCTAATGTGCATCTAGGTCTGATTTGAGAGTCATTTAGGGTTAATTTGAGTGTCACATGTGCAGCCACCAATGGTGCAAAACATGTGACTCAAATGTAACTTAAATGGCTTCCAAATTAAACCTAGTTTAACCTAATTAGCCTACTTTAGTATTCCTTGTATTTTCCTATTCTAATGACCTAAATACATTGGTCCAACAATTACAATGGAAAGGAAAAATTACAAGAATGAAAATGAGCCCAATATTGGGTACCAAAAGCCCAAAGGCCCATGAAGCCCAAAACTAGGCCCAACAAGCCTAAAACCTAAAATGCTACTCTATGTGGTCCAAAATACAAGACCAAAATATATGATACCTATATTAACATGATGTATACAAAACATATGAAAATAGCTATAACAAAATATGGCCCATGAAAAGTTCAACTTGGGCCTTCCCAGGCCCATCGGGCCCATTGGGCTTTGACTGGCCCAAATCTCCATGTCTAACCCACTCCTCTTGGATATTTTAAGTTTTCACCTCTTGCCTTCCTTAGCATGATTCCATCAAGGGTTAAGGTATTTTCGTGGCCTTAGATGTTGATACATTATTGTTGTCTGGTGTAAGGGATGTTTGCACTGCAGTTTTGTTGTGCCCGTATGAGTTCGTTATTGACAGAATTAGATTTTATGGTCTTCACAAAAGTTGTGGCCTTGGACGTTATCTTTCCAATGGAACTAGAATGAGGTAAAACAGAGGAATAGAACCTCAATTATAGTTGTTTTAGTGATCAGAGGTCTAGCTATACTGAATATATCTGTTGTGGTTTTTGAATTTTTAGCTAAGAAGATGATCTTTTTAGAATCTCATGTCTTCATAAGAGTGTAGCTTATTCTCTTAGCTTTCTTTTGAGATAGGTTTGAGATCATTTGGATGAGTATAACTCTCTATGTATCATTTTCTTTGATAATTGTTGAAGGGATATGTATGATGTCATGATATTTTTGCGTTATTAGGCAATGCAAGGATAAAAATTGATTTTTTATGATGTTCTGAGGTGTTATCATGTAGATTGAAAGGTTGTTTAAGGTTGTATGATGCTATGTGGTAAAGTTGGTCCATGTACATGCTATATGGAGTAAATGGTGATTGATTCGTACATGCTTAGGGATGGTATATATGAATGTTTAGAATAGGTATTCTAATATGATTTGATATGCATGTATGTTGATATGAGGATAGATGGCCTTATATATCAATTAGTGGGTGTTTGTGTGTTTAGTAAGATTGACCTTAGTGAGTGATATCATCATATTGAAGTTGAGGATGAGGATATATCCAAGACATCTTTATGCTAAGTTATCTAAGTGTGATTTTTGGTGGTGAGAGGTGAGTTTTCTAGGTCCTGTAATTTCTAGCAAGGTATAACGTAGATCTATCTAAGGTAGATGTTGTGCTTAAGTGGGAGATACCAAAGTCAGTTAGTGAGGTTAAGAGTTTTCTTAGGTTAGCTTATTCTTATTAGAGATTTATTGAGGAAATTTCTCAGATAGCATTACCTTTGACTAGATTGACTAGGAAGGAGTTGCCTTTGTGTGGGATGACAAATGTGAGATTAGTTTCCAAACTCTTAAGGAAAGATTGGCTAGTGTTAATATTACAGGATTTTAGTAAGTCTTATGTGGTATATAATGATGCTTCTAAAGATGGGTTTGGATGAAGTGTTGATGCAAGAAAGAAGGGTAGTAGCTTATGTTTCTAGGCAATTGAAAATTCATTAGAGGAATTACCTTACCCATGACCTTAAGTTAGCAGTTGTAATATTTATATTAGGAATTGGAGACACTACCTATATGATTCTAATCTTGAGGTATTTAGTGATCATAAGAGCCTTAAATATTGGTTTGACCTGAAGGAGTTAAATATGAGACGAAAGAGATAGTTGGAATTTCTTAAGGACTAAGATTTTAATCATAGTTGTTATCTGGGTAAAGCCAATGTGGTGGTCGATGCTTTGAGTAGGAAACATCTATATTTAACTTCCCTTAAGATTAGAGAGATGGACCTTTGGCTCGGTCTAAGGATTTAAGTTTAACTTGTGAGATTACTCCTAGTAGTGTGAAACTAGGTACGACTCGAGTAACTAGTGGATTGTTGAAGGATATTGGAGAAGCATAATATGAGTAAATTTTGTTGTTTTAAATGTTTATTGTATGTATTAGAGTGCTCTTTGGGTTCTTGAGAGAACCCTATGAGAAACAGGCAAAATATGAATGTTTTCTATTTTGCTTTCTGATTTTTTTGTTGTATTCCTTGTTGGATGAGATGTAGGAATATGTGTTTAATTTCGCAAATAGATGAGTTTTGATATGAATTAAAGTTCTATGTGGAGACTATGTGAATATGATGAGATAATGTGAAATGTGAATATGAGACATGAGATATGAGGATATATGATAATGAGACATGATAATGTAATATGAGAATGCATAGAGTCTTGATTTACATGCATCATTTGCATAAATGTTTTTAAGGGTACGATATGGAATACACTACCGGGGAAGGCCCCCTTGTGTAAAGGCTTAGGGATTAGTCCTTGTAGATAGCTCGGTTTATAAGTCTTAGACTCGCCCATTGTGTGCATGGGATGTATCTTGTGTGGCTTACCTATCCCGACTAGACCCTGGTTGTATGTTCTTCTAGTGAGAGTGCACAAAGGGTGTGACCCGACATGTACTCCTAGACTACTCTCGTGTTGCTAGTGAGAATACACCATGTGATGTGTTACTGGTGCCACATGCATGATAATATGTAGTCCGTGTCCATTACATGTGAATTTTAATGTTATATGTTAACTTGATATTTTTATGTCTTTGATGAGTGGAATGTGATATTGTTGTTAATCTATCTATGCTATGTAGATATACATGTCTTGTTTGTGTTTGGCTATCCGGTGTGTATTCCTACACCGTGAGCCAGAGTGATATGTTTCTCACTCCCTTTCCTTTTGTGTTGTTTTCCTTTGACTGTTATACAGGTGATCATCAGCATGAGGCTGAGGATGTTGGTGACGAAGCTTAGGCTTCAATGTTGGATTTTTCTCTGATAGGACATGTGACACCGGGGCATAGATAAGATTAGATTAGGATGTTGTTCTTATTATTTTGGAAACCTTACCATTATTTCTTTGTAATATACGCTGATTTTGTTATTTGTTGAAGTCATGAATGTGGTACTCTCTATTTGAACATGTTTGATATTTTAATTATGAAAGATTATGTTCTTCAAATTTTTGTTATCTATGTGTTATGGTATGCGGGGTAGAGGGTGTCACAATCGGTATGGATTTAAAAAAAATGATCATAAACAACCATTTATAGTTTCCATTATTGCAATTAATGTGGCTTTAATTTAGTGAGTTCCTTTTATTTTATGACTTATTTAATTTTTCATGTGATGATTAAGCAATGTGAATCCATTTCGTGGTATGATTGATGTTGTTCACAAGAAGACATAACTACATTTAAAATTTATTGGTATGGAGCTATTTTTCATGTGATAGAAATGCATATCAATTAATTTTTTTTTATTAAAAGTAAATGTATTGGTATGTCCAATTTTGCTAAAATTTGGTATTCATGCATGATTTTTCAAATAATATTAAAATATTCAATGTTTTATTATTGAAATCACTTAAATACATAAATTTATTACATAGAATATATCGACGAAGAGATACTCATAAAATAACTAAATTTCCATTTTTCTTTCATCAGAGAGAGATTGAAAGAACTAAAGAAACAATACTTTAAGAAACATAATGAGGCAACTTTGTCAAGTTTGAACTTTATTGAACTAGACTCTTGATCTAAAGATTTAAGCCATATTCCTTTGTAACAAAGGAATGTGTCCTTAATGGTATTGGGTTAAGGGGTTGAGCAGGGTTTGGACTTGTTGGAATGAGTCTTTTGATTTGATTCTGTAAACTACAGTCTTTGGAAGAAAAGGAATATTTCCTTGATGGTGTCAGGTCAGGGGATTGGGATGGGTTTGGGCTTGTAGGAACGAGTCTCTCAATATCATTTTGAAAACCCAAGTCATTAGAAACACAGGAATTTGTCCTTAATGGTATTGGGTCAAGTGATTGGGTTGGGTTTGGGCCAGTAGGATCAAGTCTCTTGATTTCATGGTGGAAATCAAAGTTATTGGATTCAAAGGAATTTGTCCTTGATGGTACCAGGTCAGGGGATTGAGCAGGGTTTGGGCCTATAGGAAAAAGTCTCTTGATTTGGTGGTGGAAACCTAAGTCGTTGAAAATTAAGGAATTCATCCCTGAGGGTATCGGGTCAAGGGATTGGACTGGGTTTGAGTTTGTAGGAACGAGTCTCTTAAGTTTATTTTGGAACCTTAATTCATAAAAAAATGATTTTTCCATTATTGGTGTCGGGTCAGGAGATTGTGCAGGGTTTGGACCAGTAGGAACAAGTCTCTTGATTTTATAACTTATATGACGACTACTTACTATGAGAGTAAGAAACAAGAAAGCCACAACCCAAACTAAATTAACTTTTGAAAGTTTCATCTTGCTAGGGAATGGTTTAGCAATGGCTAAAAGATGTACTAAATAGTAGGTGTCTTGGTTATGGTTTCTTTGTGACTTCAATAGATGACTAAATTAAATTAAATTTTTAGATTTTAATAATTAATCCAACTTCAATTGTCACTAAAGATATTAAAATTTTAGGCTCTTAATAAATTATACATTTGATATTTATTTTTAATTAATTTTTTATGCAAGAATCTCATGTATTTTTTTTTAAGATTTACAATCTTTAATTTTTTTTATAGATCATTATCATTTTATTTATACTCTATAATATTAATAAAGGAGATTATTTCTATTAATGTACACATTTTTAGAATAATTTATCCTTATAATTACCTCTTAAACTACTCTTTCTCTCTCCATTATTTTTAAAAAACTATCCTTATAATTACACTAGTTTATGATTAATTTTATTTCTACACTAGTTTATGATTAAAGGAGATTATCTTTTTTACACTAGTTTATGATTAATTTTATTTCTAGTCCTTTTATAAGAAATAACTTAGTGTAAAATACATTACCACTTGTTTTATATATATATATATATAAAGGATTGGAAGTAGTATATAAATTAGTGAAATTTGGTTTTAGTCCCTAATTCTTTTTTTTAGATTTACATCATTCTAAAATTTATAAACATTATTTTTATCTTTTTAAATTGAAAATTTTGGTTTTTATCACTCTAAAATATTTTTCTTTGATTTTTTATTATCAACATTTATATTTTTGGTCCCAACAATTATTTTTGGTACATAAATAATATTTATTTTGAGAATCTATAAAAAAAAAAGTAAAAATGTCACCACAAGCTAACTTTTTGTCATAGATAATTGTAAGTACAAATTTAAAAGATCTATAATAAATAAATATTAAATATTTAATAAGTAATTATAATAATTTTTTTGTATTAATTCAAATTTGCATTTGAATTGTATTATTTACATATATATTTTAAATTTTAATTAACTATGGAAGTCCAAAACAAACTATAATATCACTACACACAGAAACCATCTCATACAAGTACTTTAGCCCTATTTTAACTTGGATAACATACATGCATGTTAATTATACATAACTAAAATTTATGATAAATTGTATATATAATATTATGTTTAAATATATAAATTATATTTTAAATTAGTATACATAAATATTTTAAACATATAAATTATATTTTAGATTTATGATAAATAAATTTTATTGTAATTATTTTATGTATTGTTTCCTTTAAATTATTAACATTTAATTTATAAATAATTATGATAAATTAAAATTCAATTAGATAAAAATTTAAAAATTCTTACAAAGTCTCTTATTTAAGAAAAATCTCTAAAATCTCTCTTAAACAAGATATAGATTTGTGCCTAATATATAAGAGTTGATTTGTGATTTCTATTGATTTATAGTGTGTTTGGAATTTGGACAGAGATTTTAAGAGATTATTTCATTTTTTTTAAAAAAACTTAAATGCTTTTAAGTGAAATATTTTGTTTAGATTAAAAATTTATTAAAAAAATGAAATCAAACATTTGTGAAAATTTTTTAAATATTTGAATTTTAAATTCTTTCAAGTTAGAATTTGAAATTCGTCGAATTGTTTTTCTCTTATCTCACCTATATATATATATATATATATTACCTATTTATATTATTATTGTTTTAAAAGTCAAATTGGACTGACTAATATTTAAAAATTGGAATAAATTGTTCCTATTTTTTTAAAAAAATATTTTTTAATTAATGATTATTATTATTTTATTGATACTGATTTGACTAAGGTTCAATTACAATTGAACCATTAACTATTGAACTAATATTTAGATCAATTCAATGATTGGTCTAATTTTTAAATTTTTTTTTTCTCTCTCTATATTTTACTTTTTCTTCATTTTCTTTCCCCTTTTTTTTTTGTTTTGTTTTTGTATCTCTCCTTTGTTTTCTATTTTCTCTCTCCCCTTTCTCACTCTCATCCCTTGTTTTCTCTCCTCTCTCTCATGTTTTCTTCTCTTTCAATGTCAACATAAAAAAATCAGTAGTTTTTTTTAAATGATTGAATATTCAATTTTTCTAAAATTATTAAATTTTTTAATTTTAAAATTTTAACTATTAAATATTTTAAATTTGATTAATTTTTATTGTATAATTATTAACTTTGGAATTTCAATATATATTTGTTTATTTGAAATCAAATTTCCCTTCTTGTTGAAAATTTTTAAAGCTTCATTGTCAAATGACTTGGCCATAATGTGTGCATCATTTGAGGAGTTCCTTAGTTATCTTATTTTATTATGGTGCAATTCATTTCTTTATGTCACTTTCTAGCATGTCAATCCCTAAATCACATGTATCTACTTTGAAATTTGAGCTTGTAATAAAATTGTCAACTAGTGGGTCCATTTCTATCTTGGATGTTGTCTTAAATGCCCTTGAAAGTTTATGATAGGAGTTTTGTGACACCCTCTACCCCACATACCATAACACATAGATAACAAAATTTGAAGAATATAATCTTTCGTAATTAAAATATCAAACGTGTTCAGATAGAGAGCATCACATCCATGACTTAAACAAATAACATATTCAGCGAAAATTACAAAGAAATAAGGCTAAGTTTTCCAAAATAATTTAATAAAAATGACATCCTAATTGATCTAATCCTATCTACGCTCCGATGTCACATATCCTATCAAAGCAAAGCCCAACATTAAAGCCTAAGCTTCATCACTAACATCCTCAGCCTCATGTTGATGATTATAAAAATCGAAGGAAAACAACACAAAAGAAAAACGAGTGAGAAACATCTCACTCTGGCTCACGGTGTAGGAATACGCACCGGATAGCCAAACATAAACAAGACATGTATATGTATATAGCATAGGTAGATTAACAACAATATCACATCCCACTCACCAAATACATAAAAATCAATTTAACATATAACATTAAAAATGCACATGTAATGAACACGAACTACATATTATCATGCATGTGGCGCCAGTAACACATCACATGGTGTATTGCCGCTAGCAACACACGTAGAGTAGTCTAGGAGTACATGTCGGGTCACACCCTCTGTGCACTCTTACTAGAAGGACATACTACCAGGGTCTAGTCGGAATAGCTAAGTCGCGCAAGATACATCCCATGCACACAATGGGCGAGACTGGGACTTACAAACCGAGCTATCCCCAAGGACTAATCCTCAAGCTTTTACACAAGGGAGCCTTCCCTGGCGGTGTATTCCATATCGTACCCTTAAAACATTTATGCAAATGGTGCATGTAAATCAAGACTCTATGCACTCGCATATAACATTATCATGTCTCATTATCATATAACATTATCATGTCGTTATGCCGTGTCAAATTGTCTCACATCACATACTCATCAACTCTATTCATTAGAGGATAACATTGAGTAACACAACAGATTAACATCATTGCATATCATAGATCTCTTCATACAACCGGTAAAAACGTTCTAAATCATACGATAAACATTTAAAATAATACAATTTACTCATATAATTACCTCTTCAAACAATCTCCTCTTACAACCACCAATGCATTCCTTTAGGGTTTCCCATAGGAACCAATAGAAATCTCAAATCATACAACACCAACACTTCAACCTTTCATCAAGAACACTCCAAACTCTAATTCTCAACATACAACCTCTTTGGATTCAATCTCTACGATTATAGATTTTGGAAACTCCATCAACCATAAAATCTTAATACACTCAACAAATCAATGTCTCACCTACATCCAAGGTTCCAATAATTTCTAGTTGATTACAACAGCGCTTCACCCACTACTACTTGAACATATGCTCGCAACACAAGCAATACCACTCAACCACTACTTCTTACGTAAGCAAGAAGTATCAAAACAAATAAGAAATCATGAGAATTAAGAAAAATAATATAAATAACATCAATTAAGCTATATCATGTCTACTAGCCATATTTTGAGAACTCAACACACAATCAAACACAATGCTAACAACACAAGGAAACATGATCATTATCATCATCACCAACCAAAACACCATTAAAGTACACAACAAGCAAAAAAAACTGTAATGACCCGCCATGGTCTCTACACTTAGTGGAACCGCACTACTACTAGTGAACTAAAAGAAATATTAAGTTGGATAACTCATACATACATGATCTAAAACTTCAACTTTAAACATGCATAAGCATCAATTTAAATCAATTATTTATAAACATATTCACGCTCGGCGCAGTCAGCTCGCGCCTGTCCTAACACCAACCCGAGAGCTCTAAGCTCTTCCACGCCTGGCGCACTCAACCTGCACCTGGCCTAAATCCTAGTCAGAGAGTTTAAAAACTCTCATCCAAACCAACAAATCTAGCCACATGCAAAAAAAAAAACACAATGCATAGGCTGCATACAACTTAAATAAACTTAGATCTCACATGCATCCAACTTATGCATCAAAATCCTCAAAATCCTTCTTTTTCTCAAAACCCCAAAAATGAGATTTTCTTCAATCCATTTATGGATTCTCAACATTCATGCATCAATTGAGTTTCTAAACTCACATGCAACCTAAACAACAAACATTCTAGCTTCCCTCACCTGAAGATTGGCTCAAAATAGCCAATAACTGAGAAAAAGTAGAATTCCCTTTCGAAGCTCAACCCGAAGCTTCAATCCTCCCAAAACAAGCTTCTTACCTTGAATTTCAAGAAAAGACAGAAGGCATTAGTGATCTAGAGGAGAAAAGAAATCATACAGAGAAATTTCGGAGAGAAAGGAGCTCACAGACCCAGAGTCCTTCTCTCTAAAACTTCTCTCTAAAAACTTCACTTTCTCCTCAACCACACAACCCCTATATATAGAAGTTCAAGAGTGGCCAGAACCTCCTGTTCCGAATCCGAAACGGCCGGTTCTACACCTCTTCATCACGTACAAAAATCACATGCAAAACGGCCCGTTCTAAAACCAAAACGGCCTGTTCTAGGATTCATCTAGAATGGCCCGTTCTAGGATTCATCTAGAACGGCTCGTTCTCCATCCAGAACGGCCCGTACTTCCTCCAGAATGCCCCGTACTCCCTCTCGAATGGCCCGTACTCCATCCAAAACGGCCCGTTCTCAACTATAATTTACAGGTCAATTTCCTAGTTTGGAACGGCCCGTTCCAGATTGGGAACGACTCGTTTTGCACTACTAAATCACCCATATTGGGCTTTTGGGCCTTCTGAAATAACCTACTATGTTACAATACCTCCCAACAAACAGGAATTTTCGTCCCCGAAAATAGGCTTACCTGAAAAGAGGAATGGATACTGTTCCTTGAACTAACTCTCCACCTCCTAGGTAGCCTCACCAGTAGCTGCATCCCAAAGAATCTTCACCAAGCTGATGGACTTGCCACGAAGCTTCTTCAACTTGTGATAATCACAGCTACCGGTGTCTTCTCATAGGTCAAGTTTTCTCTAACTTGCACCTCATCCATCTCTATCACATGACTCGGGTCTCTGATGTAGTTCCTCAACTGTGAAACGTGCAACACATGCTCTCCCTCTTCAAATTCTAGAGGTATCCTCCTCCTATCAGCATATGACTTTTATCGACTCTGGGTTGCTCTCAACCTTTCCTGAATCTATCTCATAATCTCAGTAGTCTAAAGAACTAACTTTGGACCAACCACTACTAACTCACCCTTTTGATACCAACATAATGGAGTCCTACACCTCCTTCCATACAAAGCCTCAAAAGGCGCCATGCCAATACTCGAGTGATAACTGTTATTATAAGAGAACTCTACCAATGGTAACACCTCCTCCCAGCTACCCAGATGATCCAACACACAAGCTCTCAAGAGATCCTCTAGTGACTAAATTGTCCTCTCCGACTGACCATTTATCTGTGGATGATAAGCGGAGCTCAACCTCAACCTCGTCTCCAAAGCCTGATGCAGAGTCTGCCAACCTGGAAGTAAACCTTGGATCTCTGTCAGAGATAATACTAGAATGGCACTCCATGCAACCATACTATCCATCTAATATGCAACTGTACAAGCCTCTCCAAGGACCACCTCTTGACAGGAAGAAAGTGTGCACACTTTGTCAACCTATCAACAATCACCCAGATAGAGTCACTGTTCCTAGCTGTCCTAGGCAACCCAACCACAAAGTCCTTAGTGACACTATCACACTTCCACTCGGGAATCTCTATCAGCACTAAGCTCAAAACCAGCTGCCCTCTCAGTACCAAGCAATCCCAAAATCCTTAATAACTCTGGATCTTGTAATTGCTTAGTTCCCACAACTAATGTGATCATGAACAACCTCCACCTCTAGTCTTAAATCTTTGAATTGCTCAATCAGCTCCAACTCCCTAATCAGCATAGCCGACATATGAATCGATTTCCTAATCAATACATCTGCTACCACACTCGCCTTCCCAGGATGATACATCAACTAGAAATCGAAGTCCTTTAGGAATTCTATCCACCTGCTCTGCCTCATATTCAACACCTTCTGATTAAACAGGTACTTTAAACTCTTGTGATCATTGAATACACTGAATCTCACATCATACAGATAGTGTCTCCATGACTTCAAGGCAAACACAACAACTGCAAGCTCCAAATCATGAGTAGGATAATTCCTCTCATGAGTCTTAAGTTGCCTCGAAGCATATGCCACTACTCTCCCTCCCTGTATTAACACACAACCCAACCCCCGGTGAGAAGCATCAATGCTCACTAGTGTCAGGTAATACCAAAATTGGAGAAGTAGTCAATCACCCCTTCAATTCCTGAAAACTCTGCACACAAGCGACCATCCAAACAAAAAGCTGATCCTTCCGAGTCAGTTACGTCAAAGGCATTACTATTCGAGAGAAACCCTCTATGAATCTCTAATAGTAACCCGTTAACCCAACAAAACTCCTAATCTCCGTAGAAGTCCTCGGGCGCTCCTACTGAATCACAGCCTCCACCTTGGCTGGATCCATTATAATCCCCTCTGCCGATATCACATGCCCAAAAAAATCTCACCTTGGACAACCAATCTCACACTTGGACAGTTTGGCATACAACTATCTCTCCCTCAGCACCTCGAAAACCAACCTCTGATGCTCACGTTGATCCTCCAAAGATCTAGAATACACCAAAATATCATCAATGAATACCACCACAAATCTGTCCAAGAATGACCTCAAAATCCAGTTCATGTAATCCATGAACACTGTTGGAGCATTAGTGACATCGAAACGCATCACTACGTACTCATAGTGACCATACCTAGTCCTGAAAGATGTCTTTGGTATGTCACTCTCCTTTACACTAATCTGATGGTATTCGGATCTCAAATCAATCTTCTAAAATACCGAAGCTCCCCTTAGCTGTTCTATCAAACCATCAATCCTCGGAAGTGGATACTTATTCCTTATCGTCAACTTATTCAGTTGCCGATAATAAACACACAAATGGGCCCCACCATCCTTCTTTACTAACAGTAGCGGGGCACCCCAAGGAGAAACATTGGGCCTCACCATCTGTTTCTCCAACAAATTCTTGATCTGTCTCTTCAGCTCTACCAACTCAGCTGGAGCCATCCTATAAGAAGCCACTGATACTGGTCCTGTACGTGGTACTAGATCAATGCTAAACTCAACATCATGCATAGGTGGCAATCCCAGCACATCATCTAGGAAACCTCAGGAAACTCACTGACAATCTTAATACCAATGATGACCCTCTCCGTCTCAACACTCAAGGAGGCAAACAACATGAAGCACTCAGCTCCATCTCTTATCAACTGCTCAGCCTGACCTGCTGATAATATCACCTCATCCTCAAACTGAGGGAATACCAACTCTCTCCGAGCATAATCTATAAGGATGTGATGGACAGATAACCAATCCATCCCTAAGTTTATGTCAATATCTACCATGAGCAACATAATCAGGTTCACTCGGAACCTCCTACAAAACACCTCTATCGGGCATCTCACACACATCTCTGATGTCACCACAGAAATTGAAGCCGAAGTAGACACATACGAATCAATGTGCCATGCAGACACCAACAACCCAATCTCCCCACACAATCAACAGAAAAAATGAATGTGTGGCACCGAAATCAAATAGGAACATAACATCCTCATCTGCTGCCTTCCCCTTCCCCTTCACCAAATCTGATGAAGTGGAAGCCTCTACACCTGATAAAGAAAAATACTCTCCCCATAACCATAGGCCTGACTAGCCTCGGGGCACTCTCAGATGGAGTCAGTGGTATCTAACAATCTCTAGAAATGTGGCCTAGCCTACCACATCTGAAAAAAATTCCCCGAAAGGGAACAATCTCTAACCATGTGAGCTTCTCCACATCTGTAACACTACACCGACTATGCTCCACCTTGAGGAGTAGCAGGACGAGGTCCCCTACTAACAGCTGCTCTCTGAGACTGAACAGGCCTATCATAGGGTCCCCTTTACTGGTCTCCTCTCCTAGATCCAGATGATCCCTCCTGAACTGTAGCAGCCTTGCCGCTGCTACCACCACCCAAAATCTCTCAACAGTCTTTGCCTTCTCAACCAAGGCAGGAAACACCTCTATGGACATAGAGACTATGACCCTCTTCAGCTCATGCCTCAACCCCTCTGTAAACTTTCTACATCTCCAAGCCTCAGATACGACCTGAGAGTAGAAACGAGCCAAATGCTCACACCTTATAGCATACTCAGAAACAGAAAAACTTCGCTGATGTAGTCTTATGAACTCAACCTCCTTAGCGTATCTAACGTTGTCTGGGAAATACTTCTCCAAGAAAACTCCCTTGAAGCAATCCCAATCTACAACCACACCTCTGCTCTCCTTCATTTGCCTAGTTCCTCTCCACCAGTACTCAACCTCACCTACTAGCATGTAAACTGCATAGGCCAATTTTCTCTCCTTAAAAGATCCCAGAAGACTAAAGATCTTCTCCATCTCGCTCAACCACTGATCTGTCACATCAGGATCTAAATCCCCCTTGAATTAAGGAGGCTGACATCTCTTAAACTCAGCTAAATCTTTCCATCCTAAGAGACCACCGGTCTAGCTGCCATAGTCATAGCTCTACCCGCCTCCATCTAAGCAAAGTGAGCACTTTGCTGCTTCATCAGCATGGCCATCATCTCCATAGCCCCAACAATATGATCAAACTGAGGCCTCACCATACTAAAAGAATTCAAACATTCTTTTACTAACACTTCACCACTACAACTCACCAAAATTAACACATATTAGAGATATGACACAACAGAAACCCAGAAGGATCACTCCCCACAAAGTATCCCAAAAGACTCAATCGGCTCTGATACCATAAAAGTGTAACGACCTGCCATGGTCTCTACACATTGTGGAATGGCACTACTACTAGTGAACTAAGAGAAATATTAAGTTGGATAACTCATACATACATGATCTAAAACTTCAACTTTAAACATGCATAAGCATTAATTTAAATAAATTATTTATAAACATATTCAAGCCTGGAGCAGTCATCTTGCGCCTAGCCTAACACCAACCTGAGAGCTCTAAGCTCTTCCATGCTCGGGGCGCTCAACCTGGGCCCGGCCTAAATCCCAGTCAGAGAGTTCAAAAACTCTCATCCAAACCAACAAATCCAGCCACATGCAAACACAAAAACACAATGCATAGGCTCCATACAACTTAAATAAACTTAGATCTCACATGCATCCAACTTATGCATCAAAATCATCAAAATCCTTCTTTTTCTCAAAACCCCAAAAATGAGATTTTCTTCAATCCATTTATGGATTCTCAACATTCATGCATCAATTGAGTTTCTAAACTCACATGCAACCTAAACAACAAACATTCTAGCTTCCCTCACCTGAAGATTGGCTCAAAATAGCCAATAACTGAGAAAAAGTAGAATTCCCTTCTGAAGCTCAACCCGGAACTTCAATCCTCCAAAAACAAGCTTTTTACCCTGAATTTCAAGAAAAGACAGAAGGCATTAGTGATCTAGAGGAGAAAAGGAATCATACAGAGAAATTTGGGAGAGAAAGGAGATCACAGACCCAGAGTCCTTCTCTCTAAAACTTCTCTCTAAAAACTTCACTTTCTCCTCAACCACACAACCCCTATTTATAGAAGTTCAAGAGTGGCTAGAACGGCCTGTTCCGAACCCGGAACGGCCCGTTCTGCACCCCTTCATCACATACAAAAATCATATGCAAGATGGCCTGTTCTGGGATTCATCCAGAATGACCCGTTCTTCATCCAGAACGACCCATACTCCTTCCAGAACGCCCCGTACTCCCTCCAGAAAGGCCCGTACTCCATCTAGAACGGCCCGTTCTCAACTACGATTTACAGGTCAATTTAGTAGTTTGGAATGGCCCGTTCCAGATTGGGAACGAGTCTTTTTGGGCTACTAAATCACCCATATTGGGCTTTTGGGCCTTCTGAAATAACCTAATATGTTACAATACCCCCAAACAAATAGGAATTTTTGTCCCCGAAAATAGGCTTACCTGAAAATAGGAATGGGTACTGTTCCTTGAACTGACTCTCCACCTCCCGGGTAGCCTCACTAGTAGCTGCATCCCAAAGAATCTTCACCAAGCTTATGGACTTGCCACGAAGCTTCTTCAACTTGTGATCAACCACAGCTACCGATGTCTTCTCATAGGTCAAGTTTTCTCTAACTTGCACCTCATCCATCTCTACTACATGACACGGGTCTCTGATGTAGTTCCTCAACTGTGAAACGTGAAACATATGCTCTCCCTCTTCAAATTCTAGAGGTCTCCTCCTCCTATCAACATAGGACTTTTATCGACTCTGGGTAGCCCTCAACCTTTCCTGAATCTATCTCATCATGTTAGTTGTCTAAAGAACTAACTTTGGACCAACCACTACTGACTCACCCTCCTGATACCAACATAATGGAGTCCTACACATCCTTCCACACAAAGCCTCAAGAGGCGCCACGCTAATACTCGAGTGATAACTGTTATTATAAGTGAACTGTACCAATGTTAACACCTTCTCCCAGCTACCAAGATGATCCAACACACAAGCTCTCAAGAGATCCTCTAGTGACTGAATTGTCCTCTCTGACTGACCATTAATCTGTGGATGATAAGCGGAGCTTAACCTCAACCTCGTCCGTAAAGCCTGATGTAGAGTCTACCAACCTGGAAGTAAACCTTAGATCTCTGTCAGAGATATTACTAGAAGGCACTCCATGCAACCGTATTATCTCTCTAATATACAATTGTGCAAGCCTCTCCAAGGACCACCTCTTGACAGGAAGAAAGTGCGCACACTTTGTCAACCTATCAACAATCAACCAGATAGAGTCACTGTTCCTAGCTGTCCTAGGCAACCCAACCACAAAGTCCTTAGTGACACTATCACATTTCCACTCGGGAATCTCCATCAGCACTAAGCTCAAAACCAGTTGCCCTCTTGGTACCAAGCAATCCCAAAATCCTCAACAACTCTGGATCCTGTAATTGCTTAGTTCCCACCTGTCTCAATAACTCATTAGTTATGGTGATCATACCATAACTAATGTGATCCTGAACAACCTCCACCTCTAGTCTCAAATCTCTGAACTGCTCAATCAGCTCCAACTTCCTAATCAGCATAGCCGACATATGAATGGATTTCCTAATCAATACATCTGCTACCACACTCACCTTCCCAGGATGATACATCAACTAGAAATCCAATTCCTTTAGGAATTCCATCCACCTCCTCTACCTCATATTCAACACCTTCTGATCAAACAGGTACTTTAAACTCTTGTGATCACTGAATACACTGAATCTCACACCATACAGATAGTGCCTTCACGACTTCAAGGAAAACACCACAGCTACAAGCTCCAAATCATGAGTAGGATAATTCCTCTCATGAGTCTTAATTTTCCTCCAAGGATATGCCACTTCTCTCCCTCCCTGCATCAACACACAACCCAACCCCGGTGAGAAACATCAATGCTCACCAGTGTCAGGTAATACAAAAATTGGAGAAGTAGTCAATCACCCCTTCAATTACTGAAAACTCTGCCCATAAGCGTCCATCCAAACAAAAAACTTATCCTTCCGAGTCAGTTAAGTCAAAGGCATTATTACTATTTGAGTGAAACCCTCTATGAATTTCTGATAGTAACCCGTTAACCTAACAAAACTCATAATCTCCATAGCAGTCCTCGGACGCTCCCACTGAATCACAACCTCCACCTTGGATGGATCCACTGCAATCCCCTCTGCCGATATCACATGCCCCAAAAAATCTCACCTCGGACAACCAAACTCACACTTGGACAGTTTGGCATACAACTATCTCTTCCTCAGCAGCTCCAAAACCAAAATCTGATGCTCACGGTGATCCTCTAAAGATCTAGAATACACCAAAATATCATCAATGAATACCACCACAAATCTGTCCAAGAATGACCTGAAAGTCCAGTTCATGTAATCCATGAACACTGTTAGAGCATTAGTGACACCAAAACACATTGCTACATACTCACAATGACCATACCTAGTCCTGAAAGCAGTCTTCGGTATGTCACTATCCTTTACCCTGATCTGATGGTATCTGGATCTCAAATCAATTTTCAAAAATATCGAAGCTCCCCTCAGCTGATCCATCAAATCATCAATCCTCGAGATACTTATTCCTTATCGTCAACTTATTCAGTTGCCGATAATCAACACACAAACGAGCCCCACCATCCTTCTTTACTAACAGTACTAGGGCACCCCAAGGAGAAACATTGGGCCTCACCATCTGTTTCTCCAAAAAATTCTCGATCTGTCTCTTCAACTCTACCAACTCAGCTGGAGCCATCCTATAAGGAGCCACTGATATTGGTCTTGCACCTGGTACCAGATCAATGCTAAACTCAACATCATGCATAGGTGGCAATCCCAGCACACTGAGAAACCTCAGGAAACTCACTAACAATCTTAATCCCAATGATGACCCTCTCCGTCTCAACACTCAAGGAGGCAAACAACATGAAGCACTCAGCTCCATCTCTTAAGAAATGCTCAGCCTGACCCGCTAATAATATCACCTCATCCTCAAACTGAGGGAATACCAAATCTCTCCGAGCACAATCTATAAGGATGTGATGGACAGATAACCAATCCATCCCTAAGATTATGTCAATATCTACCATGAGCAACATAATCAGGTTCACTCAGAACCTCCTACCAAACACCTCTATCGGGCATCTCACACACATCTCTGATGTCACCACAAAAACTGAAGCTGAAGTAGACACATACAAATCAACGTGCCATGCAGACACGAACAACCCAATCTCGCCACACAATCAACAGAAAAAAATGAATGTGTGGCACCAAAATCAAACAAGAACAAAACATCCTCACCTTCTGCCTTCTCCTTCCTCTTCACCAAATCTGATGAAGTGGAAGCCTCTACACCTGATAAAGAAAAATACTCCCCTCGCAATCGTAAGCTTGACTGGCCTCGGGGCACTCCCCGATGGAGTCCGTGGTATCTGACAATCTCTAGAAATGTGGCCTGGCCTACCACATCTGAAAAAATTTCCTCGAATGGGAACAATCTCTAACCATGTGGGCTTCTCCACATTTGTAACACTGCACCGACTATGCTCCACTCTTAGGAGTAGTAGGAAGAGGTCCCTTACTAACAGCTCCTTTCTGAGACTGAACAGGCCTGTCATAGGATCCCCTCTACTGGTCTCCTCTCCTAGATAAAGATGATCCCTCTTGAACTCTAGCAGCCTTACTGCTGCTACCACCACCCTCCAATCTCTCAACAGTCTTTGCCTTCTCAACCAAGGCAAGAAACTCCTCTATGGACATAGAGACTATGACCCTCTTCAGCTCATGCCTCAACCCCTCTGTAAACTTCCTACATCTCCAAGCCTCAGATACGACCTGAGAGTAGAAACGAGCCAGATGCTCAAACCTTATAGCATACTCAGAAACAGACAAACTCTCCTGATGTACTCTTATGAACTCAACCTCCTTAGCGTATCTAACGCTGTCCGAAAAATACTTCTCCAAGAAAACTTCCTTGAAGCAATCCCAATCTACAACCACATCTATACTCTCCATCATCTGCCTGGTGCCTCTCCACCAGTACTCAACCTCGCCTGCCAGCATGTAAACTGTATAGACCAATTTTCTTTCCTCAGAAGACCCCAGAACACTAAAGATCTTCTCCATCTCGCTGAACCACTAATCTGTCACATCGGGATCTGAATCCCCATTGAATTGAGGAGGCTGACATCCTTTAAACTCTGCTAAATCTTTCAAATCCTTCAAATCCTTTACCTCAGCTGCAACCCTACCCGCCTCCATCTGAGCAAAGTGAGCACTTTGCTGCTTCATCACCATGGCCATCATCTCCATAGCCCTAACAATCTGATCAAACTAAGGCCTCACCCTACTAAAAGAATTCAAACATTCTTTTACTAATACTTCACCACTACAACTCACCAAAATTAACACATATCAGAGATATGACACAACAAAAACCTAGAAGGATCACCCCCCATAGAGTATCCCAAAAGACTCAACCAGCTCTGATACCATAAAAGTGTAATGACCCGCCATGGTCTCTACATTTAGTGGAATCGCACTACTACTAGTGAACTAAGAGAAATATTAATTTGGATAACTCATACATACATGATCTAAAACTTCAACTTTAAACATGTATAAGCATCAATTTAAATCAATTATTTATAAACATATTCACGCTCGGCTCAGTCAGCTCGCGCCTGGCCTAACACCAACCCGAGAGCTCTAAGCTCATCCATGCCCGGCGTGCTCAACCTGTGCCTGACCTAAATCCCAGTTAGAGAGTTCAAAAACTCTCATCCAAACCAACAAATCTAGCCACATGCAAACACAAAAACAGAATGCATAGGCTCCATACAACTTAAATAAACTTAGATCTCACATGCATCCAACTTATGCATCAAAATCATGAAAATCCTTTTTTTTCTCAAAACCCCAAAAATGGGATTTTCTTCAATCCATTTATGGATTCTCAACATTCATGCATCAATTGAGTTTCTAAACTCACATGCAACCTAAACAACAAACCTTCTAGCTTCCCCCACCTAAAGATTGGCTCAAAATAGCCAATAACTGAGAAGAAGTAGAATTCCCTTTCGAAGCTCAACCTGGAACTTCAATCCTCCCAAAACAAGCTTCATACCCTGAATTTGAAGAAAAGACAAAAGGCATTAGTGATCTAGAGAAGAAAAGTAATCATATAGAGAAATTTGGGAGAGAAAGGAGCTCATAGACCCAAAGTCCTTCTCTCTAAAACTTCTCTCTAAAAACTTCACTTTCTCCTCAACCACAGAACCCCTATTTATAGAAGTTCATGAGTGGCCAGAATGACCTGTTTTGAATCCGGAACGGCCCGTTCTGCACCCCTTCATCACTTACAAAAATCACATGCAAAACGGGCCATTTTGAAACCAGAACCGCCCATTCTAGGATCCATCCAAAACGGTCCGTTCTCCATCTAGAACGGCCCGTACTCCCTCCAGAACGCCCCGTACTCCCTCCAGAATGGCCCGTTCTCAACTATGATTTACAGGTCAATTTAGTAGTTTGGAATGGCCCGTTCTAGTTTGGGAACGACCCATTTTGGGCTACTAAATCACCCATATTGGGCTTTTGGGCCTTCTGAAATAACCTACTATGTTACAAAAACTATCAAAGTACATAATAGAATCATGATAAATAAATAACACACACATCCAGTTTGAATCAACCTGGCTCTGATACCACTAAGTGTGACACCTCTACCCCAACGTACATATATAATAATTATAAAAACATCTTGGGTTAAATAAAATCTTTAGGATTAAAGCAATGGTTCCACTAACATAAGAGTAGAGAATTCACGTTCGTAAACTGAAATCATGGTCAAATGCAAAATTTATAAGAAAATGAAACATGAGTTTTTCCAAAACAAAATAACAATAATGAAATCCTAAACTAAGCCTAGCTTCACCCTGATGTCACATATCCTATCAGAGCACGCCCAACTGAATCCTAAGCCTCATCACCAACATCCTCATGTTGATGATCACCTGCAACACAATAAAATACACATAGAACAACAAGGGAGTGAGAAACATCTCACTCAGGTTCAGGTGCAGATATAAAGGTTAGACAACACACACACACACAACAAACATAATACAATTCACAAGCACAAATCACATGTAAACAATACACATACACAATCAATATCACATGCATACTCATTTATCATGCAATGATGTCATGGACTCGACTCATAAATGCATGCATGTGGCGCCAATGATATATCACGTATCACTAGTGTGCTGCCTAAACAACACACCTAAGGTAGCCTAGGAGTACATGTAGGGAGCTACCCATACACTCTCAACTAGAAGGATATACTGCTAGGGTCTGGTTGGGATAGCAAAGCTGCGCAAGTTACGTCTCGTGCTTATAAACGGGCGGAATCGAGACATCCAAACTGCATTATCCCCTAAGACTCCACCAAGCTGTTACACAAGGAGGGCCTTCCCTAACTGTGAACTCCATATCGTACCCTTCTCATAGATGCACATGATGCATGTCACACACATTCACACTTCATGGACTCATCACTTTACATGTCATAGTTACTCATATATCATGTCTCATTGTCACATATCATCATGTCTCATGTCTCACATTCACTTTTCATATTGTCTCATATATTCACAGTCTCATACAAGAAACTTCTCGTAGGCATATACATCAAAATAACACATAAACCATACCAAGAATATATCCAACATCATACACATTCAATTCGCATATCCCTAATTTCTATTCATAGGGTTTCCCACAGAAACCCACAGAGCATTCTAATTTATATCAAAACTTGTTTATTTTCAAAATTAAACACATATTTACAATCAACATGTGACACCCTCTACCCCATATACATAATAAATAATAAATTAAAGTACATTCCTGGGTAAATAAAATTTTCTTAATCGAAATAAGGTTCCAAAACACATAGATAGAGAGTTCACATTCATATTTCGCAAATTTTCTTAAAGTACATTCCTGCGAAAATGCTGACAAAATAAAACATTAATCTTTCCAAAATACAATAATAGTAATGAAACACCAATACTAATCCTAACTAAGCCCCGATGTCACATGTCTTATCAGAGCACACCCCACAATGAGGCTTAAACCTCATCACCAATATCCTCATGTTGATGATAATCTGCAACACATTAAAAATACACATAAAGCAACAAGAGAGTGAGAAACATCTCACTCTGGTTCAGATGTATAAATAAATGTTAGGCAACACACACAATCATAACAAATACCACACAAGTTACATATAACCAAGTTATAGATGCATTATAATACATATACATTCACTTATCATGCAATAATGTCATGGATTCAACTCATAAATGTATGCATGTGGCACCATACGAAAGTTGCACATTTCTCATCACTGGTATGTTGCTATAGCAACATACCTTGGGGCACGTTCATTTAGAATACATCACTAGTGACCAAAGGTACACCTAGAATAGCTCAATACATCTCTAGCATGCGGCCTAAGCGGCACACCTGGAATAGCTCAATACATCACTGGTGACCCAAGGTACACCTGAAATAGTTCAATACATCGCTGGCATGCGGCCTAAGCGACACACCTGGGATAGATCATTTCATCACTAGTGACCCAAGGTACACCTGGAATAGCAATACATCACTGGCATGCGGCCTAAGCAGCACACCTGGAGTCATATATGCACATGATGCATGTCACACATCCACTATTTCATTGACTCAACATTTCACTTATCATGTCTCATCATATCTCATGTCACATTATCTCATAATATCATATCACAGATCATATGTTCACTTTTCACATTTTCACGTCATAATCACATAGTCTCATACAAAGAACTTCTCGTAGTCATATACATCAAAATAGCACATAAACCGTACCAAGAAATTATCCAACATCATACCCATTCAATTCTCAATTCATAATATGCGAAGCATAAAGGCCATAGATTCAACTTCATGATTTCACGTATTTACTACAACCAACCAATTAATATAATATTTTAATTTTTCAAAACACTTTAAATATTATCGAAAATATGAATCCATCATCAATTTTACATATAATGCCTCAAAATTCATCCAAAGATCATATCCCTAATTTCACTTCTTGGGCTTTCCCACAAGAACCCACAGAACACTCTACTTCATATAAAAAAATTATCTAATTTTGAAATCAAACGCATATTTACACTCAACATCACACAAGGAACACAACAAAACATTTCGAAAGCAAAATAGAAAACTTTCATATTTTTCTTGTTCCTAGAAGCATGCATCAAGAAAGGGATTGGGGGTCAATCCAGCTACTCAACAATTATTCCCACACCCCCGAGTGAGCTTTCTCACTCCCCCTTACCAGGATAAGCAGAAGATGAAGCTAGAGCAAAATCTGGTTGATCTTTTTCTCTTAGTTTTCCTTTGTCTTCAGAGAGTGTGTCAAGGAGCAGTGCTTGAGTATGTTATTTATAGACATCAAAAGTGGCCAGAACGACCTGTTTCAGATCCAGAACAGCCCGTTCTGGATTCATTCATCATGTGTTAAATTTACATCTAGAAAGTGAAGTTAGACATGAACCACATAAAGGGGGGTTGAATATGTGTGTATGAGTGTCGCCACCGGCCCGAAACGGGCTTTCGGCATTCGCGAAGGATGGTTGGACTCGTTTATTTGTTTAAAAATAGTGGATTGCTAGAATGACTTATTCTCAAACTGAGACCTCGTCAAACGAGCAATTTTATTAAAAGGCTCACTAATCCATGTTAATCCCAAGCGGGACCCTCCATGGATTAGTGGTTTTCATAAAAGGAGGGTTCGTGGAGTCGCCACCAATGTTTTACTCAAAACATTGGAAAAAGGGATAAGGCAATTGATTTAAAAATCAACTTTGGCCACTACAACCAGAGTTGGGTAAGGGAGTCGGTTACGCGTGGGGAAGGTGTTAGCACCCCACAGCGCCCCTTTCGGGTTCCCTATGACAGATTATTTTCTAAAATAACAGCGTAAAATTACTAAATTACCCCTATTTATTCTAAGCAATTATAAATTGACTATCTACATGATGACAGTTTAAATATGCACACAGAAAGCAGTAAAAGGAAGGATTGAAGGGAAACCTCTTGAAGCGTGCTTTTATATATTGCAAAGAACTAGGAAACGTTTTGGCGTTCCCTCGCTCTACAAGCCCGCTCCTCGCTCTCCTAGAACAAAATTTTAACTAAGGGAATCAAAAAGATTTCCCCTCGACTAGGTTCGATCCTCCAGCAAAATGGCTCGGGGCTCAAGAACTTCGTCGGATCAACTCTTCGAGTGATTTCTAGGGCAGAACACTGCTCAAAAACCCCAGAATACTCAAGGAGAGGGTTGAAACTATCTAAAAAGTGTGGAATGACGTCCAATTGACGTCATATTTATAGGGAATAGGCGCAATACGGCCTACAGGGGCAATACGGCCGTATTGAAATTTTTGAACTTCAATACGGTCGTATTGAAGTTCAATACGGTCGTATTGAAATTCAGAAATTTCAATGCGCCCGTATTGAGTTCGCTGCGGTTGTATTGAAGTGTCAATACGGTCGTATTGACTTCAGTACGACCGTATTGAAGTGTCAATACGGTCGTATTGACTTCAGTACGGCCGTATTGAAGTTTCAGAAACTTCAATACGCCGTATTGAGTTTCGCTGCGGCCGTATTGAAGCTTGAATACGGCCGTATTAAGTTCAGTACGGCCGTATTGGGCTTTTTCCCTCCACTTCCTTATTTTGAGCTATTCTAAGACCTCTAGACCTACAGAGAACCCTCCTAGGGCCTTCGAGGAGTCCTTCTGGCTGATTATCCTTCAGTCTTCGAGAGTCTTCAAGCTTTATTTCCGACCCGGACAATTTTAGGGGTCTACAGCTGCCCCCCCTTTACTTAGTCGGACGGCCTTTTGGTGTATCGGCTGACAAGTAAAGGAGTTGACCCAATTGTCCGGGTATTGTGCCGACCTTCTGACTTGTAGCGTCTTCCGGTGGAAAAATGTTGAGTAGCCTCTCCAGGTGGGTGCATACCTCGGCGCTTCTGACATCCTCGGTAGCTGAGTTTACCTTCTCCAAGGTCAACTTCACTCGACGCCCGAGCCGGAAGTTGGACATCAACGCGCCTCTGATGACGCTGATGGTTGAGTACCGCCTCTCCAGGCTTAGCTTCACTCTTTGTTCGAGCCGGAAGCTAAGTATCCTTGTGACGACGGTGAGCAGTGTGAGTTTTGCCTCTCCAGGCCTTGCTTTGCTTGTTGCCCAAGCTGGAAGCTGTAAGTACCATCTCTCCAGGCTTAGCTTCACTCTTTGTTTGAGCCGGAAGCTAAGTACCTTTGTGACAACGGCAAGCGGTGAGTATCCCTTTTCCAGAGATAGCTTCGCTCATTGCCCGAGCCGGAAGCTGCATACCTCCGTGTTTGTGACGACGGGGTAGCGTGAATATCTCCTTTCCAGGGATTCGTGATGATTTTGTCTCCACAGTCCACGATGCTGCTTCGACGGTTGTTTTTTGATTTTGTGCCACTAAGGGCTGGATAACGCAGGGATCCGTCTAGGGGATGTGCAGTTACTCATAGGTTCTTGTGTCCCAACTTTCCATTGCGTAGTTGGTTCCCACTGGGGAATTTCTGATTCCTTTGGGTGCAGACACAAAGATGCTCTTTCTGATGTGAGCGGTGCCTTATGATTGGCTGACGTCCTTTCGACGTTGGTGGAGTATCCCGGTTATCCTTGTTCGGGTGTCTCTTTTGGTTTTCTGATTTTGCTGCCTCTGTGTTAGGCTGTTATCCACTGGGGGATTTTGTCGTTGATTTTGATTAGCCTCTTCTGTTAGGCGTATCAGCTTGACGTTCAATGATTGGCTGAGAGCCAGATTCCACTTGGGGAATGATTATTGATTTTTTTATTTTTTCTCCTTCTGCAGGGATGCCTCTTGAGTAGGCGACTGGGGATTTGGGGATCTTATGTATCCCAGAGTATTATTTAGGAAGCCTCTACAGGCTTAGCCTCACTCGACACTTGAGTTGGAGAGCTATCTTCACTGAGGAAGTTTAAGTCCTTTGACTTGGATATTCTGCTTGGGTGATCGTGCTTCCATTGGGAATGTCGTCGATCTTGCTTTGATAGCTCTTGCTGGGGATTTTGAGTCCAAGAGCGTGAGTTGAGGTTTCTCTGGGGAGTATTATTTCTGCGAGCCTCTCCAGGCTCAATTATTCTTTGATGTGGGGGATGAGGAGTATTGTTTCGGCAAGCCTCTCCAGGCTCAGTTATTCTGTGCAAACTGATTGTTGGATTTTCTGTATCCTTGCCTTTTTTATTTTTTGGCTTTTTCTGTATTTTGCCTTTTTTTTTTTATGTTTTTGGCTTTTGCTGTACAGAATTTAAATTGCTAAAGAAATTAAATTCAGTTATTATGAGAGAGTATTATTTCGGCGAGCCTCTCCAGGCTCAGTTATTTTGAGAGTATTCTTTCGGCAAGCCTCTCCAGGCTCAATTATTCTGTATGATGCTGCTGATTTTCTGAATCTTTGTATTTTGCTTGCTGCTGTCATACACAAGCAATTTTCTATTTTTCTATTTTATGCAGTTGCCTCATGATAAGGTCTTTGAATGTGCAACTAATGTGTGTGTGATGCACAAATGCAATACAATTTTTTATTTTTGTTCATTTATTTAGAAAAGTGAGTGGCTCTCCCTATCCTCTTCTTCTTGGAGGACTTTCTGTCATTGACGCGAGGGAGTATTTTTGTGAGCCTTTATGCAGGAGATTATGGATTTTACAGGAACCCCTCCAATTTTCTTTTATTGACCGATTATTAATGGAATTTCGTACAATTTTATGAAAAACCAACCCAAAGGCATAATCACATGGTCGAGAGAGAAAAGAAACAAATGGATATTTTATTGATATTTACAAATGTTTATACAGAAAGATTTACAAAGGGAATTTCTGAAGAATGGCTGGCCAAGGTAGGCTATACATTTTTGGCTTAAACAATTATATCTGTAATTGTCGCTTTTCTCGTTCCCCTAATCGTTTTGGGTGAGATGCCTGAGCCAGGAGTGTAGATACTGCAAGACGCTTGCTTCTAGAAGATTATCACTTGAACCGCCTTTCGGTTTTCGGTTCAAGTGATCGTTGCTTGCTTTACTTTTTGCATCTTATTCTTTTGCCCCTAATTTTTGCCTAGGACGTGTCCTAGCGGGGATAATTTTGCCTTTGTTTTGCCTAGTACCCTTGTACTGGCGGGCTTTTTGTTTTGCCCTAACTTTTGCCTAGGATGCCCTTTTTGGGTTTTCATCCTAGCGGGCTGATGCAAGCAACGTCTTCAAGCATAATACTTCTTTACCACGTCAGCGTTGACTGGGTATCGAAGTTCTTCTCCGTCCATGTCTGTGAGAATCAATGATCCTCCGGAGAAGGCTCGCTTTACCACGTATGGTCCTTCGTAATTTGGGGCCCACTTTCCGATTTTGTCCTTTTGAGCCGGTAGCAATTTCTTCATCACTAGCTCTCCCTCATGGTAGACTCTAGGATGGACTTTCTTGTCAAAAGCCTTTTTGATCTTCCTTTGGTAGGCTTGACCATGGCATATGGCGTTCAGTCGTTTTTCTTCGATAAGGTTCAATTGGTCGTGTCGACTTTGAACCCATTCTGCCTCGGAAAGTTTTGCTTCCATGATTACTCTCAGAGACGGTATCTCGACTTCAACCGGCAGAACTGCCTCCATTCCATAAACAAGGGAGAATGGAGTAGCTCCTGTGGATGTACGTACTGAAGTCCTATAACCATGGAGAGCGAAGGGTAGCATCTCATGCCAGTCTTTGAATGAGACAACCATCTTTTGTACTATCTTCTTGATATTCTTATTGGCTGCCTCGACTGCCCCATTCATCTTTGGTCGATATGGGGAAGAGTTATGGTGCTGAATTTTGAACTCTTTGCACAGTTCTTCCACCATCTTATTGTTCAAATTGGATCCATTATCAGTGATGATTTTGTCGGGAATACCGTATCTGCATATGATATTCTTTCTGATGAAGGACGTTACCACCTTTCGGGTCACATGAGCATACGATGCCGCTTCTACCCATTTGGTGAAATAGTCAATGGCCACAAGGATGAACCTATGTCCATTGGATGCTTTTGGCTCGATGGGTCCAATAACATCCATGCCCCACATTGCGAATGGCCATGGTGAAGCCAAAACATTGAGTGGCGTTGGTGGGACATGAATGTTGTCGGCATATGCTTGACACTTGTGGCATTTCCGGACGTATTGGTAACAATCCCTTTCAATGGTTGACCAATAATATCCTGCTCTGAGGATTTTCTTAGCCATTGCAGGCCCGGGAATGTGGGTACCGAAAACCCCCTCATGTATTTCTTTGATTACATTTTGAGCTTCGACTTGGTCTATACATCTCAACAAGACCGAGTCATAATTCTTTTTGTAGAGGGTTTCTCCAATCAACAGAAATCCCATGGCCCTTCTTCGGATATGCTTTTTATCATTATCGCTGGCCATATCAGGATATTCCCCTTTTGATAGATATTGTTTGATGTCATGGAACCATGGATGATCGTCAACAGCTTCATCTATCAGTAAGCAGAACGCTTGCTTATCGTGCCGCCGGATATTGATGATAGGCATTTCATGCTCCTTATCCAAGGCGAACATCGATGATAGTGTGGCGAGGGCGTCAGCGAACTGATTTTCCTTCCTTGGGATATATTCAAAGACGACAATTTGAAAGAATTGTATCAGGTCTTTGATATGCTCAACATATGGTATCAGCTTAGGATTTCGGACTTCCCATTCACCTCGCAGTTGGTGAATGACTAAAGCCGAATCTCCAAATACTTTGAGCTTTAGGATACCATTGTTGATTGCTGCTTGGATTCCTAACGCGCAAGCCTCGTATTCGGCCATGTTATTTGTACAGTCGAAGTTGAGTCTTGCCGTTAGGGGGATATGCTTTCCTTGTGGGGAGATTAGTACTGTTCCAATCCCCTGTCCAAGCATGTTGGAGGCTCCATCAAAGTACATGGTCCACGTATCATCCTTGGGATCTTCATGTTGTATACTCATTACATGCTCATCGGGGAAATCATCCTGAAGGGTTTGGTAATCATTGGTCGGCCCGTGTGCTAGGTAATCAGCTAGGGTACTACCCTTGATGGCTTTTTGTGTGACATGTATGATGTCGAATTCTGATAATTGTACTTGCTATCGGGCGATCTTCCCAGTGATTATTGGCTTGTCGAACACATACTTAATTGGATCCATTTTGGAAACCAACCAAGTAGTATGCCTTATCATATACTGCCTGAGCCTTTGTGTTGCCCATGCTAACGCACAGCAAGTTTTTTCTAATGGCGTGTAGCGGGTTTCATAATCAAGGAACTTTTTGCTCAGGTAGTAGATGGCTTGTTCTTTCTTTCCAGTTTCGTCCTGTTGCCCTAGCACGGCTCCCATGGACTCATCAAGCACTGTCAGATAGAGGATTAATGGCCTTCCCTCGACAGGTGGCACCAATACTGGTGGATTGGCCAAGCACTGTTTGACCTTGTCAAAAGCTCGTTGACAATTCTCATCCCAAGTTTCGGAATGATTCTTGCGCAACAGCTTGAATATTGGTTTGCACGTGTCAGTCAACTGTGCGATGAACCTTGCGACGTAGTTCACCCTGCCGAGGAATCCTCTAATTTCTTTCTCAGTTTTAGGAGGAGGCATTTCCATTATTGCCTTTACTTTATCGGGGTCCACCTCTATGCCTTTTTCACTGACGATGAACCCAAGAAGCTTACCCGACCGGACTCCGAAAGTACACTTAGCCGGATTTAGCTTAAGCTGATACTTGCGAAGCCGATTGAATAATTTTCTCAAATATTGAATATGGTTCATCTCGTCTTTTGACTTCGCGATCATGTCATCCACGTATACTTCAATTTCTTTGTGGATCATATCGTGGAATAGTGTCACCATCGCTCGTTGGTAGGTGGCACCCGCATTTTTAAGTCCAAAAGGCATCACCCTGTAGCAGAAAGTTCCCCAGGGTGTAATGAAAGAAGTTTTTTCGCGGTCTTTTATATTCATCTTGATTTGATTATACCCCGAGTATCCATCCATAAAGGAATAGAGTGTGTTTGTGGCGGTGTGATCCACAAGTGTATCGATGTGGGGCAAGGGAAAATCATCCTTTGGACTGGCACGATTTAAATCCCTATAATCAACACACACTCTAACCTTCCCATTCTTTTTGACGACTGGCACAATGTTAGCCAGCCATTCAGGATACTGGGATACAACCAAGAATCCCGCGTCCAGTTGTTTTTCTACCTCCTCCTTAATCTTTAAGGACCATTCGGGCTTGATTCGTCGAAGCTTTTGCTTAATGGGTCGAAACCCCTCTTTTAAGGGCAACTTGTGTTCAACGATGTTGGAGTCCAACCCGGGCATATCATGGTACGACCATGCAAATACGTCCTTGTATTCCCTCAATAATTGAATCAATTGCGTTTTTATTCCATCACTGATACGGGTCCCAATGTTGACCTCTTTCAATTCTTGATCCTGCCCCAAATTCACTGTCTCCAATTCTTCTTGATTCGGTTGGAGTAGACGAGCTTCTTGATCTAGCAGTCTTTGCAGATCCGGAGAGATGGTCTCCTCATCACTGTCCAACTCAATCCATTCACCCTCGGCTTTCGGATCCCGGTCAGAGCGAGCAATCACAGACATAATTATTTATTGGTTCTGTTTAGGTTTAGAGTTTATTAATATTAATGAGAGAGAGAGAATAGAACAAAATGAGAGAATAATGTGTGAAAAATGCCTTTTTATTGATATATGTATGTAAAACTGTACAAAACCCTTTATTTACATGAAAAGGTCCTCATGATCTCGGGTACTGATCATGAGTCCCTAAAAGAAAAAAAAATGTGGAGGGGCCCTATCATGGCTTGCCCTTCTCTCTACTCCTGCTGCGGTAGAGGATTCTTGCTCACGTCGGGCGCCGTCGAATCGAAAGTGACCCACCCAGCGTCGATAAGGTCTTGGACCTTATACTTGAGAGCTCGGCAGTTCTCCGTTGAATGCCCTTGTGCCCCCGAGTGGTATAGACATTTGTCTTGTGGATTGTACCAATCGGGGTAGGGTGGATTCACCTTCTTTGGTGGAATGTAAGCTATAAGACGCGCCTCTACTAGCTTCGGCAGGAGATCGCTGTAAGTGGTCGGAAGTCTATCAAACTTCTTCACAGAGTTGTTTTGCGATTTGCCTGACTTCGAAGCGGAAGAAGACGGAGCAATGGTTACAGCGTTGACTCCTCCTTCTTTCTTCTTCCCAAAGGCCTTCTTAGCTTCATATGATTGGGAAGGCTTAGCCAGCTTCCCACTTTTAAGTCCTTGTTCCACCCTTTCTCCTATGGTGATGATGTCCGAGAAGAGTGTCGTTGTGTTCCCTATCATTTTATCGTAATAGGGACCAGTCAACGAGTTGATGAATAAGGACACCGTCTCCTTATCCGACAGCGGGGGCTCTATCCGTGCCGCCAACTCCCTCCAACGTTGGGCGTACGCCTTGAAGGATTCATCGTTCTTTTTACTCAAGGCTTGAAGATCAGACCTATCGGGTGTTAGGTCGATATTGTATTTGTAGCGCTTGAGGAAGGCGTCGGCCAACTGCCTCCATGTGTGTACTAGATTTCCATCTAGCTGCATATACCAGTTGAGTGCAGTTTCAGCTAAGCTCTCTTGAAAGCAGTGGATCAAGAGCTTTTCATTTGTGGCATATGCAGCCATCTTGCGACAGTACATGGTGAGATGACTTTTAGGGCAAGTCGATCCCACGTACTTTGGGAAATCTGGCACTTTAAATTTAGGAGGGAATTGAATGTCCCTCACTAAACACATGTCGGCGGCATCCTTAATGTCAAAGTCATGCCCCTCCATAGCCCTTAGCCGATCCTCGAGGGCATGGAATTGTTCCTTTGAGACCTCGGGCTCTTTTATTATAATTCCTGCCCCAAGGGGTACGGCGTTTGGAGGATCTTTTTCATGCTCTTCCTCCTCTCCCTCATGATGGGACCCATGATCACTATGATGAGAATCATGGATGTTGTGATGACGCATGAGTTCCATCATTTGCGCCATCTGCTCTTTAAGCTGTGAAAGCTCGGTTGTGAGCTTCTTGTTTTGCTCCTCCAATGCTTCCATTTTCTTGATTTTCTGTGCGCGCGTAAGGACAGAGAGATGACCAGCCACTTTCTAAAATGAATGTTTAGTTAGTTTATTTTATGGAATGAATACACTCTTTAACATGAGCTTGATAAACCTCCATCTTTAAGGCGCTGCCTTTTTAAGACAGAAGTTTACCACCCTTCTTTATCTATGATTTCTCCCCAACGGAGAATCTCTATAGTCATGGGTCTCTTTCACTCATGTCAAGAGGTATTGGTGACCCTAAAATGTATGTTTTTATGAGGATGCATGATGTCTTATTGGTAATGATGTACATGCTCCTCACTTTTGTTATATTTTCGCACATGGTCTTTCCTCTCATGTCATGGTTTTTTATGCATGGGGATTATTTTTAGACCTTATCACGAGGTTATTTATTAATGCACAAACAATTGCACATAAACATTTACACAAACAATTCACTCATCCACGAACAGTCACGAGCGAATCACGAGGTAGGGGTATCCTGCAGAAATGGTGCATATTCAAGGTAGGTTCTAACTGTTCTCACCAGTCCAAGGCCCCCAAGGTGCCCCCATTATAGGGACCCAATTCCTCTCGTCGTAGGTCGATGGAAAGTTCCAACGCACCGTCGGACTCAAGTTCATGGTTATCACCTTGAGTGATGTTTTCCGACAACGGTCTACGGGCACCTATAGACCCATTCGACAACCGGCCGTACTAACATCCACTCCCTATGGTTAATCACTCATGCCCCCGGGTATAGAGGGAACTGTTGTGTGCAAAGGTTTGTGTGCAATTTTATTTCAAACAATTGCGGAAAATTAAACATACAACAGTTATTAAGGCCAAATAGATAAACATGTTATCATACAAGTGAGGGGTAATAAAGTAATTTTAACTATTATTTGTTAAAAATAATCTGTCACTAAATGGGACTGACTCTCGAGGCTCCCCAGTGGAGTCGCCATCTGTCGCCACCGGCCCGAAACGGGCTTTCGGCATTCGCGAAGGATGGTTGGACTCGTTTATTTGTTTAAAAATAGTGGATTGCTAGAATGACTTATTCTCAAACTGAGACCTCGTCAAACGAGCAATTTTATTAAAAGGCTCACTAATCCATGTTAATCCCAAGCGGGACCCTCCATGGATTAGTGGTTTTCATAAAAGGAGGGTTCGTGGAGTCGCCACCAATGTTTTACTCAAAACATTGGAAAAAGGGATAAGGCAATTGATTTAAAAATCAACTTTGGCCACTACAACCAGAGTTGGGTAAGGGAGTCGGTTACGCGTGGGGAAGGTGTTAGCACCCCACAGCGCCCCTTTCGGGTTCCCTATGACAGATTATTTTCTAAAATAACAGCGTAAAATTACTAAATTACCCCTATTTATTCTAAGCAATTATAAATTGACTATCTACATGATGACAGTTTAAATATGCACACAGAAAGCAGTAAAAGGAAGGATTGAAGGGAAACCTCTTGAAGCGTGCTTTTATATATTGCAAAGAACTGGGAAACGTTTTGGCGTTCCCTCGCTCTACAAGCCCGCTCCTCGCTCTCCTAGAACAAAATTTTAACTAAGGGAATCAAAAAGATTTCCCCTCGACTAGGTTCGATCCTCCAGCAAAATGGCTCGGGGCTCAAGAACTTCGTCGGATCAACTCTCCGAGTGATTTCTAGGGCAGAACACTGCTCAAAAACCCCAGAATACTCAAGGAGAGGGTTGAAACTATCTAAAAAGTGTGGAATGACGTCCAATTGACGTCATATTTATAGGGAATAGGCGCAATACGGCCTACAGGGGCAATACGGCCGTATTGAAATTTTTGAACTTCAATACGGTCGTATTGAAGTTCAATACGGTCGTATTGAAATTCAGAAATTTCAATGCGCCCGTATTGAGTTCGCTGCGGTTGTATTGAAGTGTCAATACGGTCGTATTGACTTCAGTACGACCGTATTGAAGTGTCAATACGGTCGTATTGACTTCAGTACGGCCGTATTGAAGTTTCAGAAACTTCAATACGCCGTATTGAGTTTCGCTGCGGCCGTATTGAAGCTTGAATACGGCCGTATTAAGTTCAGTACGGCCGTATTGGGCTTTTTCCCTCCACTTCCTTATTTTGAGCTATTCTAAGACCTCTAGACCTACAGAGAACCCTCCTAGGGCCTTCGAGGAGTCCTTCTGGCTGATTATCCTTCAGTCTTCGAGAGTCTTCAAGCTTTATTTCCGACCCGGACAATTTTAGGGGTCTACAATGAGTACGAAGGAATTTTTAAAACATTTTGGCAAGAGTAATTTTCTTTGTCCAATGCACTTTTAAGTATTTAGATAGTTATGCAAAATTTGCTTAACACAAGGTCACTGCATCTGAAAGATTTATCGTCTGCTGAGGAAAATGATTTATATAATGATAGTTAACGTTCTTGCATTTTCCTTTTCAAGATAGTTTCATTTAAGGATAAGCAGTAGATAAAACTTTTCACTGTAATATATTTGTTAAAAAAAATTTGCATCTTAGTCTGAAAAATGGTTTTAAAGAAGAATAGACAGTAGACAAAGTTTTTAACATGATTTGTTAATTAAGAAAGGTTTGCGTCAGAAATATAAAAAAATAGTGCGTCAATTTTATACTGGTTCACTCAGACCGAGCTACGTCCAGTCTCCTTCAACTGAAGGGTCCACTAAATATGTAATTAAGTACAAAAGTATTGTCGATCACTTCTGACCCGTTGACTTCACTCATCAATGCTAGTTTCTTCTTATCAGCCTCTTCAGGCTAGCATTGAGTATTATTGTCCACTCTTGGACCAGAGTATTCTCAACCGCTCCTAGCCCGTCCACTTCACTCATCAACGCTAGTATTCTTAAACCACTTCTGGTTCCCCAAGTATTCTTGACCACTCCTGGCCCTTCGGCTTCACTTACCAACGCTAGTATATTCTTTTCAGCTACTTCTGGATAGCAGTGAGTATTATGGACCACCTAGGTCAGAACCACTCCTGGTCTAAGTATTCTTGACCACTCCTTGCCTATCGACTTCACTCACCAATGCTAGTATATTCTTTTCAGCCACTTCTAGCTAGCAGTGAGTATTGTGGACCACCCAGGTCAAAACCACTCCTGGTCCAAGTATCCTCGACCACTCCTGGGCCGCTAGCTTCACTCACTAGCACTGGTATTCTTTAATCAGCCTCTTCAAGCTCCTAGTGAGTATTCTTTTACAAGCCCCTCCAGGTTTTACAAGTATTCTTCCCCTAGCCTCTTCAGGCTTTACAATGTTAGACATATAATCAAGTTTGAGTCTTTGGTTTACTCTCATGGAGAGGATACATAAGTTGGTACACTCACTAAGGCTCTATTCCTAAGATACATACATTTTGAACACCTTAATCTACAAAGATGAATACACTATGGCATATTTGACTCTATGCGCTATATCTCTGGTTTCGTTGCATCATGGGCTGGAAATCACCTTTTTTTCTTGCTTGAACCATTTCGGGCCAAACAGCCAACCTTCTAAGGTTTGATGTTGAGACCTATATATAGTATTGTGAAATATGCCTGTTGCAAGTTTTCGTTGAAGTAGATATAGTCGTTCACGACTAGTTTGATCCTTTCATTTAATGCTTAGATTCTTGCATTAAATGTTGCCTCTTGTGATAGACCTTGCGTGAAGTATTCTTTGTCTTGGTAGTAGCAGTGTCTAAGTTTAGCTGAGACCTAGGAACCTTTTTATCCTTTTTTGGTCTCATAGCTATGGAATTTTGTCCTTTTCTAAAAAAATAATGTACTTTTTCTAACACATGCATGCTTTTAGTTATGTGCTTGATTTTCTCCTTTCTTCTTTTCTTCTTTTCTACTCACAATTCTGATGACTTCGTGCATTCTCCTGTGAGTGTGGGCGACATTCAAATTGTCCTTTGAAGCTTGATTCTTCAGGTGATTGCGTGACAATTTTCGTCTGCGTCTGGTAGTCTATATGTAGCTCAACCCTCGACCTTTGTTTGAGCATTTATCATTAACGTATTGACTTTCTTTTGAACTTTGACCAGCCTTCATCTATGTCTTTATGTTGCATTTTTAGGTTGAGCTTGACACAATTTTGCCTTGTTCTTGATTTGGCCTTGTTGGATGCTTGTGTTAGCCTTTCATCTGACGTCTTGTATCATCTGATGCATATGCTTGTTCTTCATTTCACCTGTACTTATGTTCTTCTGAAACATTCACACACTTGTTAGAGATAAGAACATGTATTATATTTGTCTCACTCAAAACCTTGTTGGGAGTTTCTTCGTCTGACTTAACAATCTCCCCTTTTTTGATGATGACAAATATAATTAATCAAAAAATTGTTTCAGATAAAACTTGAGAACTTAAAATGCTTTATTTTTGTTAGAACCTTGTTGATCGTAACTCTCCCCCTGAGTCTATACTCTCCCCTGACTAGATTGCTCATTACTTTTCTTCCAGTTTAATATGTCTAATTTTATCAGTTCGTATATAGTTTGATTAATTTTGTTTCGGTTTCTCCCCATTTGTGATCATAAAAAAAAAAAAGAAACAAATATAGGAAGAAATAAAGAAACAGTTGGAGTGAAAATTTGAAGAAGGAAGGTGTATTGAATAAAAAAAATGTCCACCAGATAATATAATTAATTTCGTTTTCTCTAAGAAAAATTCACTCTATTCTATTCTCTCCTCTCTGATTATCAAGATGAAGATGGATCCTGGGTAGCTTGGATGTAATCAGGTTAAAAAAGCTGTCAAACTTGTTTTCCAGGTCTATTCTAAACCTATTGAATTCTTCAGCTGAGACATATTGTTGTGCCGGTTCAGAAGTAGATGGAAGTACCTCCAGAGGAGCAGATACAGATATTGGTTCAGCAGAGATAGGCGCAGACGTTTGTGATCCAGACTGTGTAACTTCGGAAGGAGCATCCCAAGGCATAGGCATACCTGGTTTCCATGCTGGAATGTCCTTGCACCACTTATACTTAACTTTATGCCATGCGTCTGTGAGTGCCTTCCACTCATCTTTGTATAGGTCTAGATTGAAAAGAGAGGAGTGGATGAAGTATCTCTTGCTAAGAGTATCAAGATCAGGCCCACTTCGTCTATGAAGAAAGGCAGTAGATGTGTCGTTGAAGTGCAGGACTTTGCATGGGGTCATCCAACGATAGCTTATGCATTTATGCATGAAGTTCTGATAGAACTTCTTAGCATCATCTTCAATATAGTTTAGTGTTCTGGCAGGATCTTGTTGCTAGTTCAAGCTTACACCTTTATAGTGACAAACTTTAACCCTTGATAGTTTGGGCATGGGTCTGAGATGAAGTATAGGATCCTTCATCTTGTTTTCATCAATTGGAGGAAGACGGGGGCAGATTCCATCAGGATAGACATAAATTTGCGCTTCTGCTGGAGTGTATAGAGAAGGGATATGTACAATTGTAAAAGTGTATTTATAGATAGGCGCAAATGACCTATTACTGCTCGGTCTAACACAAAGAAGGAGCGATAGTGACCTATATGTACAGAAAGGAATTTGGTTGGTGGATTGAAAAGCTCTACCCTTGGTAGAGAAGATGGAGGCTTTCTTGGATGGCTAGAGAATGATGTTTTCCTTTTAGATAATGAGGATGACGATTGTTGTTGATGTAGGGGAAGGATGATTCGAGGAGTTCCTTGTGGTGGAGTCCAGAAAGACTTGGACTTGATCATCCCTCCTGGATAGCTCTTCTTCGTGAAGGTTGGTGGAGGAAGAGCAATTATGGCACCAGGTGGAAGAGTTAGTTAGGCCTCAGACGGAGAGAAGGGTACGTTTGGGCAGTATGGTGTGTACTTGTACACACCTTCCTCATATTCATATACTGGCATGAGAAGAACATTCTGACACGGTGGAGAGGAGTCTTCAATTGTTTTACCATGAGGGTCAGTGACAGTAAGTGCAGGAAAGTGCTTTAGTAGTGAATTCATAGATAGAGAATGTCTGGGCTAATCTAATGGCTGTGAAGAGGATGGAGAGGATGGAGGAGATTCTTGTTCAAGTCCAAATGCGGGTGGTCAAACAAGAATGAAGAGTGGAACCGGAGGAGGAGGTTGCTCAAGATAGTAATACTCTGGCCCATATGTAGGCTTGTTGGGGAGAATGACTTCATACTTGTGGGTATTCCCTTGTGAGTCGCACAGAGGATTCCCTTCAGCGTCAAGTGTGTTTGAGCCTTCTTCAAGCCAAGAATATACTAGTTTGTAGTACCCCAGAGCGTGTATGTTGGGCTTCTGCAAAACATAGTGCCCAGCCCAGTTGATGCGGTAACGTCCACAAAGCACACTAATCTTCCTGTCGATGATGTAGGGGTGTGACTGAATGCAGACCAATCTTATTTCCTTTCATAACATCTTTGTTGGTTATGAGATGTTCAGGTTGAAGCAACTCTACTTTTCCATCAGGGTTAGTTGTTCCAAGGAAAATGATGGAGTATATGTCCGTCCCCGGATCTATTCCTTCTGGTATTAGCGAGGTTGTTGGTTCCTTGAGGGAAAATGATGGAAAGGAAGGAGGCCTTGGAGGCATGATCATGAGATTGTTCTTGATAGCGATCTTCTTTTTTCTCATAGCCAAGGTATTTGTAGAACCAACGAAAGAGGATTGTATAGTGACAAGAGGTGAGGGAACATTTACAGGAATTTTCATCTGAGTTGAAGTAGTGAGTACTTCAGAAGCAGGTTTGGCTACCATTTTTGATCCAAGCTTTATCATCCTTTTCTTTGTGGATTGAGGTGGTGCAGAAGGAGGTAACAGGGCTTCTCTTTTTACAGCCTTTCCGATGGGTTGGCTGTCCTCATCATCGGACATGGATTCTTCATCTAATTGAGGGACCATTTTCTGTCTAGTTGTTGGTGCTGTAGCAGCGAGAGGTTCAACCTTCATGGGAGATGTGGATGATTGACGCTTCCTTGTTGAACGTGTCACACGCTACCCTTCTCCAATTTCCTTCTTTATTTTTAATACTTCTTTGAGATCAGGAATGGTGTAGTTTATAGGCATTTTCTCTAGATTAGCCTTTCCGAAGATGATAGGTTGTAGCCGTTTGTTTGACCCCATATCCATGATCTTATGCTTCTCTAACTTATTTTTAAGCAAGTGGAACGTGTGATAGACATTTTGATCCCATAGTATTTTATTCAGAAGCATGGTATGAACTATGAAATTCTTGTAGTATGTCTTTCAAACACCTTTTCTAATGCTGAAATAATGTTTAAGGCAAGTCAAAGGCAGTTCCTGACATCATATGGAATAAACAGAATTTGTGCATATCTGATATGCTGTCTTTGCCACCTATCTTGTGGAAGATTGATTTGTTCAGAATTTGTTGATAAATCTTTGCCTTGTCATCAAGCTTGTCGTAAACTATTGGTCTTTTTTTCACCTTCTTTGTGAAGAGCTTTGGGGATTTTTGTCAGCCCACTACCATCAAACATCCACTCTTCCCAGTAGATGTTTCTGGCTCTCTCGCATCCTACTGCTTGAGCGATGGTGGAAGGGGAGATATAGTCTGATGGAGAAGACTAGGAGAAGTGAAGTAAGACCTCCTCCTTGAATTCGCCAATGCTAGGATCTTCTTCAAAGGAGATTAGAAACCGTGATGAAGAACACTTGAAGACAAGAGAAACTCGGATCTAGGTTTCCTAAGCTATGGAGGGAAGTATCCAAGCTCAAGAATCAATGGATTACTCACTTCAAAGAGAAGAAGAAGATGAACTCCTAAGGTTTTGAGGTGAGTAATCTTGGTGACTTTGAAGGGGAGAAACTCGGCCAAAGGCTCTCAAATTTCCATTCAATATTCAAAGTGAGTACAATAAGGTGAAGGAGGGAACATATAGCTTCCGAAAATTAAGTGGACACTTGGCGCCACATGAGTGGCCACCATGTTGGCGCCAAGTTTTGAATTCAAATTTGAATTTGAATTCAAAACTTGTCACACATGTGTATGACCGGTCCCATGGGTGCTTGGTGCATTTGGCTTTGATTTAGTGTGCATTTAGGGTTGAATTTAAGTCACACATGTTCAGCCAAGGTGGCATAATCCATGTGACTCAAAATGCAACTTAAATGCATGCTAAATTAAACCTAATTTTGCCTAATCCTCTTAAACTAATATTCCTCCTTAAATCCTACTCTAATGACCCAAATACAATGGTCCAACAAATACAATGGAAAGGAAAAATTACAAGAATGAAAATGCGCCCAATATTGGGTACCAAAAGCCCAAAGGCCCATGAAGCCCAAAACTAGGCCCAACAAGCCTAAAACCTAAAATGCTACTCTATGTGGTCCAAAATATATGATACCTATACTAACATGATGTATACAAAACATATGAAATTAGCTATACAAAATATAGCCCATGAAAAGTTCAACTTGGGCCTTCCCAGGCCCAATGGGCCCGATGGGCCCTGACTGGCCCAAACCTTCATGTCTAGCCAACTCCTCTTGGATCTTTAAGTATGTCACCTCTTGCACTTCAAAGCATGATTCCATCATAGTCGTTCACGACTAGTTTGATCCTTTCATTTAATGCTTAGATTCTTGCATTAAATGTTGCCTCTTGTGATAGACCTTGCGTGAAGTATTCTTGGTCTTGGTAGCAGTAGTGGCTAATTTTAGCTAGGACCTAGGAAACTTTTTGTCCTTTTCTGGTCTCATAACTATGGAATTTTGTCCTTGTGTAAAAAAGTAATGTACTTTTTCTAACACATGCATGCTTTTAGTTCTGTGCTTGATTTTCTCCTTTCATCTTTTCTTCTTTTCTGCTCACAATTCCGATGACTTCGTGTGTTCTCCTATGAGTGTGGGCGACATTCAAATTTTCCATTGAAGCTTGATTCTTCAGGTGATTGCGTGATAAATTTCGTCTACGTCTAGTAGTCTATACTGCACCCCGTGCTAACAATTGCGCTCAGCGCCCCAACGTGAACCTACATTACTTAACTTTGTGAAATCTTGTGTATTTCACAACCAAACACGTAATTACAATATTCAATCGGTAAAAACACTTCAAATAACACCCAGATCATGAATCCATACTCAATTTTATGAAAACTACCTCAAATCTTTTCAAAAAATCATACCCCTGATTGTTTCTCATAGGGTTTCCCACAGGAACCCATAGAGCACTCAAATTCATATCAAAACTTATCTAATGTCGAAATCAAGAACATATTTACACATCACATCCAACCAAGAAACCAATAGAAAACTCAGATATTAAAACAGAAAACTTTCATAATCTGTTTGTTCCTAAAGCATGCATCAGGCAAGGGATTGGGGGCCAATCCTGCTACTCAACAATTATTCCCACATCCTTAAGCGAGATTTCTCACTCCCCCCTTACCTAGATGAGCAGAAGATGAAGCACAGGTAGAATCTGGTTCTTCTCCTTCGCTTGGTCTCCTCGGTCGTCAAAAAGCGTAGAAAGAAAACGAGTCGGGAGTGAATATGTGAAAAAATGACTTGGTAACCTTTGATAACGTCTCTTAACCCTTTTTCTCAATTAAAATAAATATTAATAAAAATTATCAAAAGACCTCCACGTCCCTTCATCACTTTTCATAAATAATAATAATAATAATAATATTATTATTAAACATATCTTCTCCCTTTTATAAGATAACTTAAACATAATTATTAGTAATAAAATACATTTCATAAAAATAACTCCTACTCCACTAATTAAACAAAATATAAATATAAATCATGACACATAAATAAAATAGAGCTCATATAACTAATTAAATAATATCCTAAACTCTAAAATAAATATATTAAACGCGAAAATAATTTCAAAATACTATTTATTATATGATATGAAATTCGGGGTGTTACATAAATTTGTTTCAAACATGGCCAAAATTTTACTTTCAAGTTTTATTGGCGTATTATCTCTTTACGTTACAAACATAAAGGTGTCCATTTCTAGCCTAGACAAAGCTTTTATGGCTACTTGAATACATCCTATGCGGAGGTAACTATCATTTTTAATATGTTTGGCAATTAGGTGTTTGGAAATTAATGGTATGGATTCATGACTTTTAATTCAACTTCCTATTTCACTGTTTTAATTACATATTCAATTTTAAAAAAATATCATTCCATGAAGTTTTGTACATGGAGGATATCTCTAACTTAGGCAGAGTCTATTCGGAAATTTGATGTTTTATTTATGGAATTATTAATTCATGTTGAAGTATATTGGATTTAGCTTTTTTTTCTTATTCCAAAATTTAGTTTTCTTCCACCTTTTCATTTCCTTTAGATAACATTTTTATTAATCAAGACATCTTAAGGCCAAGGACTAATACCAAACATGACCACCACAAGGTTTGTTGCCACTTCTCTGGACTGACAACCTACACCAGCTGACCAAACGCTAGACGAACCCACCCCTTAGGGTGAGTTTGATTAACAAAAGGTTTTCTTATTAGCTACTTGATGAAACAATTTATTAGTATCATTTAGTTGACTATGAATGTTTTGAATATCTTTTATTACTATTTTATCATTAGTATCTCTTTTTTCACCTATCATTTAAAAGGAGAAGCTACTACTTATTTATTTTGTATGTTAGGAAACTTAAAGTCTTCTAGAGAGGGTATCATTTCTACTATTTCTCTACTAGAGATTTTCCAAATTTTTTTGGCTAATTTTAAAACATTTATTTTCAATCTTCCTAAACAAATTTCATCAAACCATATAAAATATAGGATATTTTCTTGCATTCTTTCTAGTTCAAAATAATAATATTCTCTATATTATTTAAGCTCTTCTTGACTAAAGGCTTTAAATAACTAATCACTTTTTTCTTTATTCTTATTTTCTAAAATTTTTTGTATTAGTTAGTCTTTATTTATTTCAAACTTTTTAATAACATTTATTAGACTTTCATCTTGATGTATATCAAATTGAGTAGTGAATTATGGGTATTAGCAAATTCTTATTTATATCCATGTATTGAAATAGTTGGATCTTTTTTAATACCCTTTAAATGAATATTTAAAGGTATGGTAGGGTTAGATGATCTAAAGATCATCAAAGCATAATAAAGGAGGTTAAAGATGGCACAAAAGTCTTGAAAGCCCTATATCTCCTTAGTGGAGTAAATGATATTTCCATAGTTCCTAAATTGTATTTAATTATATCTTATAATATTACAGGTTTGGATTGTTTAGGAGTTAAAAGATTTTCAAGTTTCTATTTTAAACTACTGGTTATTTTATTATGTTTTAAAAATTTTGGAATTACCCCATTTACTTTTTTTGGATTTACCAGGAGTAAAGTAATTTCATCTTTTGGAGACATTCATAATGCTTTAGGGGCTAATTGAGAATTCATTACTTTTTAGTATATCCTATATATTATAATAAATGGGAAAGAATTCTAATTCCATTCTTCTGATAACATTTTAATATCTAACATAATATTATTAGAATTATTATGGAAACTATTAATAGATGTTGTATAATTTGGGTAATTATTTATATAGACGGGACTTTGATATAAATTTTTTTCAACTATGGCCAAAATTTGACTTTCAAGTTTTAATGGCCTTTTATCTCTTTACGCTACAAACATAGGGGTGTCTATTCCTAACCTAAACAAAGGTTTTATAGCTACTTGAATAGATCTTATGCGAAGATATCTATAATTTTTAACATGTTTGGCAATTTGGTGTTTAGAAATTAATGGTATGGAGTCATGACTTAATTTTAATTGAACTTCCTTTCCTATTGTTTTAATACATATTCAGTTTTAAAAAAATCATTCCACGAAGTTTTGTAGATGGGGGATATCTCTAACTTCCGCAGGGTCCATTTAGAAATTTGATGTTTTATATATGAAATTATTAATTTATGTTGTAGTATTGGAATTAGCTTCTTTTTCTTGTTCAAAATTAAATTTTCTTCGACCTTTTCCTTTTTCCTTTAGACAACATTTTTATTAATCAAGACATCTTAAGGCCAAGGTCTTAGACCATACGAGACCATTGCAAGGTTTACTGCCACTTCTTTGGACTTACAAGCTACACCGACTGACCAAATTCTAACCTAACCTCTCCCCAGGATGGGTTAGATTAACAAAAGGTTTTCTTTAGGAAAAGATTAGTTTTCAAAAACTTAATTATTTAACAAGCAGAGAGACCAATTCAAGATTAATACAAAATCTAGGCAACATAAATTTCTTTTGAAAACGTAATTTTCAGTTCTTTTAACTATCTTTTTAATGGCTTAATATTTGCTATATTCAGGACAAAATTTGTGTAATTCCCAATTGAAAGATTATGAAAATAAGCATCAATTTTTGTTTGGATTTCTTCTTGATGATCAATGAGTAAAATTTGATCATTTTTAACAAACTTTGTTAATCACAAAAAAAAATTAGAAGAATTGATTCACGACCATGGAATTTTTTTTTTGAATTTGGCTCTGATAACAAATGGCATCTAATGTGCAATAAATAAAGCAGAAGTAAGATAATTAAATAAACAAGAAAGGAAGTAATCACTCATGCTTAATTTTTTTATTTTTTCTCACACTTTACAATCTTTCTTCATATGTCAACATCTACCAGATCTATAACAAACTATATTTGACTTTCTTTTAATATATTTTAGAATTGGGGTATTATTTGTTTTAAAAAGGCTCCTTTTTTCTAAATGTCTTAAAGGAAGATTAAAGGTACTTTCTTGGAAGATATTTTTGTTTTTTAATAACGTTTCTTTTAATATATGAAGGAGGAGTTAGTCTTTCATATCTATATTAAGCACAAAAATTACCTAGTTCTTTTATTCCACTTTCTTTATTGTTTTTTATTTGGTTTTCTTATTTTTTATTATTACAGATTTCTAATGCAATATTTTTAGTAGAAGAAATGATTCTTCCATAGGTTAACTCATGCAAAGGAGTGTTACAATAATTTTGTACTATTCTTTCTCTTACCTTATTAGGAAAAATAGGAGGTAGTCATGCAATAAACCTTTCATTCCAAAATGTTTGTTTGCAATCCATTCTTTTTAGAACCATAATCATATAATTATCAGTATATCACCTAAAATCTCCTAAGGTAGGACATCTTACGTTATGAAGTAAATTAGAGTTTTTTTCATCAAAAGTATTAGAATCTCCCATAAAATTATGGATTATTGCTATTATTAAAGTTTCTACCATTATAGGTATTTGTTGACCATTTTCTGTTTTAACCAAAGTTGTTATAAAGTGTTTTTATGCTAGGGATAGATAATTATCCCATCACCCTTTTAAAGACCCAATAAATCCGATTATTAATAATTTAAAAATTTGTTCTTCCGAGTTATTAATTTTATATGTTGAAATGACCATAACCATTTCATTATTTTTCTAATAAGTTGATGGTAAGTGATACAACCAATATTCAATTACGTAATTCCGTTGCTATCAAAAGCAGATCGACTTTCTAAATTCCATTCTTCAAATTGAATATTAGGTAAGGTATGTATTTTTATAAAAATTTCAAGATTTTGGTGTATTCACAAGAGGTTGTGAATATTTCCACGTAATTTTAATATTTTGTTTTGAATGTCAAAGTCTTCAAAGTGTTACCCTAATTCTTCTAGTGATATTTTTATTGAACAGTATTTACCTTTCATATTTTTAATAGTTTTATTCTTTTAATTAATTTTATCTAATATACTGTCAAATTTATTTATGAATCCAAATTCTTTATATTCCTTATCAGCAAATATTCTAGAATTTATCAAAGCTTTTGTTAAATCTAGTTTAGAGATTTCTATTATTTTAATTCTGGATAAACTATTTTTTTAGCTACTTGATGAAGCAAATGATTAGAATAATTTAGTTGACTATGAGTATTTTGAATATCTTTTATTACTATTTTATCAGTAGTATATCTTTTTTCACCTATCATTTTAAAAGGAGAAGCTACTACTTTTCTTTTTTGTTTCTTAGCAATCTTAACCTCTTCTAGAAGGGGTATTATTCCTACTATTTCTCCATTAGAGGTTTTCCAAAAATCTCTACTAATTTTGAAACATTTATTTTCAATCTTTTTAAACAACTTTCTTCAAACCATATAAAATATGAGATATTTTCTTGTATTCTTTCTAGTTCTAAATAATAATCTCCTCTATATTTCATCTTTTGGAGACATTAATAATTCTCTATGAATAATTGAGTTTTCATTACTTTATAGTATATCCTTTATACGAAAATAGTTGGGAAAGAATTCTGATTCCATTCTTCTGATAACATTTTAATATCTAACATAATATTACTAGAATTAATAAGGAAGCTCTTAATAGTTGTTGAATAATTTGGGTAATTATTTATATAGACACGACTTTGATGTAAGTTTGTTTCAACCATGGCCAAAATTAGACTTTCAAGTTTTAATAGCCTATTATCTCTTTACGTTACAAACATAGGGGTGTCTATACCTAACCGAAACAAAGGTTTTATAGCTACTTGAATAGATCTTATTCGGAGATATCTATAATTTTTAACATGTTTGGAAATTAGGTGTTTAGAAATTAATGGTATGGAGTCATGACTTAATTTTAGTTGAACTTCCATTCCTATTGTTTTAATACATATTCAGTTTTTAAAAAATTATTCCACGAAGCTTTGTACATGGGAGATATCTCTAACTTGGATAGGGTCCATTTAGAAATTTGATGTTTTATTTATTGATGGAAGAGTATGGACCAAGGGTCCAACCACTAGAGCTATGGTCAGGAGATTACTTGAAGACTTGACTGCTTCAGAACTTAGTGGGCCCAATGGGCTTGGTGGGCCTAGGGTGCTCCTCACTTGGCCTTTACTTGTTTGACACCATGTTTTATTGCATATTCATAGAATAGGAATTTACTTTGTTTTGGTCTTGTATTTTGACCATAGATTAGGGATTGTGCACTTTGGGCTTATAATTGGGCTTCATGGGCCTTTGGGCTTTTGACACCCAATATTGGGCTCATTTTCTTTCTTGTAATTTTTCCTATTCATTGTATTTCCTTGACCATTGTATTTAGGTCATTAGTCTAGGATTTAAGGAGGAATACTTAATTAAGAGGATTAGGCAAAACTAGGTTTAATTTAGCTTGCATTTAAGTTGTATTTTGAGTCACATGGTTGACGCCACCTTAGCTGAACATGTGTGACTCAAATTCAACCCTAAATGCAACTTAAATCAAACTTAGATGTACACTTATCACATGGGAACCGGTGATGCACATGTGGGTTAAGATTTGAATTCAAAATTCAAATTGGAATTCAAATCTTGGCGCCAAGTGTCCCTAATTCCGGAATTATAAATGCCTCCTTCCAACACCTTGTATTCACTTTTGCATATATGAAATTTCTGAAAAATCTTCATCCAAATTTCTACAAGAGTCACTGTGAGAGAATTGCCTTCAAAACCCTAGGAAACTCCCTTAGTTCCTACCTTTTGAAGTGAGCAATCCTTTGAGCCTTCAAGCTAGGATACTTCCTTCTCTAGCCTAGGCTTTCTTACTCCATGTTCTTCAATCAAACGAGCTCAATCCATTCGGTTCAAGTCTCTAAGAAGAGGATCCTACACTTGGTGAAGTCAAGGAGTGGTTGATCTTTCACTTCTCCTAGCTTTGCCATCAATTTTGGTATCATGAGCAAGGTTTCTTCATTGGAGATAAGTGTCTTGAGTTTTTGACCGTTTTTTTTTGTGTTCTTGTGTTCTTGTTGTCACAATTTGAGTCTCTCCTTGGATCTATAATTTTTGAAGTTAAATTTATTCCGTAGATCCAATTGATTGATTGCATTTTGATTTTCAATCCGCAATCAATGAAACTAGGATTCAACTTGTGCTATTGTGTTGTTTTTACTTGAGTCTTCTCCATTCCTTAGCATGTGTCCATGATTGGACTTCATTACACTGCATTAGTTTTATTTTTGAATCACTTGTTTTGTCTTAGAAAGTCATGTGTAGTTCTTGTATGTTGAAAAATTCCTAGACTAGCTTGTTTAGCCTATTTATTTTTTTTGTGTTGTTTGTATCTACTATTGGTCACGGTTTTTGCTTATATTTTTTGTGCCTACCTATATGTGCTTTTGTTTTTACATATTTGAGTTCATGTTCACTAGTAGATCATTGGTGAATTCTTAGTGTTAGGTTTCCTTTGTGTACTTAAGTTTTCAAATCACTTTCCATAATACTCTTGAATCAACTTTGTGTAACTTGAAAATTTTAAGTGAATCATCTTACTTCTAGTGCACTATTTGTTTTGGATTTCAATTTTGAAAGTTTTGTGGCTGGAAAACAGAGAAAATACAGAGCATTATCATTCAAAATAGTTTTAAAAAAAAAGAGAACAAAAGAATCCAACCAAAAGCCTAAAACTAGTGCACTAGTTCATCAATTTTCACTTAATATTTTTCATTCTAGTAGTTCCGGTTTCTATACTTTAGAATTGTGAAAATTTTGAAATCATAAGGCAAGTATCTTCTCTGTAATATACATTTGAATTCAGAAAAAGAAAAGAATAAAAAAAATTATATAAAGCAAATTTAGTAAACAAAAGCCAAGAAGAACAATTAAGAAAATACACTTGAATTCCACAAAATTTTTGGACTACTAGTTTGTTTGTACTTGTTAAATTTCTTTCAAATTTTTTTTTTAGTTTTGTTAATCTACTCTAGTGCCTATATAGGAACCTTCCTAATTGTGTGCTAGCTTTCTTTGGAGTCTTATTTTTCAGCTTTCATTTTTGGCTATCTTTCAGTCTTGTCTTAAACACTTTACTCTTCAATATTTGGTATAAGCTTGTTAAATTGTGCTTTTGTTGCTTGTCAAGTTTTCTTTTACTAAAAATTCTGTGCTGGAAGTGGCCTCAAGTCCTTGCTTAAGGACCAAACATTGACTCAACAAAAAGTAGGAAAAGAATTGGACATAAAATACTTTGAAATTTACCTAATTTAGTGACCAAAATTTTCTAAACCTACCTTCACAAGAGTGATCTTTCCATTAACCTTGTGAGCAGCCTACATTCATCACTTTGTTGTGTTATTTGTGCAGGGTCTAGGAGCAACCAAAATCAAGGGTTAGTGGCGGATTGGAACACTTAAACAAGTGTTGGAAAATTTGGACAGCAAATTCGTCACTAATTGGTCACTAAAACCGTCACAAATTTGTTTCTAGTGTAGTTTAAATTTTTGAAATTTCTCTTGTTTTTTTAATCAATTTGTAAAGCTTGGAGGGAGTATTAAGAAGCTGGTCAGGTATATCTAACCCTTGGTAGCTCACTCACATGTAGTACTAGTGGAAGTGGCTTGGAAATTTCATATGTTTCAAGCTTCCACTTAGGGCATAACGACTAGTTACTTAAACTTGCTTCCTTTGAGTTGTTTGTTCTTTAAAGTGTTTACTTTACTGCTCTAATTCGTCTAGCATTGTGTAGAATTACTTGTTCACGTCTAGTTAACATTCAAAAACAATTGTGAAAAGCATTCAACATAAAAACTTTTGTGAAAATTTTTGTGGAATTGAAAATACCACAAGGGAGTTTAGTGATTTCCACTTGAAAAGTCTTGGTTATTAAGTGGCTCTTAGTAGCTCACATCCCTTGATAGTGCAATTTGTACACATAGACTTCCAAGTGCTATTTTTGTTCCTAGAAAAGATAAAAAAAATATTTTGTTTTCTTTGCATTGCATATAAACTTCTTATTGCTTAATCATGAGTCATATTTCTCAAAGTGATAGTGACATTGAATCTCCTAAAAGTTTTAATCAAATTGTTAAGGAGGTTGAGGCACTAAAACTATGGAGACAACAAGAGGTACTTCAAAAAGAAAAAGAAAAGATTGAAAGGGAAGTACAACTTGTTGCTCTTGAGGAAGAGATAAACAAAATTAAGCAACAAGAAGCAAAACTTTTGGAAAAACTTAAAAGGAAAAAGAGTCAAAAGAGTTCCTCTAAGAGTTCCAATGGCTCCACAAGTCAAGAGGATGTGGCTAGTTTGAATGTAGATGCATATTACCAACCCATGCCTAGAAAAGTCATTAAGGAACCCAAAGTTAGGGAATCAAGAGTTGATCTTCCTTACTTTCATGGAAAATAAGATGTAGATGCCTACTTGGACTAGGAAATGAAAGTGGAGCAAATCTTCACTTGTCATCAAGTAGGTGAAGAAAGAAAAGTTCCCTTAGCCACCTTAGCTTTCCAAGGACAAGCTATGTATTGGTGGACAATCTTGGTAAGAGAAAGGCGACTTCATAATGACCCTCCTATTGCTTATTGGAATGAATTGAGGAGTGCTATGAGAAGAAGGCATATACCTTCTTATTATAGTAGGGAGCTTATGGATAAGCTCCAAAGACTCCAACAAAAGAACATGAGTGTGGAGAAGTATAGACAAAAGATGGAGTTGTATCTCATGAGGGCTGGGATAAGGGAAGAAGAAAGATTGACCATTGCTAGGTTTTTAAGTGACCTTAACTTTGATATAAGAGATAAGGTTGAGTTACTCCCTTATAGGGACCTTGATGATTTGGTCCAACTTTGTATAAGGGTGGAACAACAACATTTGCGAAAACCTTCTTTTAAAAGTAAAACTCAAGCTAGCTCTTATATCAAGAAGGACTACAAGAGGGAGGGTCAATATAACTCTTCTAAAATCTTTAGTAAGGGTCAAGAAAAAGAAAAAGAAAAAGAAAAAGATAAAAATAAAAATGTTGTCACTTCTAGTAGTAAAACTAGTGACATCAAATGCTTTAAATGTCTTGGGAGAGGCCACATAGCTTCTCAATGTCCAACTAAAAAGGTTATGATTTTAAGAGGACAAGACATTTATAGTAGTCATGATGAATCTTACTCTACCACTTCAAGTGATAGTGAAACTAGTGAGGAAGACCATCAAATTGAAAGAGCTTATCCTTATGATGGTCAACTGTTAATGATAAGAAGGCTTCTAGGAAGCCAACGTAATGAATCTCACATTTCACAAAGAGAGAACATTTTTCACAGAAGGTGTAAAATTTTTGATAAAGCTTGTTCTCTCATTGTGGATAGTGGGTCTTGTTGCAACTGTTGTAGCACAAGGTTGGTGGAGAAGCTTGATCTTACCCCAATGCCCCATCCAAAACCATATCAACTTTATTGGCTAAATCAAGATGGGAATATCATTGTTGATAAACAAGTGAAAGTCAAGTTTTCCATTGGCAACTATGAAGATCATGTGGTATGTGACATAGTTCCCATGGAAGCTTGCCATATTTTATTGGGAAGGCCATGGCAATTTGAAAAGAAAACCATGCATAATGGCCTTACCAATGAAATCACTTTCACTCATAAAGAAAAGAAGTTTGTACTTCATCCTTTGTCTCCTTCACAAGTGATAGAGGATCAAGTACAAATGAAAATAAAAAGAGAAGAAGAAAAAAAAAAGTTGAACAAAAAAGAGAAGAAGCATAAATCTTCAAAGAAGAAGAAGGAAGAGAAACCTTTTTTCCATAGAAGGAATTCAACAAAAAGAAATTCTAAAACAAACTTTACATGTTGAAAAACCTTCTTACATTGTTCTTTGTAGAGGTATGCTTAGTTGTCATAATTTAAATCTTGAACCTAGTTCTTTGCCACTTGGTATTTTACAATTATTAAAAGAATTTGATGATGTATTCCCTAGTGAGGGTTTCCACCTTTTAGGGGTATAGAACATCAAATTGATTTTGTGCCTGGGGCAAGTCTACCCAATAGACCAGCCTATAAGACAAATCCACAAGAAACCAAGGAGATAGAGAACCAAGTTCAAGAATTGTTGGACAAGGGGTGGGTACAAAAGAGTTTGAGTCCTTGTGTTGTGCCTGTATTGTTAGTGCCCAAGAAAGATGGAAAATGGAGAATGTGTAGTGATTGTAGGGCTATTAACAATGTCATAATCAAGTACAAGCACCCAATCCCTAGACTTGATGATATGCTTGGTGAATTACTAGGTGCTACTATTTTCTCTAAAATTGATCTTAAAAGTGGTTATCACCAAATAAGAATCAAAGAGGGTGATGAGTGGAAAACTTCTTTTAAGACCAAATTTGGATTGTATGAGTGGCTAGTTATGCCTTTTGGTTTAACCAATGCACCAAGTACATTCATGAGGCTTATGAATCATGTCTTGAGAGAGTGTATAGGAAAGTTTGTTGTTGTTTATTTTGATGACATTCTAATCTATAGTAGGACTCAAGATGATCACATAGGACATCTTAGAGAAGTCTTGATGATCCTTGTGACACCCTTACTACCCCAACACATACATCATAATAATGTAATTAAATTAAGAAAAATAAACTTTAAAATTTGGTAAAAGGGGTCACATAAACTTAAAAAATCGTTCTTTAATAACCTTGAATATTAAAGATTTAGAAAATGAAACACAAAAGTTTACAAATTATTTTCAAAATGATATTTACAATTCCAAATCCATATAAAAATTCTTTCCTAAAAGTCCTCTGCCCCGATGTCACAATATCAGAGCATAACCCTTTCCCTTTAGAACTTAACACTATGAGTGCCTTCATCTTCACCTAAAAGAAAACCACATAAAAACAGGACGGTGAGAGATAGATAACATCATATATGAAAATAGAGCTACCCAATTCCCACCCCACACCGTGCACCAAAATATCATCATTAAATATAAACAACAAATACATCTCATATAATTACCAAACATCATTTTTTTTTTCAATCATACAAGCTTTCATACACATGCTCACTATATGCTCATACACATCTCCTCTCCTAAGAGTCTCAACTTGGCACTCCGCACAATGGGCGTACCTCGTCAATTCCCTTAGTTGTTGCCAATGCGGGCATACCGTTCTCAAACCCTCCCAGGGCCGGTATGTTGCACGGTTAAACACCCAGCGGCCCGTGCAAAGGCAATCCACCCACCGTTAAACCCTCTGTGGCCAGTGAGCTGCGCAGTTAAACACCCAACGGCCCACGCATGGAATGCCTCCCGTCATGGTCCCCCCTGTCTCAACCCCTCTCTGGGCCCAGGGTCCAATGCAATATAGCCACGTCTGGCTTCTCAAGCACCACATGCAACTCATAAGTCTCATGCAACTCATGCATCCCACGTAACTCATAATTAATGCATCTCCATTATATAACATCATCACATGTCAATAAAAATCCATGCAATATCATCCTCACATGCTAGGTACCTATCATTAAGTTATCAACATCATAGATCACAAATTTCACATAATTCTTCACACACATCACAATATCTATGACATTCAGTTAATAATTTAACCATAACTCGAGATATACATATCCTTTCTAAGTGATCCCAACTCCATTAGAATCCTAACATCAATATCTACAACTTTCATGAAGAACACAAATCCTAATAAAGTCGTTTAGGTTACCATTCAGGGCTCACAAAAATTGATGTTGTGGTTCGCACACAGATTGGAAGGCTCAAATTGCAACTCACATAACTTGATCAAATATTAATATTTTTACACTATTCTTGTGTCTAAATGGTAGCCCCAGATGTCTAGTTTCTTACAAAACAAACGGCACTCGATTTGGATAACTACACAGAAAGATATCGCAAAATTACAAACGTATGTCGGGGTCCCGACGCCCGACGCCCAAAACTAGCGCTGAGCGCCCAAATCTCTGCCCAGACTCCCCTCTGTGCAATTAAACCTGCGTTTTACGAGTTCCAACAAGGTTTTTACCAATTTTCACTACTTCTACACCCGTTGGTTCAGTTTAACTCCATTTATATTCTTCATACGTTCCAAATCAATCCATACACATCTCCAACCTCAAAAATTGGTTTCCATTGGTTTTACAAAAAAAAATCTAAACTCTTCTTAACACATAAAATTCAAGTCATCAAATTTAAGGATAAAGAATTAACAAGAAAGCCCCAATGGAATTCAAAGACAATTCAAGAAATAAGTTCTTCCAAATGAATTAAGAATTTAGAACATCGATTGCACAGATAATCGTTCAGAATTTTAAATAGAGTTCCTAGAGGGACTTAGGGATTGCCCTCACTACCCGAACACCCCTATATTCACATATGAAGAAACTCATCCCCCCGTACCTTAAGGATGATGAACGAAGGCCAACAGAAGAACGACGGAGCAATCTGAACACTTTACGCCTTCCTTCAAGAATTTTCTCCTCTTTTTTTTCCCTAACACTTCAGAACGCAAATGAGGCAGATAGGGTTAACACCACCTGACTCATTTCTTAAAATTAATCCATTGGACTGGGTCAACCCAACCCATTTTCCTTCTCTTCTAACCCACTTCTAATTTTCCTCAAAATAATTAAATAAAATAAATACATGTATATTATAAAATATTTTTTCTCTATAATAATAATATATTTCTGACCCTAAATATAATAATATAATTTCAATAACAAAATATCATATAAAATCAACCTTCTCTTAAAACATATAAATATTTATTTAAAAATGCTAATAAAAATACTTATTTAATACATACAAAATAATTGTCCAAAATAATAATTATTTAAAACGTACAAAATAATATTCCTCTATAATTATTAAAATAATTATGACCAAATACCATCTAATAATAATAATAATAATAATAATAATAATAACCTTTTTGAAAATTGGGGTGTTACAATCCTTAGGCAAAACCTCTTGTTTGCTAATGTTGAAAAATGTACTTTTTGTGTGGATCATGTGGTTTTCCTAGGGTTCATTGTGAGTAAAGAAGGGGTTCGTGTGGACCCCGAGAAAATCAAAGCTATTCAAGAGTGGCCTAAACCAAAGAATGTTAGTGAAGTTAGGAGTTTTCATGGACTTGCAAGTTTTTATAGAAGATTTGTTCCTAACTTCTCTAGCATTGCGTCACCCTTGAGTGAGTTTGTTAAAAAGATGTTTCCTTTGAATGGACCCCAAAGCATGATCATGCATTTCAACTTCTAAAAGATCAACTTACAAATGCACCCATACTAGCTCTACCTAATTTTGAAAAGACTTTTGAGCTAGAATGTGATGCATCTGGAGTTGGCATAGGAGCTGTGTTATTGCAAGGAGGACACCCCATTGCATATTTTAGTGAAAAACTAAAAGGTGCCTCCCTCAATTACCCAACCTATGATAAGGAGTTGTATGCATTGGTTAGGGCTTTGCAAACTTGGGAACACTATTTAGTGTCCAAAGAGTTTGTCATCCATAATGACCATGAGTCACTCAAATATTTAAGAGGTCAAGGTAAGTTAAATAAGAGGCATGCCAAATGGCTAGAATTCCTTGAGAAATTTCCATATATTATTAAATTCAAGAAAGGAAAAGCTAACATTGTAGCTGATGCTTTATCTAGAAGGCATACATTGCTTATGTCTCTAGGTACTCAAATTCTTAGATTTGATAATATAAGGGAATTGTATGAGAAAGATCTTGACTTTGGTGATATTTATCAAAAATGCCAACAAAAAGCTGTCAATGGTTTCTATATGGCTGAGGGGTATTTGTACAAAGAAGGAAAATTATGTATACCCCAAGGTTCCATTAGGAAACTATTGATAAAAGAGAGCCATGAAGGTGGACTTATGGGGCACTTTGGTGTTGATAAAACCCTTAGTTTTCTTAAAGAAAGATTTCATTGGCCCCATATACGAAAAGATGTCCAAAAGCATTGCTTTAGATGTTTGGCTTGTTTACAAGCCAAGTCCAAAGTGATGCCTCATGGTACATACACACCTTTTCCTATTGCTTCAACCCCTTGGGTAGATATTAGCATGGACTTTGTGCTAGGTTTACCTAGAACCCAAAGGGGCATGGATTCTATCTTTGTGGTGGTGGACCGCTTTAGTAAAATGGCCCATTTCATTCCATGCCACAAAGTAGATGATGCAAGCAACATTGCAAAACTCTTCTTTAGAGATGTGGTTAAACTCCATGGACTTCCTAAGTCTATAGTTTCTGATAGAGATACCAAGTTTCTAAGCCACTTTTGGCGTGTCTTATGGTCAAGACTAGGAACTAAACTCCTCTTTTCAACTACTTGCCATCCTCAAACAGATGGACAAACTGAGGTAGTTAATAGATCTCTGTCTACTATGCTTAGGGTAGTTCTAAAGGGCAATCACAAATCTTGGGATGAGTATTTGCCACATATTGAATTTTCCTACAATAGGGTAGTTCACAAAACTACCAATATTTCTCCTTTTGAAGCTGTGTATGGTTTTAATCCTTTAACTCCTTTGGACTTGATACCTCTTCCTAATGTTGAACATTTCATTCATAAGGAAGGTGCTTCAAGAGCTGAGTTTGTTAAAAAAATACATGAAAGGATTAAAACTCATATCCAACTCCAAAATGAGAAATATGCTCAACAAAACAACAAAGGCAATAGAACTATGATCTTCGAGGAAGGTGATTGGGTTTGGCTTCATCTTAGAAAAGAATGTTTTACTAAACAAAGGAAGTCCAAACTTAGTCCTAGAGGAGATGGTCCCTTCCAAGTCTTACAGCGTATCAATGATAACGCTTATAGACTTGATTTACCCTCTGATTATGGAGTTAGCCCAACTTTTAATGTGAGTGATTTAAAACCTTTTGTAGGTGCTAGTGATGATGAGGAAGAGTCTTCAGATTCGAGGACGAATCCTTTTCAAGAGGGAGGGAATGATGGAAGAGCATGGACCAAGGGTCCAACCACTAGAGCTATGGCCAGGAGATTACTTGAAGACTTGACTGCTTCAGAGCTTAGTGGGCCCAATGGGCTTGGTGGGCCTAGGGTGCTCCTCACTTGGGCTTTACTTGTTTGACACCATGTTTTATTGCATATTCATAGAATATGAATTTACTTTGTTTTGGTCTTGTATTTTGACCATAGATTAGGGATTGTGCACTTTGGGCTTATAATTGGGCTTCATGGGCCTTTGGGCTTTTGACACCCAATATTGGGCTCATTTTCTTTCTTGTAATTTTTCCTATTCATTGTATTTCCTTGACCATTGTATTTAGGTCATTAGTCTAGGATTTAAGGAGGAATACTTAATTAAGAGGATTAGGCAAAACTAGGTTTAATTTAGCTTGCATTTAAGTTTCATTTTGAGTCACATGGTTGGTGCCACCTTGGTTGAACATGTGTGACTCAAATTCAACCCTAAATGCAACTTAAATCAAACTTAGAAGTACACTTAGCACATGGGAACCGGTGATGCACATGTGGGTTAATATTTGAATTCAAAATTCAAATTTGAATTCAAATCTTGGCGCCACATGTGAAGCCTCCACATTGGCGCCAAGTGTCCCTAATTCCGGAATTATAAATTCCACCTTCCAACACCTTGTATTCACTTTTGCATATATGAAATTTCTGAACAATCTTCTGCCAAATTTCTACAAGAGTCACTTTGAGAGAATTGCCTTCAAAACCCTAGGAAACTCCCTTAGTTCTTACCTTTTGAAGTGAGCAATCCTTTGAGCCTTCAAGCTAGGCTACTTCCTTCTCTAGCCTAGGCTTTCTTACTCCGTGTTCTTCAATCAAACAAGCTCAATCCATTCAGTTCAAGTCTCCAAGAAGAGGACCCTACACTTGGTGAAGTCAAGGAGTGGTTCATCTTTCACTTCTCCTAGCTTTGCCATCAATTTATGGAATTATTAGTTCATGTTGTAGTGTTGGAATTAGCTTATTTTTCTTGCTCAAAAATTAAGTTTTCTTCGACCTTTTCTTTTTTCCTTTAGCCAACATTTTCATTAATCCAGACATCTTAAGGCCAAGGTCTTAGACCATACGAGACCATTGCAAGGTTTACTGCCACTTCTTTGGACTTACAAGCTAGACCTGCTGACCAAATGCTAACCTGACCTCTCCCCAGGATGAGTTAGATTAGCAAAAGGTTTTCTTTAGGAAAAGATTAGTTTTCAAAAACTTAATTATTTAACAAGTAGAGAGACCAATTCAAGATTAATAAAAAATCTTAGCCAATATAAATTTCTTTTTAAAATGTTATTTTTAGTTCTTTTAACTATCTTTTTAATTTCTTAATATTTGCTATATTCAGGACAATATTTGTGTAATTCCCAATCGAAAGATTATGAAAATAAGCATCAATTTTTGTCTGGATTTCTTCTTGATAAACAATGAGTAAAATTTGCTCATTTTTAACAAACTTTGTTAATCACAAAAAAATTTTAGAAGAATTCATTCACAACCATGGAATTTTTTTTGAATTTGGCTCTGATAACAAATCGCATCTAATGCCCAATAAATAAAGCAGAAGTAAGATAATTAAATAAACAAGAAAGGAAGTAATCACTCATGCTTAATTAATTTATTTTTTTCTCACACTCTACAATCTTTCCTCATATGACAATATCTACCAGATTAATATCAAAGTAAATTAGACTTTCTTTTAATATATTTTAGAATTATGGTATTATTTGTTTTAAAAATACTCTTTTTTTCTAAATGTCTTAAATGAATATTTAAAGTAATTTCTTGGAATGTATCTTTTTTTTTTAATAACTTTTCTTTTAATATGAGAAGGAGGAGTTAATCTTTCATATCCATATTAAGCACAAAAACTACCTAGTTCTTTTATTCCACTTTCTTTATTCTTTTTTATTTGGTTTTCTTATTTTTTATCATTACAGATTTCTAATGCAATATTTTTAGTAGTTGAAATGATTCTTCCATAGGTTAATTCATCCAAATGAGTGTCAGAATAATTTTGTACTATTCTTTAGCTTACCTTATTAGGAAAAATAGGAGGTAGTCATGCAATAAACCTTTCTTTTCAAAATGTTTCTTTGAAATCTTCTCCTTTTAGCACCATAATCATAGAATTATCGGTATATCACCTAAAATCTCCTAAGGTAGGACATATTAAGTTATGAAGTAAATTAGAGTTTTTTTTTCATCAAAAGTATTAGAATCTCCCATAAAATTATGGATTATTGCTATTATTAAAGTTTCTACCATTATAGGTATTTGTTGACCATTTTCTGTTTTAACCGAAGTTGTTATAAAGTGTTTTTATGCTAGGGATAGATAATTATTCCACCATCATTTTAAAGACCTAGTAAATTTGATTATTAATAATTTAACAATTTGTTCTTCTGAGTTATTAATTTTATATGTTGAAATGGGCATAACCATTTCATTATTTTTCTAACAAGTTGATGGACAGTCATACCACCAATATTCCATTACGTAATTCCATTGCCATCAAAAGAAAAACGACTTTCTAAATTCCATTCTTCAAATTGAATATTAGGTAAGGTATGTCTTTTATAAAAATTTCAAGATATTGGTGTATTCACAAGAAAATAGACTTTCTAAATTCCATTCTTCAAATTGAATATTAGATATCCTAATTCTTCTAGTGATATTTTTATTGAACAATATTTACCTTACATATTTTTAATAGTTTTAATTTTTAATTAATTTTATCTAATATATTGTCAAATTTATTTCTCAATCAAATAACTTTATATTCCTTATCCGTAAATTTTCTAGAATTTATCAAAGCTTTTGTTAAATCTTGTTTAGAGATTTCTGTTATTTTTAATCCTGGATAAAGTACTTTTTTAGCTACTTGATGAAGCAATTGATTAGAATAATTTAGTTGACTATGAATATTTTGAATATCTTTTATTACTATTTTATCATTAGTATCTCTTTTTTCACCTATCATTTTAAAAGGAGAAGCTACTACTGTTCTATTTTTTTTGTTAGCAAACTTCACCTCTTCTAGAACGGGTATTATTCCTACTATTTATTCCTTAAAGGTTTTCCAAAAATTTCTCTACTAATTTTGAAACATTTATTTTCAATCTTTTTAAACAACTTTCTTCAAACCATATAAAATATGAGATATTTTCTTGTATTCTTTCTAGTTCTAAATAATAATCTCCTCAATATTTCATCTTTTTGAGACATTATTAATGCTCTATGACTAATTGAGTTTTCATTACTTTATAGTATATCCTATATACTACAATAATTGGGAAAGAATTCTGATTCGATACTTCAGATAAAATTTTAATATCTAACATTATATTATAGAATTATTAAGGAAGCTCTTAATAGATGTTGAATAATTTGGGTACTTATTTATATAGACAAGACTTTGATGTAAATTTGTTTTAACCATGGCCAAAATTTGACTTTCAAGTTTTATTGGCCTATTATCTCTTTACGTTACAAACATAGGGGTGTCTATACCTAACCTAAACAAAGGATTTATAGCTACTTGAATAGATCTTATGCGAAGATATCTATAATTTTTAACATGTTTGGCAATTTGGTGTTTAGAAATTAATGGTATGGAGTCATGGCTTAATTTTAATTGAACTTCCTTTCTTATTGTTTTAATACATATTCAAATTTAAAAAAATCATTCCACGATGTTTTGTACATTGGGGGATATCTCTAACTTGGGCAGTGTCCATTTAGAAATTTGATGATTTATTTATGGAATTATTAATTCATGTTGTAGTATTGGAATTAGCTTCTCTTTCTTGTTCAAAAATTAACTTTTCTAAGACCTTTTCTTTTTTCCTTTAAACAACATTTTTATTAATATAGACGTCTTAAGGCCAAGGTCTTGGACCACTCAGGACCGTTGCATGGTTTATTGCCACTTCTTTGGACTTACAAGCTACACCGGTTGACCAAATGCTAACCTGACCTCTCCCCAGGATGGGTTAGATTAACAAAAGGTTTTCTTTCGGAAAAGATTAGTTTTCAAAAAATTAATTATTTAACAAGTAGAGAGACCAATTCAAGATTAATACAAAATCTTAGCCAATATAAATTTCTTTTGAAAATGTAATTTTTAGTTCTTTTAACTATCTTTTTAATGGCTTAATATATACTACATTCATGACAATATTTCTGTAATTCCCAATTGAAAGATTATGAAAATAAGTATCAATTTCTGTCTGGATTTCTTCTTGATAATCAATGAGTAAACATTGCTTATTTTTAACAAACTTTGTTAATCACAAAAAATATTTATAAGAATTCATTCACGACCATGGAACTTTTTTTGAATTTGGCTCTGATAACAAATGGCATCTAATGCGCAATAAATAAAGCAGAAATAAGATAATTAAATAAACAGGAAAGGGAGTAATCACTCATGTTTAATTTATTTATTTTTTCTCACACTCTAGAATCTTTCCTTATATGGCAATATCTACCTCATTTATAACAAACTATATTAGACTTTCTTTTATTATATTTTTTAATTGGGGTATTATTTGTTTTAAAAGGCTCGTTTTTTCTAAATGTCTTAAAGGAAGATTTATGGTACTTTGTTGGAAGATATCTTTGTTTTTTAATAACTTTTCTTTTAATATGAGAAGGAGGAGTTAATCTTTCATATCCATATTAAGCACAAAAATTACCTAGTTCTTTTATTTCACTTTCTTTATTCTTTTTTATTTGGTTTTCTAATTTCATATTATTACAGATTTCTAATGCAATATTTTTAGTAGTAGAAATGATTCTTCCATAGGTTAATTCATGCAAATGAGTGTTAGAATAATTTTGTACTATTCTTTCTCTTACCTTATTAGGAAAAACAAGAGGTAGTCATGCAATAAACCTTTTTTCCAAAATGTTTCTTTGCAATCTACTCTTTTTAGAACCATAATCATAGACTTATTTGTATATCACCTAAAATCTCCTAAGGTAGGACATCTTAGGTTATGAAGTAAATTAGAGGTTTTTTCATCAAAAGTATTAGAATCTCCCATAAAATTATGGATTATTGCTATTATTAAAGTTTCTACCATTATAGGTATTTGTTGACCATTTTCTGTTTTAACCGAAGTTGTTATAAAGTGTTTTTATGCCAGGGATAGATAATTATCCCACCATCCTTTTAAAGACCCAGTAAATCCGATTATTAATAATTTAAAAATTCGTTCTTCTGAGTTATTAATTTTATATGATGAAACGACGATAAGCATTTCATAATTTTTCTAATAAGTTGATGGTCAGTCATACCACGAATATTATATTACGTAATTCCATTGGCATCAAAAGCAGATGGACTTTCTAAATTCCATTCTTCAAATTGAATATTAGGTAAGTTCTGCCTTTTATAAAAATTTCTAGATGTTGGTGTATTCACAAGAGGTTGTGAATATTTTCCACATAATTTTAATATTTTGTCTTGAGTGTTAAAGTCTTCAAAGTGTTATCCTAATTCTTCTAGTGATATGTTTTTTAACAATATTTACCTTAATTTTTTTAATTGTTTTATTCTTTTATTAATTTCATCTAATATACTATCAGATTTATTTCTGAGTCTAAATTATTTATATTCCTTATCAGTAAATTTTAAAGAATTCATCAAAGCTTTTGTTAAATCTTGTTTATGGATCTCTTTTATTTTTAATCCTGAAGAAACTACTTTTTTTATCTACTTGATGATGTAATTGATTAGAATAATTTAGTTGACTATCAATATTTTGAATATCTTTTATTACTCTTTTACCATTAGTATCTCTTTTTCCACCTATTATTTTAAAAGGAGTAGCTACTACTTTTGTATTTTGCATGTTAGGAAACTTAACCTTTTTTAGTACGGGTATTATTCCTACTATTTCTGCATTACAGGTTTTCCAAACATTCTCTACTAATTTTAAAACATTTATTTTCAATCTTTTTAAACAATTTTCTTCAAACCATATAAAATATAAGATATTTTCTTGTATTCTTTCTAGTTCTAAATATAATCTCCTCTATATTTCATCTTATGGAGACATTAATAGTATATCCTATATACAATAATAATTAGGAACAAATTTTGATTCCATTCTTCTCATAGCATTTTAATATCTAACATAATATTATTAAAATTATTATGGAAGTTCTTAATAGATAATTATTAGAACCTTGATGTAAATTTGTTTCAAACATGGCCAAAGTTTGACTTTTCAAGTTTTATTGGCCTATTATCTCTTTACACTACAAAAATTGAGGTGTCCATTCCAAGCCTAAAAAAAGGTTTTATGGCTACTTGAATATATCCTATGTGGAGGTATCTATAATTTTTAATATGTTCGGAATGAGGTGTTTAGAAATTAATGGTATGGATTCATGACTTAATTTTAATTCAACTTCCTTTTCTACAATTTTAATTACATATTCAGTTTTAAAAATATCATCCCACGAAATTTTGTACATAGAGGATATCTCTAACTTAGGCAGGTCCATTTAGAAATTTGATGTTTTATTTCTGCATTTATTAATTCATGTTAAAGTATATTAGAATTAGCTTTTTCTTCTTGTTCAAAAATTCTGTTTTCTTCAACCTTTTATTTTGCTTTAGACAACATTTTTATTAATTTTGACATCTTGAGGCCAAGGACTTAGACCTAACGGAACCACCACAATGTTTACTACCATTTCTCTATGCTTACAACCTACACTGACTGTCCAAATATTAAACTAACCTCCCCACTAGGATGAGTTCGATTAACAAAAGGATTTTTTATAGGAAAATATTAGTTTTCAAAAACTTAATTATTTAACAAGTAGAGAAACCAATTTAAGATTCATACAAAATCTTAGCCAATATAAATTGTTTTTGGACATGTAATATTTTTAGTTCTTATATATATATATATATATATATATATATATATATATATATATCAATAAAGGAGGGTGATGGAAAGCTCCCTTCCATTGATGAAGAAGGAGTCAATGGGAGAGTTCCCTTGTCCAAGGATCATGGCACATCAAGAGGAGTCTAGCCTTCAATGGAGATGGAATTTTAGATGGGTGAAGGTTTTGGGCGAGAAGATGAAGGCTCTCAAAGTAGGTTGGCTCACTCCAAGGTGAAGGTGGAGGCCACTCTAGGGTTCCCACTCTCCAAGGGTGGAGATAGGAGTAGGTTAGCCGAATTTAACCTAGGGACTAAGGATAGGATTTTGAGGCATGAAATGCTCACTCAATATCATAATAATCCAAAGTATTTACAAGGTGCATGGTCTAGGGTATTTATAGGCGAAGGAAGGGAAATTAGGGTTGCAAGGAGGTGAATGGCCGAGAAATGCAAGCAACATGCACTCCAAATGCAACCTAAATTAACCCTAAATGTGGTGTGGGTTTCCTTCCCCCTAAAGACTAAAATACCCTTTGACCTAAAATTAGAAAGAAAAAAAAGTGGACTTTGACCTTACAAGTCAAGGCTTAAGTCCAAAAATAAATTCTATCTTAATTTGCCCCATAATACAAGGACTAAATGAAAAATAAAAAATAGATCCTATCATCTAAGGGACCCCATAATACAAGGGTAAAATAAGCATAAAAGTAATAAAATCTAAATTATTCAAAATGGGCCTAGAAGGGGTCAATACTCTACACACATGATGAGTATGGCCCTAGGCGTGGTCTCTTCTCCATCCTCTTCTATCCTCCTAGCCATGGACCTAGTAATAGGTCCCACATGGAGCTCCAAGGGTGGTCCTCCATCATCCCCTCCTTCTTTGGAAGGATTTGTCCCCAAATCTTCAAGGTCCTCCATGTCATTAGTTCCTAAAAAAGGTGTGAGATCACAAACATTAAAGGAAGAACTAACTACATAATCAGAAAGGAGATCTAGGATGTATGCATTGTCATTAATATTTTGGAGAACTTGAAAAGGTCCATCTCCCCTAGGGCTTAGTTTTGACATCCTTTGAGTAGTGAATTTGTCCTTTCTCAAGTAAAGCCAAACCCAATCCCCAATTTCAAAGGTTACCTTTTTCCTCCCTTTGTTGTTGTATTTGGCATATTTTTGGGTTTGTTTCTCAATTTTACTCTTGAACTTTTCATGAAACTTTTTTATAAAATCAACTCTAGATACTCCTTCTTTGTGGAACAAGGAAGTAGTATTAAGGAGAGGAAGTAAGTCAAGAGAAGAAAGAGGGTTAAAGCCATATACAACTTCAAAAAGGGATAAATTTGTAGTCTTATGGACTACCCTATTGTAGGCAAACTCTATGTGGGGGAGATAGTCATCCCAAGTTTTCTTATTTCCTTTTAGAATGACCCTCAACAATGTGGATAGGGACCTATTCACTACTTCGATTTGCCTATCGGTTTGTGGGTGACAAGTAGTAGAATAAAGAAGCTTTATTCCTAGTTTTTCCCATAACACTTTCTAAAAATGACTAAGGAACTTAGCATCCCTATCGAACACAATAGTCTTGGGGAGACCATGCAAATGGACGACTTCCCTGAAGAAAAGTTTTGCAAAATAACTAGCATCATCTACTTTGTGGCATGGGATAAAATGGGCCATCTTGCTAAAATGGTCCACTACCACAAAGATAGAATCAAATCCCCTTTGGGTTCTTGGGAGACCAAGGACAAAATCCATACTAATGTCAACCCAAGGGGAGCTAGCTATAGGGAGGGGGTATAGAGTCCATGAGGCATCACCTTTGATTTTACTTGTAAAAAAGTGATGCACTTAGAGCAATGCCTTTGGACATCTATTCTCAAGTGTGGCCAATAGAATTTGGATTTTAAGAGACTTAGGGTTTTATCAACCCCAAAGTGGCTCATGAGTCCTCCCTCATGACTTTCCTTGACTAAAAGCTTTCTAAGGGACCCTTGAGGGATACAAAGTTTTCCCATTCTAAAAAGATATCCCTCAAGAAGGTAGAATCCCTCAAAAGGCTTTTGTAGCCACTTGGCATAAGTGGGTTGGAAATCCAAGTCAAGTTCATACAATTCCTTGATATTACCAAATCCTAATATTTGAAAACCTAAGGTAAAGAGTAACATATGCCTTCTAGAGAGAGCATCGGCCACTACATTATTCTTTCCCTTTTTATGTTTGATAATATAAGGAAATTTCTCAAGATATTCTACCCACTTAGCATGCCTTTCATTTAATTTCCCTTGCCCTCTAATGTACTTAAGTCACTCATGATTGGTATGTATGATGAATTCCCTAGTCACTGAGTAATGCTCCCAAACTTGAAGGGCTCTTATGAGGGTATAGAGTTCTTTGTCATAGGTGGGATAGTTAAAGGTGGCCCCATGTAGTTTTTCACTAAAATAAGCAATGGGGTGGCCTCCTTGAAGTATAACAACACCTATGCCAAAACCGGATGCATCACATTCTATCTCAAAGGTTTGCTCAAAATTTGGAAGAGCTAGAATGGTGCATTCGTAAGTTTTTCTTTAAGATTTTTGACGACTTTTTCTTGGGCTTCACCCCAAATGAAAGGTACATCCTTCTTAACAAGCTCATTAAGAGGGGATGCAAGTGTGGAGAAGTTTTTCACAAATCTTCTATAGAAGCTTGCTAATCCATGAAAGCTTCTAACATCTCCAACACTTTTTGGGGTGGCCCAATCTTGGATGGCTTTTATTTTCTGAGGGTCAACATGAACTCCCTCCTTGCCAACTATGAATCCCAAAAAGATAACTTGATCTTTATAAAAGGTGAATTTCTCAAGGTTGGCATAGAGGTGATTTTCCTTAAGAATTATTAAGACTTGCCTTAGATGCCCAAGATGCTCATCTAAGGTTTTGCTATACACTAAAATGTCATCAAAGTAGACAACTACAAACTTTCCTATGCAATCCTTAAGAATATGATTTATTAGACGCATGAAGGTGCTAGGGGCATTAATGAGGCCAAATGACATCACTAACCACTCATATAAACCAAATTTGGTCTTAAAAGCAGCTTTCCACTCATCACCCTCTTTGATTCGAATTTGGTGATAACCACTTCTAAAGTCAGTCTTGGAAAATATGAAGGCTCCATGCAATTCGTCCAACATATCATCTAGCCTAGGGATTGGGTGCCTATATTTTATTGTAATGTTATTGATGGCCTTACAATCAGTGCACATCCTCCATTTTCCATCCTTCTTGGACACCAAGAGAATGGGGATGACACAAGGGCTAAGACTCTTTTGAACCCAAACCTTCTTCAACAAGTCACTAACTTGAGACTCTATCTCTTTGGTTTCTTGAGGGTTAGTCCTATAGGCGGGCCTATTTGGAAGACTAGCCCCCGGTATCAGGTCTATTTGATGTTCTATTCCCCTTAAAGGTGGAAGTCCACTTGGGACTTCTTGAGGAAATAGGTCATCAAACTCTTTCAAAATCCTTTGAACCTCATGAGGTACAGACTCATGTTCATGACTAGTGGCTGCTAGTGTCTCTTTGAAATAGAGAAGGTATAAAGGTTGTTCACACAAAAGGCTTTTCTTGATATCATTCTTAAGTGACAAATGACTTTTGTTCACAACTTCCTTAGAAGAGACACTATCCTCTAAGCTTGATACCTTCTCCTCCCTTTCTTCATTCAAGGGAAGTTTTTCTTTGGTTTTTGTTTTTTTTTTTTTGTTTTCTCTTCTTCTTCTCTCTTAGCTTTCATTTTTATTTGGTCCTCACTCAATTGTGAAGGTGATAGAGGACACAAAACAATTTTCTTGCCCAAGTGATAGAAACTTATCTTATTAGTGAGGCCTTCATGAATGGTTTTCTTGTCAAATTGTCAAGGCCTCCCAAGTAAAATATAACTAGCATCCAATGGCACTATGTCGCACAAAACTTCATCCTTATACTTGCCAATGGATATAGGTATATTTACTTGTTGGTTGACTACAATACCTCCTTCCTCGTTGATCTATTGTAACTTGTAAGGTTTAGGATGAGGTAGAGTAGTCAAGGCCAACTTGTTAACCAATCTAGTACTACAACAATTACAACTAGATCCACTATCCACAATGAGAGAACAAGTTTTGTCTAAAACCTTGCATTTTGTATGAAACAAGTTCTCTCTTTGGGATTGATCTAAGTCACTAGATTGGCTCCCAAGGAGCCTTCTTACCATCAATAAGTCTCCTTCACATGGGTAAGTTTCTTCCTCGAATTCTAAAACTTCTTCTTCATCACTTGAAGATGAGGAAGTAGCTTCATCAAGGCTACTATAGTGATCTTGGACCCTTAAAATCATGGTTTTCTTGGTGGGGCATTATGAAGCAATGTGCCCACGGCTAAGACACTTGAAACACTTGATGTCACTTGTTTTAGTGTCTTTGGAAGATGCCTTAAGAGAAGATCTTTCTTTTTATTTTTCGTTTTCTTTTTCATTAGGAAAAGGTTTGGAAGAGGGGCCTCCTTCTTAAAATTCTTGGAATAAGAGAGAGTGAAGTCTTTTCTAAAAGTTTTTCTCTTAAGTTGATGTTCCACTCTAGAACAAAGTTGAACAAGCTCATTCAAATCTCTATACGGGAGGAGTTTAACTTTGTCTCCTATTTCAAGGTTAAGACCACTTTGAAACCTTGAGATGGTGGTCCTCTCTTCTTCCCTTATCCCAGCCCTCATCATGAGTAACTCCATAGATTGCCTATATTCTTCCACACTAGATGACCCTTATTTTAACCTTTGAAGTTTATCCATGAGTTCCCGGTCATAGTATAGAGGAATATGCCTCCTTCTTAAGGCACTACGGAGCTCATTCCAATATTGGATTGGGGGCTCATGATTTATTCTACTTTCTTTTTCTAGAGAGGTCCACCAATACATGGAATGCCCTTGGAAGCTAAGGGTTTCCAAAGAAACCTTCCTTTCTTCACTTATTCCATGGCAAGAGAAAAGTTGTTCAACCTTCATTTCCCAATCTAAATATGTTTCAACATTGTCCTTGCTATGAAATGAGGGAAGAGTAATGTTAGGTTCCTTATTGGAGGATTCCCTAGGTCTATGTTGTCTTGGGGGTCTTTGATAGTAATCATCATTGTGATGACTACTATAAAAGCTTTCACTTGGAGGTTGGGTATGATGCCCTTCCTCCTCATGTATGCTTGTAGGTATCCTAACCCCTTTACCCTTTGAGGACTTAGGGGGAGGGACTTTTGGTCTAGATCCACTAGCTTCCCCCACAACTAATTTTGCAAGCAATTGTTTTATTTCCTCATTATTTCTAGCATTCTCTTTTTCTCCTTTTCTATGTTCTTCCTCTCTTTTTATATTTTCCACTTCTTTTTTTCTCAAATATTCCTTTAACTCCCTAAGCTCATCCCTAACACTAGGCCTACTACTACAAGAGTTTTGACCATGTACACTAGAATGATCACTCATCTTTGTTTACAAAAAGGTTTTCACAAATTTGTTGCAAAAAATTGGCACTAAAAGTTTTCACAAAGAGTGAGTAATAAAATGTTTTCACAAAAAAGTTTTAAGGTGTAAGAGTGGTATAAAAAGGCTTAAGTGCACAAAGTGAACTATCAAGGGAGGTGGACTACTAGGAATCAAAAACTAAGCCTTTTCAAGTAAAAATCACTAAGTCCCTCTATACTTTTCTTACAAAAATAAGTTTTCACAAGAATCAAGTGTGTGGTGTGCACGACCCCCTAGTAGGAAAATTGAAGCCTTCTAAACGTCAATGAGCAAAGGTAAAGGTCCTAGGAAATTATACTACTAAAGCTTTTAATACATGCAAGAAAACAAGTAAAGCATAGGCTAGTCGGATTCCTAGGTGAAGGTTTTCAAATCACCTTCAAACTACACGAAATTACTACAAGGAAGCAATCAACCAAGGGGAGATGGGATCACACCAAAGGCTTCCCAAGACACCCCTTAAAAGGCTTTATGCAAAGTCAAAATAAAAAAAATTGGCAAGAAACTAAACAAGGTAACAAAGAAATTTGGGTGGAAAACTTAGTGACAAATCGGTCACCAAATCGGTCACCAATTCTTGTTTAGGGTGTCTTCTCCTTAAGTCCTGCACCAATGAGCAAACTTTGGTTAGCCTCTCCAAGTGTTTAAGCACTCCTTTTGGTAGTGGGAATCCCTCCAAAGGCCTAGGTAGAGTTTCAGTTTGCTTCTCCACTCAATCCACCAAAGGTTTGCTAGTTGTCTAGAAGTGTTTTTCACCTACACTCAAAATGAAACCAACTTAAGAGCAAGAGTCCAAGAAATAAAAACTGAAAAGGTACAATTAATGAAAGGCTAAACTCAGAGAGAATTGATTGAGACAAAACAAAAGAGGTCAAGAAATGACAAACTAAAATTAAGGCACATTTAAAAGGGAAGCACACAAAAGAGTAGTCTTAGAAAGGCACTAGAATAGATTAGTTGTTTTTAATCCACTTGATTAGGTCCTTTATAAGGTTCAATCCAACCACCTTTAAGGTCTCAAAATAAGTTCCATAAGGTCATAAGTCCAACTCCAAAAGCTTAGGTAAAGGTCCAAGTCCACAAGTGATGGAAGAGCATGGGCTAAAGGCCCAACCACTAGAGCTATGGCCAGGAGGTTACTTGAAGATTTGACTGCTTCAGAGCTTAGTGGGCCCAATGGTCTTGGTGGGCCTAGGGTGCTTCTCACTTGGGCTTTGATTGATTGAACACCATGTTTAATTGTATTTTCTTAGTATAGGAATTTACTTTAATGTTGGTCTTGTATTTTGACCATAGATTAGGGTTTAGGTGTCTTGGGCTTAAATTTGGGCTTCTTGGGCTTTGGGCTTTTGATACCCAATATTAGGCTCATTCTTCTTCTTGTATTTTTTCCTATTCATTGTATTCATTAGACCAATGTATTTCGGTCATTAGATTAGGGTTATATGAAGAATAGATTAATAGGAAAATTAGGTTTCATTTATGCATCATTTAGAAGTAATTTGAGTTGAATTTGAGTCACATGGATAGCATGGTGTGGTTCCGGCCATGTGAGCTTCAAATGCAACTCAAATCACTTCTAAATGACTCCTAAATGAGGGTAGCATCTGAATTAGTCACATTGGAAGCCAAAGTTTGAATTTCAAATTCAAATTTGAAATTCAAACTTGGCGCCAATTTGATTGGTTTGAAATTTCCGCCCAAGTTAACCTAGTTTCTTCCTATAAGTGTATCTTTTCCCACCTATTGTAAACACTTTTGAATATATGAGATTCTGAATTTACTTCAGCCATTTCGAAAGTCACCGAAATCCCAAGAGAGAGCTATAGAGAGTGCCTTCATAGTTTCTTAGGAAAAACCTAGTTTCCTTCACTTTGAAGTGTGCAATCCCTTGAGGCTTGAGCTTGGATACTTCCCTCTAAGGCTTTGGCCTTCCATCCGAGAGTTCTTCTTCTCCTAAGGTGTTGATACAATCGGTTTATCTCCATTGAAGTTGATCCGAACTTAGAAGGAGATTTGGAGGAGTTACAAATCTTCACTTCTCCTACTCTTTCCATCAATTTTGGTATCAAGAGCAAGGTTCTTCAAGGAGATAAGTTGTCTCAACTTTGGTGTGTCCGTGTCTTGTTTTCTTGGTGTTTCTTCTTGTCTTCTTTGAGTTTCTATTCGGATCTAAATGTTTTAAAAAAATTTGTGTTCATAGATCCATTGTTGATTGTTCTTGATTTTCTTCCTCAATCAACTTGTTAGGAATTATTTGCTTGTGCTAATTTTGATTTTATTTTGAGTCTCTCCATTCCTTGTATGTGTCCGTGATTGGACCTCATGCATATGCATTAGTTTTTTTGTTTTTGAATCCTTGTTTTTTCTTAGAAGTTTGTGTTTAGTCCTTATATGTTGCAAATTCCTTGAATAGCATGTTTAACCTAGTGTTATTTTGTATTTTGTGTCTACATTGTTGTTTCGGTCATACTTCATTTGTGCCTACCTATATGTGCTTTTTCTTTTACCTTATTGTGTTCATAGTTTGCTATTAGTCCTAGCAAGTTTCTTTAGAGTTAGGTTTCCATTGTGTACTTGTGTTTTCAAATTACCTTCCATTGAAAATCTTATATCAAAATTTTTGACTCAAAATTTCAAGTGTAATCCTACTTCTAGTGCACTAATTTTGTGGATTCAAATTTAAAAAAAAAAATGAGTTAAGAGGCTGGAAAACAGAGTTTAAAACAGAGCCTAAAGACCTAAAGTTCAAAAGAAAAAGAGTTCAAAAGGAATCTAAACCAAAACCTAAAGACTAGTGCACTAGTTTCTCAAATTTACTTGAATTTTGACATAATTTTTGGCTGACTTGTAGTCTCGGTTTCTATAGCTTGGAATCATAAAAAAATTTGAAACAAAAGGCATTTACCTTCTCTGGAATCTTAAATTGAATATAGAAAAAGAAAGAATAAAAAAAATATAGAGAAAACAATTTAAAAGGAAAAAGCCGAGAGGTGTACAAGTTGAAAAACCTACTTGATTCCTTGATTTTGTTTTGACTACAACTTGTTCTATACTTGTCCAATTGATTTCAATTTTTTTTTTGTTTTGTTCATCCATTCTAGTACCTATCTAGGAACATTCCTATCTGAGTGCTAGCTTTTATTTGGAGTCTTAATTTTCAGTTTTACTTGTTGAACTTCTTTGTGTCTTGTCATATACACCTATTACTCTTTACTTTTGGTATAAGCTTTTCAAATTGTGCTTTATTGCTTGTCTAGTTTTCTTTCATTAATTTCCCTGTGCTGGAAGTGGCCTCAAATCCTTGCTCAAGGATCAAGCATTGCTCAACAAAGAGTAGGAGAAGTCTGGACACTAAGACCACAAAATTTGACCTAATTTAGTGACCTAGCTTTTCCTAAACTTCCTTCACTTGAGTGACCATTCCTTTCACCTTGTGAGGCAGCCACCATTAACCTCTTTTTTTGTGATTCTTTGCAGGTCCAGGAGCATCAAATTTGAAGGATTAGTGACGGATTAAGACACTTAAACAAGTATTAGAAAAGTTGAACACAAAACCGTCACTAATTGGTCACAAAACCGCCATTTATTTCTTTCTAAGATAGTTTACATTTTTTTGTCAAAACTCTTGTATTTTAAATCAATTTGTAAAGCTTGGAGGGAGTATTAAGAAGCTGGTCAGGTATATCTACATCCTTGATAGCATCTCATGTGTAGTACTAGTGGAAGTGGCTTGGAAATTTCATATGTTTCAAGCTTCCACTTAGGGTTATCTGACTAGCTACTTGTTCTTGCTTCCTTTAAGTTTCTTGCTCATAATTGTGTTTTCTTTGCTGCCTTATTTTCGACTAGAATTGTGTAGCTTTTAATTGTTCACGTTGAGCTTAGATTGCATAACAAACCAATTGAGAAAAGCATACAAATTTTTTTTTTTGTGAAAAGCTTTGGGGGATTGGAAATACCACAAAGGAGTTTAGTGATTTCCACTTGAAAAGGCTTGGTTATTAAGTGGCTCTTAGTAGCTCACCTCCCTTGATAGTGCAACTTGTACACTTAGACTTCCAAGTGCTATTTTCATTCCTAGAAAATACCAAAAACATTTTATAACTTTTTGCATAGCATATAAAATTCTCTTTGCTTAATCATGAGTCATATTTCTCAAAGTAGTAGTGACTTTGAATCTCCTAAAAGTTTTAGAAGAATTGTTAAGGAGGTTGAGGCACTAAAACTTTGGAAGCAACAAGAGGTACTTCAAAAAGAAAAAGAGAAAATTGAAAGAGAAGTACAACTAGTTGCTTTAGAGGAAGAGATAAACAAGATCAAGCTAAGAGAAGAAAAACTTTTGAAAAAAATTCATAAACATAAAAGCCAAAAAAGTTCTTCCACTAAGAGTTCCAATGACTCTCAAAGCCAAGAAAAAGATGGTAGTTTGAACATGGATGCATACTACCAATCTCATCCTAGGAGAGTCATTAAAGAACACAAAATGAGGGAATCAAGGGTTGATCTCCCTTACTTTCAAGGCAAAGAAAATGTGGATTCCTACTTGGATTGGGAGATGAAAGTGGAGCAAATCTTCACTTGTCATCAAGTAGGTGAGGAAAGAAGAGTTCCTCTAGCCACCCTAGCTTTTCAAGGACAAGCCATGTATTGGTGGACATCCTTGGAAAGAGAGAGAAGACTTCACAATGATCCTCCCATCACTTATTGGAATGAATTGAGGAGTGCTATGAGAAGAAGGAACATTCCTTCTTATTATAGTAGGGAGCTTATGGATAAGCTCCAAAGACTCCAACAAAAGAATATGAGTGTTGAGGAGTATAGGCAAAAGATGGAGTTGTATCTCATGAGGGCTGGGATAAGGGAGGAAGAAAGATTGACCATTGCAAGATTTTTAAGTGGTCTCAATTTTGACATAAGAGATAAGGTTGAGTTACTCCCTTATAGGGACCTTGATGATTTGGTCCAACTTTGTATAAGGGTGGAACAACAAAATTTGAGAAAAAGCTCTTTTAAAGGCAAAACTCAATCTAGCTCTTATGTTAAGAAAGACTACAAGAGGGAGGGTCAATATGATTCTTCTAAGAAATTTGGCAAAGGTCTTGAAAAAGAAAAAGAAAATGAAAAAGAGAAAAATAAAAATATTGTCACTTCTAGTAGCAAGACTAGTGACATCAAATGCTTTAAATGTCTTGGGAGAGGCCACATAGCTTCTCAATGCCCAACTAAAAAGGTAATGATTTTGAGAGGGCAAGATGTTTATAGTAGTGTTGATGAATCTAGTTCCACTACTTCAAGTGATAGTGAAGCAAGTGAGGAAGACCATCCAATTGAAAGTGCATATCCTTGTGATGGTCAACTTCTTATGATTAGAAGGGTTCTAGGAAGCCAACCTCATGAGTCTCACCTTTCACAAAGAGAGAATATTTTTCACACAAGGTGTAAAATTCTTGATAATGCTTGTTCTCTCATTGTGGATAGTGGGTCTTGTTGTAATTGTTGTAGTACAAGGTTGGTGGAGAAGCTTGGTCTTACTATTATGCCCCATCCGAAACCATATCAACTTCATTGGATTAATGAAGATGGGGATATCAATGTTAATAAACAAGTGAAAGTCAAGTTCTCTATTGGTAACTATGAAGATCAAGTGGTTTGTGACATAGTCCCAATGGAGGCTTGCCATATTTTGTTGGGAAGGCCATGGCAATTTGACAAGAAAACCATGCATAATGGCCTTACCAATGAAATCACTTTCACCCATAAAGAAAAGAAACTTGTACTTCATCCTTTGTCTCCTTCACAAGTGATAGAGGATCAAGTACAAATGAAATTGAAAAGAGAAGAAGAAAAAAAAACTTGATCAAAAAAAAAACAAAAAGGAAAAGAAGCATAAAGCTTCAAAGAAGAAGGAAGAGAAATCTCTTTCTATAGAAGGAATTCAACAAGAAACTTTAAAACAAACCTTAATTGTTGAAAAACCTTCTTACCTTCTTCTTTGTAGAGGTGTGCTTCAGTGTCATAATTTAAACATTGAGCTTAGTTCTTTACCTCCTCAAGTTTCTCATTTATTAAAAGAATTTGATGATATATTCCCTAGTGATGGTCCAAAGGGCCTTCCTCCTTTTAGGGGTATAGAACATCAAATTGATTTTGCGCCTGGGGCTAGTCTACCCAATAGACCAGCCTATAGGACAAATCCTCAAGAAACTAAGGAAATAGAGAACCAAGTCTAAGAGCTTTTGGAAAAGGGGTGGGTACAAAAGAGTTTGAGTCCCTGTGCTGTGCCTGTATTGTTAGTGCCCAAGAAAGATGAAAAATGGAGAATGTGTTGTGATTGTAGGGCTATTAACAATATCACAATCAAGTACAGGAACCCAATCCCTAGACTTGATGATATGCTTGATGAATTACATGGTGCTTCTATATTTTCTAAAATTGATCTTAAGAGTGGTTATCACCAAATAAGAATTAAAAAAGGTGATGAGTGGAAAACTGCTTTTAAGACCAAATTTGGATTGTATGAATGGTTAGTTATGCCTTTTGGTTTAACTAATGCACCAAGTACATTCATGAGGCTTATGAATCATGTCTTAAGATAGTGTATAGGTAAGTTTGTGGTTGTTTATTTTGATGATATTTTAATCTATAGTAGGTCTCAAGATGATCACTTAGGACATCTTATAGAAGTTATGATGATCCTTAGGGAAAACCAATTATTTGCAAATCTTGAAAAATGTACTTTTTGTGTGGATCATGTGGTTTTCCTAGGGTTCATTGTAAGCAAAAATGGGGTTCAAGTGGACCCCGAGAAAATCAAAGCCATTCAAGAGTGGCCCAAGCCTAAAAATGTTAGTGAAGTTAGGAGTTTTCATGGACTAGCAAGTTTTTATAGAAGATTTGTGCCTAACTTCTCTAGCATTGCTTCACCCTTGAATGATGAGCTAGTCAAAAAAGATATTTTATTTGATTGGAATTCAAAGCATGACCAAGCATTTCAATTACTTAAAGATCAACTTACTAATGCACCCATTTTAGCTCTACCAAATTTTGAAAAGACTTTTGAGCTAGAATGTGATGCATCAGGAGTTGGCATAGGAGCTGTGTTATTGCAAGGAGGACACCCCATTGCCTATTTTAGTGAAAAACTAAAAGGTGCCTCCCTCAATTACCCAACCTATGACAAGGAGTTGTATGCATTGGTTAGAGCTTTACAAACTTGGGAACACTATCTTGTGTCCAAAGAGTTTGTCATCCATAGTGACCATGAGTCACTTAAATATTTAAGAGGTCAAGGTAAGTTAAATAAGAGGCATGCTAAATGGCTAGAGTTCCTTGAACAATTTCCATATATTATTAAATTCAAGAAAGGAAAATCAAATGTTGTAGCTGATGCTTTATCTAGAAGACATACTTTGCTTGTGTCTCTAGGTACTCAAATTCTTGGATTTGATAATATTAGGGAGTTGTATGAGGAAGATCTTGAGTTTAGTGATAATTATAAAAAATGTCAACAAAAAGCTTTTGATGGTTTCTATATGGTTGAGGGGTACTTGTATAAAGAAGGAAAGTTATGCATACCCCAAGGATCCATTAGGAAATTATTAATTAAAGAGAGTCATGAAGGTGGGCTTATGGGGCACTTTGGTGTTGAGAAAACCCTTAGTTTGTTAAAAGAAAAATTTTATTGGCCCCATATGCGAAAAGATGTCCAAAGGCATTGTTTTAGATGTTTAGCTTGTTTACAAGCTAAGTCTAAAGTAATGCCTCATGGTACATACACACCTTTGCCTGTTGCTTCTTCTCCTTGGGTAGATATTAGCATGGATTTTGTGCTAGGTTTGCCTAGAACCCAAAGGGGAATGGATTCTATCTTTGTGGTAGTGGACCGTTTCAGTAAAATGGCTCATTTTATTCCTTGCCACAAAGTAGATGATGCAAGCAACATTGCAAAACTCTTCTTTAGAGATGTGGTTAAACTACATGGGCTTCCTAGGACTATAGTTTCAGATAGAGATACTGTTGAAGATTGAAGAATCTACATCTGGAAGATGTTCCCTAGAAGTTTTAGTTTTGATGTTTTGCTCATGTTGCTTTTTATTTTAAGCCTATGTCAAAAGGATAATGTATTGATTGTTTAAAAGATTAGGCTTGTATGTGTTTGTTTGTTATGTGTTAAAAATTAGTAATTAACATGAAGGTAAAAATATCATAATACTCATTTTTCTTATTTCATTCATTGTTGAGAACATGAAGTATTAATTTACTGAGTGTTTGAGACTTTAAATGAAAACTTGAAAACATCAGAAATTTTCTGAGTTAAGGAATAGATTACCTGAACTGGTAATAGATTACCTGACTCATGTTGAAAAACTGATTGATACTGGAATAATCGATTACCATGTGTGGTAATAGATTACCAAACTGATTCTGATGATTTCAAGAGGAAAAAGGATCGTGTTAATCGATTACCTCTTTAAAGTAATCGATTACCTCTGTTCCAAATATGAGTTTTGTGTTATTTTGGCATCGTGTTAATCGATTACCATGTTAGGTAATAGATTAAAACAGGAGCTGAAATAATTAGTTCAGTTATTCTAACTCGTGGTAATAGATTACCATCACAGGTAATAGATTATCTCCGTTATGAATATAACTGAAATAACTGTTTCCTTGCACATGAAAATTGTCTTTAAATAAGATTAAAACTGAAGCTTTTAAAAGAGAATTTACACACACGGAAAAAAGAGAAATACTTACACGAACAAGAGAGACTTTTTTTTTAAAATACACATTACTGCAAAAGAGAAAAAGATTTTCTGAAAAAGAAAGAAAGAACATATCTGCTGAAAATCAACTTTTGGAAAAAGAAGTGTGCAAGATCAATTCAAGAAGATGAAGTTCATATAGAAAATTCATTCTAAACTGGTTTACGTTGTTGAAGATCATATCTACACGAACAGGTGTACTCGTTTCTGATCTTTTGTTATTGTTTGAGTGGTTTTAACTCTTGAGATTAGAGAATCTCTGGAAGAGTTGTGTAAAGAGAAATCTTGAGATAGGTTTTTCTCAAGTAGGATATTGTGGGATCAATATTCTTGGGTTATATGTTTCTTGTGGAGTCAAGAAATGGTTTGTTAATCTTGTAGGTGTCAAGATTTGCTTGTTAAATTCATTGATTGGATATTGCTTGTGCAGGGTGCATGTAAAGAATATCAATAGTGGATTTGACTGGATTTAGAGGTGTATCTAAATCTGAAACTGGATGTAGGCCTTTGGATGGCTGAACCAGTATATATCTTGGTGCATGATTTTCTTAACTCTTACACTCTTTACATTCTGTATAAGTTTCATGATTAATGTTGTATGAAGAAAAACATTATCTGCAGAAACTGAACTTTAAAGATTCTTGGTAATTGATAAATTCAATCTTTACATATCTTGTTATTCAAATCTTGTTGGATAAGCTGTGCATTTATAACTCTGAATTACCTTTTTTGTTTAAAGGTTTGTTTTAAATCAAGATTTGTTTGGTAAAGATATTTAGAAAGCAAAGAAGAAAAGGAAAAATAATATAGAATCTATTCAACCCCCCCTTCTAGATTCTAACCGTAGGGACCAACAATTGGTACCAGAGCTGTATCTTGTAAAACATTCAAGACTAGATCTTTAGAAAGGTTAGATGGCTGGTAATCAATTACCGTTTGCTGAAGGTGCTTCTATAAACAGACCCCCATTGTTTTGTGGAGATAACTATCCCTTTTGGAAAGTTAGAATGAAAATTTTCATGGAATCTGTTCATAGAAATATTTGGCAGGCTGTAATCACAGATTACAAAATACCCACTAAGATAGAGGGAGGAAAAGAAATTGAGAAACCATATGATAGCTGGGATCAAAGTGAAATTAGAAGAGCAGAGAATGATGCAAAAGCTTTAAATATCATACATTCTGCACTAAATTCTGATGAATTTTTTAGAATTTCAGCTTGTTCTACAGCAAAGGAAGCTTGGGATTTAATCCAAGTAACACATGAAGGAACTCCAGAAGTGAGAAGAGCTAGAAAGAACACACTCATTCAGGAATATGAAACCTTCAGAATGAATCAAGGTGAAACTGTCATGGATATGCAAAAGAGGTTCATTCACATAATAAATCACCTAAAAGGATTAGGGAAAGACTTCGTGGAAGAAGAAGTAAATGTCAAAATCCTGAAGTCACTAAACAGAAGATGGCAACCAACTGTCACAGCAATTACAGAGTCAAAGAACTTAGCTCAGATGACAAGTGCTGAGTTATTTGGAAAGCTAAGAGAATATGAGATGGATCTGTCAAGGATTGCTGATGAAGAACAAAAAGATAAAAAGGCAAAAGGTCTGGCCTTAAAGGTAAAAGAATCCTCAAGTGATGAAGAGGATAGCAGCAATGAAAGTTCTGAACAAGAAGAATTAAATCTAATGGTGAAGAATTTCAGAAAATTCATGAGAAGGAAGAACAACAATAAGAGATTCTCCAGTCAGAAGAAATCCTTCAAGAAGAATGAAAACTCATCTCCAAAGTTCAAATGTTTTGAATGTGGAAAAGCTGGACACATGAGAGCTGACTGTCCAAGCCTGAAAAAGAATGAGGAGACGAAACAAAAGTTCAGATCAAAGAAAAAGAAAGCATACATAGCATGGGAAGATAATGCCTCAACAACTTCAAGTGATAGTGATGAGGATCAGGAAGCAAATCTCTGTCTCATGACCAAACATAATTCAGATTATGAGGTATATGATTCTGACTCAACTATTGACTCGTATGATGAATTGCAAAATGCATTTGCTGAACTGTATGCTGAAGCAAAGAAATTAGAAAAATCAAATAATGTTTACAAAAAGAAAATGACACACATGAGAGATAAAATTTCTGATTTAGAGAATGATAACAGGAAACTACTTTCAGATATCTCTAAACTAAAGTCACCATGTGAGAACTGTGAAACATTGTATGCTGCATTAAAAGCAAAGGATAAAGAAAAACAGAATGTTAATGTTATGAAATCCATTAATTCCCACTCATGTAACTATTGTATGAAATCTGGTCATAACTACTACAGATGCATGATAAGGAAATTTGGCATTCCTAGTGGAAAATATAAATGGATTAAGAAATTAGATTATGTACTCACTGATTCTCCAGGACCCAAGATCAATTGGGTACCAAAATCAAATTGAATAACTTGTGCTGCAGGTGTGCTTGAGAGCAAAGCAATCAATGTGGTACTTAGACAGCGGCTGCTCAAGACACATGACAGGAGATAAAAGCAAATTTATCTCATTACAGGAAAAAGAAGGAGGATCTGTAACATATGGAGATAACAACAAAGGCAGAATACTAGGCTCAGGCAGTGTTGGTAACAATTCCAATACTCTCATTGAAAATGTCCTGTATGTAGAAGGTCTCAAATATAACCTGCTTAGTATTAGCCAGCTTTGTGACAAAAATTACAATATCTCTTTTAATAATCAATGCTGTATGGTTTGTGATAAGGAATCAAATGAAGTCCTGCTTATAGGAAAAAGAGTCAATAACATATACATCTTAGACTTAGAGCATTCATCATCCAATTCTTGTCTCACATCACATGATAATGTAACATGGTTATGGCATAGACGCATTGCACATATAAATGCATATCAGTTAAATAGACTTGCATCTAAAGATCTTGTTAGTGGTCTTCCAAAGATCAAGTTCTCTAAACAAGGACTTTGTGATGCATGTCAAAAGGGAAAGCAGACTAGAGCTTCTTTTAAATCAAAGAAAGTTATGTCAACCTCTAGACCGCTGGAACTTTTGCACATGGATCTCTTTGGACCATCAAGAACCAAAAGTCTAGGTGGAAACACTTATGCTTTAGTTCTCATTGATGACTACTCCAGATTCACATGGGTTGCATTTATATCCCATAAAGACAATGCTTTTAAAGCCTTTAGAATCATTTCAAAAAGAATTCAGAATGAAAAGGACTTGAAAATTAAATCTTTGCGAAGTGATCATGGTGGTGAATTTCAAAATTAATCTTTTCAAACTTTTTGTGAAGAAAATGGTATTAATCACAATTTTTCTGTCCCTAGAACTCCTCAACAAAATGGAGTTGTAGAGAGGAAAAATAGATCTCTAATAGAGCTAGCAAGAGCCATGTTAAATGAAAATGGTTTACCAAAATACTTTTGGGCTGATGCAGTAAGCACTGCATGCTATGTTCTAAATAGAATCTTGATTAGACCTATTTTAAAGAAAACACCATATGAGCTTTACAAAGGAAGAAAGCCTGACATTTCACATTTTAAAGTGTTTGGCTGTAAGTGTTTTGTTCTGAATAATGGAAAAGACACTCTTGGAAAATTTGATGCTAAGGCTGATGAAGGAGTTTTTATTGGATATTCTGCAATTAGCAAAGCATATAGAGTCTTTAACAAAAGTACCTTATCTGTTGAAGAATCTATACATGTTACCTTTGATGAAACTAACATCCTTGAAAAAGGAAAATCTCTTAATGATGAAGATGAGATAGGTGACAGTATTACACAAGAAGAAGAAAAACTGGAACTACAGCAGAAAACACCATCTGAAGACACATCACTACCCAAAGAATGGAGGAAACCCAAAGATCTATCTCTGGATAACATTCTTGGAGATATAAATAAGGGAGTTTCTACTAGACACTCTTTTAATCTTCTAAGTGATGATATGGCATTTGTTTCTCAAATTGAACCATTATGTGTGGAACATGCATTAAAAGATGAATTCTGGATAATGGCCATGCATGATGAACTGAATCAATTCAAAAGAAATGATGTTTGGATTTTAGTTCCTTTCAATAAGAATATGAATGTCATTGGTACAAAATGGGTTTTCAGAAACAAACTAAATGAAGAAGGTGTTATAGTTAAAAATAAAGCTAGATTAGTAGCCAAAGGATACAATCAACAGGAAGGTATAGACTTTGGTGAAACATATGCTCCAGTTGCTAGATTAGAAGCTGTTAGGCTTTTACTTGCATTTGCTTGTGTGTTTGATTTCAAACTATATCAAATGGATGTGAAAAGTGCATTTTTAAATGGTCTAATTGATGAAGAAGTTTATGTAGCTCAACCACCTGGTTTTGTTGACTGCAAATTACCTAAGCATGTTTACAAGCTCAAGAAAGCTTTGTATGGACTGAAACAAGCTCCAAGGAAATGGTATGAAAGGCTAAGTAAGTTTCTACTAACTCATGACTTTCAAAGAGGTAATGTTGATAAAACTCTTTTCATAAAGAGAAAATCAAAAGATATTCTGCTGATTCAGATTTATGTTGATGATATAATATTTGGATCAACTAACCAATCTCTTTGTGGAGAATTTGTTTCCAATATGCAGAAGGAGTTTGATATGTCTATGATGGGAGAATTAAGCTTCTTCCTAGGACTACAAGTCAAACAAATGGAAAATGGAATTTTTCTACATCAAACTAAATATAGCAAAGAACTGTTAAAGAAATTTGATATGGAGAATTGTAAGATATCAAATACTCCTATGTCTACTAATTGTTATCTAGATAGTGATATTGCAGGAAAAGATGTTGAAGAATCAATGTATAGAGGGATCATTGGATCTCTTCTGTATCTAACAGCTAGCAGACCTGACATCATGTACAGTGTATGTGTATGTGCTAGATTCCAATCAAAACCAAAGGAATCACATCTGAAGGCTGTAAAGAAAATACTGAAGTATTTGAAAGGCACAATCAATGTTGGATTGTGGTATCCTAAAGGTACTTCTCCATCTTTAACTGGTTACTCTGACTCCGATTTTGCTGGTTGTAAATTGGATAGGAAAAGTACAAGTGGAACGTGCCACACGTTTGGAGAATGTCTCATATCGTGGCAGAGCAAGAAACAAGCTTGTGTAGCACTCTCAACTGCTGAAGCTGAGTATATAGCTGCTGGAAGCTGCTGTGCTCAGTCAATTTGGTTTAAACATCAACTTCAAGACTTTGGATTGAAGATTGATCACATACCACTGAAGTGTGACAACACAAGTGCAATTAACATTTCAAGGAATCCTATTCTACACTCAAGAACTAAGCACATTGAAGTTAGACATCACTTTATCAGAGATCATGTAGAGAAAGGAGACTGTGACATCAAATTCATAATGTCAGAAGATCAACTTGCTGACATCTTTACAAAGCCTCTACCAAAGGAAAGATTTTTCAAGCTAAGAACCAATCTTGGTATCATTAGTGAGTTCAATCTATCCTAAATCTCATAATTAAAGTATGATTGTGTGAATATGCATGAAATTGCTAAGCACTTATAGGTTTAAACTTGATGTATGTGCACTCATAATAGGAAATCACACAAAACACAGTATGCCCTGTATCTGCACACATTTCACTGTGATAATCGATTACCTATCGGGTTAATCGATTACCACTCACTCACTTGCATAATTACCCTGTTTCAGTTGCGAGATAATCGATTACCAACTGGGTTAATCGATTACCTGACGCGAACCCCTGTTTTTTTTTGTACTCAAAAACCCTCTTTAAATCTGTTTCGAATTCAAATTAATTCAAAACTCTCTCCATTTTTACTTCAAACTAAAACGAACGAAACCCCTGGTTCCCTTTTCTATCTCAAAATCTATTTCAAAACCTAACCCTAAGCCCCATTCATGGAAAGTCTTGGCAAAGGAAAGCGTGTAAAGCACATAGCCAACAGAGATTACCCTCGTCCTACTACTCAAGGTCAAGGTACATCTAAAAAGAAGAAACAAGAGTCCTCTCGTCCAGAACCTGAAGAAGAATATTCTCATTCGTGGTTCACAAGGAAGTCTCAAGAGGAAACTTTCAATGAGTCTTTTGCTTGCAAAGACATTGTGGCTCCAAAGGTACTCTACTCGTCTTGGCTTATAGAGCAAGGTTTTACATTTCCTACTCTGTTATCTAGTCAAGGAGTTAGCAAATTTGTTGGGTTAAGTGGACTGTACTACCCTGATCTTGTTAGGGTCTTTTACTCAAATTTGGGAAGAGATGAAAATGGTGCTTTGGTTTCAGAAGTTAAAGGAATAAAAGTTACTCTATCTGCTGATGTATTTTTGAAGATTGGTGGATTAACCAGAAATGGTATTAAACCTACCTTCAATGAATTAAAGATGAAAAATTTCTCAATAGATAAAGATACGTTTTTTATGAGTATGCTGAGGGATGTTTCAGCCTGGGAGGCTAATAAAGAATACAAAAGAAAAGAAAAGAGGAAAATTACATATAATGCTGGAGGTCTACGAATGGAAGATAGACTCCTACATTATGTAATTGTCTGGATTCTGGCAGCAAGGGGGAGCAATCACGCACAAATCAGTGAAGAAGATATGGCACTGCTCGCAGCTTTTAAGAACAACATTCAAGTTGATTGGGTATATGTGGTAGAAGACATAATGCTAAAGACAAGGAGGTTAATGGACTGCAAGTGTCCATATGCTGTGTTCATAAGCAAGGTATTGGTGTTCTATAAAGTTCCCTTAACTAGTGAAGCAAGAGAGGTCACCAGAGATGTTCATGATATCAAGGATAGAGCTCTGAAAATGATGAAGCTAGTGAAAACAGATGCTGGTTGGATAGCAAAGGAAGATGTTCCTACTGCTGAGACTACAGAGCCGTCTCAACCTGAAGTTCAAACTGAAGAAGAGGAAGGTGCTGAAGAGCCCAAGCCTCTTTCTACTTTTGAGCTATCTGTTCTGGCAAAGCTAGATGACATCAGAGAAACTCAGAGAAGAGATTATCAAGAGCTGAAGGCTTGTTTTGAATCTATATCTGAACGACTGGATGCGATGAACATACCCTACCCTGAAGAACTTTAGTTATGCATTACATTTTAGGCACTGCATTTTAATTTGTTCTGCATAAATACTTTGATTTATATTTCAGACTTAAAGTTTGTAATAGTTGTAGTATTTGTATGCTTCTGAACATTTTTAATGCTTATATGATGAAAGTCTTATTAAGTGCTTGTTGTTTTTGTTGCATAAGTATCATGTTATTTCTCTGTTTACTCTGTTTTTTTTTTGTTTGGTTAAGCCAAACAGGGGGAGAAATTCATGAGAAACTGATTAAATGTTTATATGGTTGTTTATGTATTGTATAAGAAAGAAATGGAAATAGAACTGCATAATGCTTTGTATGGAAGTTTTTGTTCTAGACATATGCAGGTTCAAATTCAAGTTCAAATTTCAAACAAACAAGTGAAACAAAACAACATGATGATTGTGAAAGTCAACATGAAGAGTTTGGCTCATCAAAACCAAAAAGGGGGAGATTGTTGAAGATTGAAGAATCTACATCTGGAAGATGTTCCCTAGAAGTTTTAGTTTTGATGTTTTGCTCATGTTGCTTTTTATTTTAAGCCTATGTCAAAAGGATAATGTATTGATTGTTTAAAAGATTAGGCTTGTATGTGTTTGTTTGTTATGTGTTAAAAATTAGTAATTAACATGAAGGTAAAAATATCATAATACTCATTTTTCTTATTTCATTCATTGTTGAGAACATGAAGTATTAATTTACTGAGTGTTTGAGACTTTAAATGAAAACTTGAAAACATCAGAAATTTTCTGAGTTAAGGAATAGATTACCTGAACTGGTAATAGATTACCTGACTCATGTTGAAAAACTGATTGATACTGGAATAATCGATTACCATGTGTGGTAATAGATTACCAAACTGATTCTGATGATTTCAAGAGGAAAAAGGATCGTGTTAATCGATTACCTCTTTAAAGTAATCGATTACCTCTGTTCCAAATATGAGTTTTGTGTTATTTTGGCATCGTGTTAATCGATTACCATGTTAGGTAATAGATTAAAACAGGAGCTGAAATAATTAGTTCAGTTATTCTAACTCGTGGTAATAGATTACCATCACAGGTAATAGATTATCTCCGTTATGAATATAACTGAAATAACTGTTTCCTTGCACATGAAAATTGTCTTTAAATAAGATTAAAACTGAAGCTTTTAAAAGAGAATTTACACACACGGAAAAAAGAGAAATACTTACACGAACAAGAGAGACTTTTTTTTTAAAATACACATTACTGCAAAAGAGAAAAAGATTTTCTGAAAAAGAAAGAAAGAACATATCTGCTGAAAATCAACTTTTGGAAAAAGAAGTGTGCAAGATCAATTCAAGAAGATGAAGTTCATATAGAAAATTCATTCTAAACTGGTTTACGTTGTTGAAGATCATATCTACACGAACAGGTGTACTCGTTTCTGATCTTTTGTTATTGTTTGAGTGGTTTTAACTCTTGAGATTAGAGAATCTCTGGAAGAGTTGTGTAAAGAGAAATCTTGAGATAGGTTTTTCTCAAGTAGGATATTGTGGGATCAATATTCTTGGGTTATATGTTTCTTGTGGAGTCAAGAAATGGTTTGTTAATCTTGTAGGTGTCAAGATTTGCTTGTTAAATTCATTGATTGGATATTGCTTGTGCAGGGTGCATGTAAAGAATATCAATAGTGGATTTGACTGGATTTAGAGGTGTATCTAAATCTGAAACTGGATGTAGGCCTTTGGATGGCTGAACCAGTATATATCTTGGTGCATGATTTTCTTAACTCTTACACTCTTTACATTCTGTATAAGTTTCATGATTAATGTTGTATGAAGAAAAACATTATCTGCAGAAACTGAACTTTAAAGATTCTTGGTAATTGATAAATTCAATCTTTACATATCTTGTTATTCAAATCTTGTTGGATAAGCTGTGCATTTATAACTCTGAATTACCTTTTTTGTTTAAAGGTTTGTTTTAAATCAAGATTTGTTTGGTAAAGATATTTAGAAAGCAAAGAAGAAAAGGAAAAATAATATAGAATCTATTCAACCCCCCTTCTAGATTCTAACCGTAGGGACCAACAGATACAAAGTTCCTAAGCCACTTTTGGCGTGTCTTGTGGTCAAGACTAGGAACCAAACTCCTCTTTTCAACTACTTGTCATCCTCAAACAGATGGCCAAACTGAGGTAGTGAATAGATCTCTGTCTACTATGCTTAGGGCAGTCCTAAAGGGTAATCACAAATCTTGGGATGAGTTTTTGCCACACATTGAATTTGCCTACAATAGGGTAGTTCACAAAACTACCAATATTTCTCCTTTTGAGGCTGTATATGGGTTTAATCCTTTAACCCCTTTGAATTTGATACCTCTTCCTAATGTTGAACATTTCATAAGGAAGGGACTTCAAGGGCTGATTTTGTTAAGAAACTTCATGAAAGGATTAAAACTCATATTCAAAATCAAAATGAGAAATATGCAAAACAAGGAAGTAAAGGCAAGATGTCTATGATCTTCGAGGAAGGTGATTGGGTTTGGCTTCATTTAAGAAAAGAACGTTTTCCAAATCAAAGGAAGTCCAAACTCAGTCCTAGAGGAGATGGTCCCTTTCAGGTCTTACAGCGTATCAATGATAACGCTTATAGACTTGATTTACCCTCTGATTATGGAGTCAGCACCACTTTTAATGTTAGTGATCTTAAACCTTTTGTAGGTGCTAGTGATGATGAGGAAGAATCTTCATATTCGAGGATAAATCCTTCTCAAGAGGGAGGGAATGATGGAAGAGCATGGGCTAAAGGCCCAACCACTAGAGCTATGGCTAGGAGGTTACTTGAAGATTTGACTGCTTTAGAGCTTAGTGGGCCCAATGGGCTTGGTGGGCCTAGGGTGCTTCTCACTTGGGCTTTGATTGATTGAACACCATGTTTAATTGTATTTTCTTAGTATAGGAATTTACTTTAATGTTGGTCCTGTATTTTGACCATAGATTAGGGTTTAGGTGTCTTGGGCTTAAATTTGGGCTTCTTGGGCTTTGGGCTTTTGATACCCAATATTAGGTTCATTCTTCTTCTTATATTTTTTCCTATTCATTGTATTCATTAGACCAATGTATTTTGGTCATTAGATTAGGTTTATATGAAGAATACATTAATAGGAAAATTAGGTTTCATTTATGCATCATTTAGAAGTAATTTGAGTTTAATTTGAGTCACATGGATAGCATGGTGTGGTTCCGGCCATGTGAGCTTCAAATGCAACTCAAATCACTTCTAAATGACTCCTAAATGAGGGTAGCATCTGAATTAGTCACATTGGAAGCCAAAGTTTGAATTTCAAATTCAAATTTGAAATTCAAACTTGGCGCCAATTTGATTGGTTTGAAATTGCCGCCCAAGTTAACCTAGTTTCTTCCTATAAGTGTATCTTTTCCCACCTATTGTAAACACTTTTGAATATATGAGATTCTGAATTTACTTCAGCCATTTCGAAAGTCACTGAAATCCCAAGAGAGAGCTATAGAGAGTGCCTTCATAGTTTCTTAGGAAAAACCTAGTTTCCTTCACTTTGAAGTGTGCAATCCCTTGAGGCTTGAGCTTGGATACTTCCCTCTAAGGCTTTGGCCTTCCATCCGAGAGTTCTTCTTCTCCTAAGGTGTTGATACAATCGGTTTATCTCCATTGAAGTTGATCCGAACTTAGAAGGAGCTTTGGAGGAGTTACAAATCTTCACTTCTCCTACTCTTTCCATCAACAAGTCTAGCAACAAGTCCTTTTTTTGGTCAAATTTTTTTTTTGTTCTTTTTCCTTTTCCCCTTTTTTTTATGTCAATTCTTTTGTTCCTTTGGGTCCGATTTCTTTTAACATTTAGGCCCTTTTTAATGCTTAGGTTTTTCACTTGTGGGTGGAGATAATTTTAGGTCAAGTTTTAGGAGAAAGGAGAAGGAGACAAGTGGCGGTTTCTTAGAGGTGTTTGGGGTATCTTTGAGTGGAAATAGTCTTGTACTATCTAGTACAAGTTGTATTGAAAAATTTTTCCAGCATACCTCTTAGATTCTTTTAGGGTTATCAAGCATAAAAATTTGACCTTTTCAAGTGGAAATGCAAGAAAAAGTGGGCTGCAAGTTAAATGCATGTGCAAGGAATCAATTTACACATGGATGTCTTCAACCACATGGAACATGCTAGAACTAAATAGCATGCATGAATTTCTCCTAAAAGACTCCTAAATGTCACGACCACTTCATGTTATGCATCATAGTATATATATATATATATATATATATATATATATATATATATATATATATATATATATATATATATTTGTTCATGTAATCATGCAAAGTGTTTGTTATATATATAGGGAATTTTTGTAGACAAAAAAAAAAATGGAATAACAAGACTTAGACAAAACTTGAGTGGATTTTGTGACACCCTTACAACCCCAACACATATATTGTAATGATGAAAACTTACAAATAAATCTTTCAATTTTCGTAAAAGAGGTCACATGAGAAACTTCAAAATTGTTCTTCAATAACCACAATGATAAAAATTTAGAAAATGAAACACAAGAGTTTACAAATTGTTTCCAAAATAATATTTACAATTCCAAATCCATATAAAAATCTATGTCCTAAAAATCCTCTGCCCCGATGTCACAATATCAGAGCATACCCACAATTTAATTGTTGACATTCTAGATGCCACTCGTAGCCGGATCTTCCTCACCTAAAACATCCACAATTTGTACGGTGAGAAAAGAAAACATCTATATGTAAAGCACATACAAACACACAACAATGTAATCTCATCATAACTCATTATAAAATGAAATATTTACAATCATTTCTACATATCATAATTCTATCAATCATGCATCAACTTCACATCACAATTTCACACCAATCCATCACAAATCTTGTAATTAACACTATGCCAAGGTCACGCCTGTAGCATCTCTTGTCCAAGGTCGTACCACCCCCGACATAGCATGAGGAATCACTCATCCCATACCATGCAAAGGTCACGCCTGTCACATCTGTTGCCCGAGGTCGTGCCACCCCCGACATAAGTATCAATTGCCTCATACATCCCACCCTATGCCAAGGTCATGCCTGTAGCATCTCTTGTCCAAGGTCGTGCCACCCCCGACATAAGTATGAGAAATCACACATCCTACACTATGCCAAGGTCACGCCTGTAACATCTCTTGTCCAAGGTCGTGCCACCCCTGGTCACTAGTGTGACGAACCACAATCACATTCACCTTCACAACTCAATTCCACAACACATACACAAAATCCACACAAAATAGTGGTTCACCTACCCCTTAAGAAATTCATCATGAATCATCAATTATTATCATATAATATAACAATAATATTTATAAATTAATATAGAACCAGATTAAATCACCAATTTAATAGAATCTTAACCCAAATAATAAAACCCCTAATTTTTCCAAAATCTAACTTAACAGTCACTTTTCTACAATTTCGTTCTCTCTCCCAGATCGTAATTTTTACAAGTTAAATATATATTCATGATCCTTAACACATATAGAATATAATAATATCAATAATTCTTCAAACAGAAATAATTATAAAATTATTAAAATTTCTACGGGAACTCTTCTCTACCCATTCCCTCATGTGACTCTACACATAAATCTCCCATTTTCCCCCGTACCTTGATTTGTAAAAGCTGAACCTACATAAGATTTGGTTGGTCTCCCTCGCTAGTTTCCCCTCGATCTGAAGCAGAAAGCAGAGGGAAAGAAGAGATAGCAGAAGAAAAGAAATCAGAAATTGAGAGGTGTGCCTTTTTGGGAGTGTCGCCACCGGCCCGAAACGGGCCTCGGCGGTCGCGAAGACGGTCGAGCTCGCTTATTATTTTAGTTTTGAAAATGTATTGGATTATTAGAACGACTTGTTCTCAAACTGAGACCTTGTCGATCTTATCCAATTTATTTATTAAAAGTCTCACTAATCCATATTAATCCCAAGCGGGACCCTCCATGGATTAGTGGTTTTCGCAAAAGGAGGGTTCGTGGAGTCGCCACCAATGTTTTACTCAAAACATTGGAAAAAGGGATAAGGCAATTGATTTTATAAATCAACTTTGGCCATTACAACCAGAGTCGGGTAAGGGAGTCGGTTACGCGTGGGGAAGGTGTTAGCACCCCACAGCGCCCCTTTCGGGTTCCCTATGACAGATTATTTCTAAAATAATAGCGTAAAATTACTAAATTACCCCTATTTATTATAAGCGATTATAAATTAACTATCTACATGATGACAGTTTAAATATGCACACAGAAAGCAGTAAAAGGAAGGATTTAAGAAGAAACCTCTTGAAGCGTGCTTTTATATATTGAGTAAAACTGGGAAGCTTTTTGGCGTTCCCTCGCTCTACAAGCTCGCTCGCTCTCTCCTATAAAATTTTGACTATGGAAATCCGGAGGATTTCCCTTCGACTAGGTTCGAATCTCCAAGCTAAGTGCTCGGAATTCCAGAACTTCGTCGGATCGACTCCCAGAGAGATTTCTAGGGCAGAACACTGCTCAAAAACCCCAGAATACTCAAGGAGGGAGTCAAAACTGAGTGAAAAAGTGTGGAATGACGTCCAATTGTCGTCATATTTATAGGGAATAGGCGCAATACGGCCTACAGGGGCAATACGGCCGTATTGAAATTTTTGAACTTCAATACGGTCGTATTGAAGTTCAATACGGTCGTATTGAAGTTCAGAAATTTCAATACGCCCGTATTGAGTTCGCTGCGGTTGTATTGAAGTGTCAATACGGTCGTACTGACTTCAGTATGGCCGTATTGAAGCTTCAATACGGCCGTATTAAGTTCAGTACGGCCGTATTGGGCTTTTTCCCTCCACTTCTTTATTTTGAGCTATTCTAAGACCTCTGGACCTACAGAGAACCCTCCTAGGGCCTTCGAGGAGTCCTTCTGGCTGATTATCCTTCAGTCTTCGAGAGTCTTCAAGCTTTATTTCCGACCCGGACAATTTTAGGGGTCTACAGCTGCCCCCCCTTTACTTAGTCGGACGTCCTTTTGGTGTATCGGCTGACAAGTAAAGGAGTTGACCCAATTGTCCGGGTATTGTGCCGACCTTCTGACTTGTAGCGTCTTCCGGTGGAAAAATGTTGAGTAGCCTCTCCAGGTGGGTGCATACCTCGGCGCTTCTGACATCCTCGGTAGCTGAGTTTACCTTCTCCAAGGTCAACTTCACTCGACGCCCGAGCCGGAAGTTGGACATCAACGCGCCTCTGATGACGCTGATGGTTGAGTACCGCCTTTCCAGGCTTAGCTTCACTCTTTGTTTGAGCCGGAAGCTAAGTACCTTTGTGATGACGGTGAGCAGTGTGAGTTTTGCCTCTCCAGGCCTTGCTTTGCTTGTTGCCCAAGCTGGAAGCTGTAAGTACCGTCTCTCCAGGCTTAGCTTCACTCTTTGTTCGAGCCGGAAGCTAAGTACCTTTATGACAACGGTAAGCGGTGAGTACCCTTTTTCTAGAGATAGCTTCGCTCATTGCCCGAGCCGGAAGCTGCATACCTCCGTGTTTGTGACAACGGGGTAGCGTGAATATCTCCTTTCCAGGGATTTGTGATGATTTTGTCTCCACAGTCCACGATGCTGCTTCGACGGTTGTTTTTTGATTTTGTGCCACTAGGGGCTGGATAACGCAGGGATCCGTCTAGGGGATGTGCAGTTACTCACAGGTTCTTGTGTCCCAACTTTCCATTGCGTAGTTGGTTCCCACTGGGGAATTTCTGATTCCTTTGGGTGCAGACACAAAGATGCTCTTTCTGATGTGAGCGGTGCCTTATGATTGGCTGACGTCCTTTCGACGTTGGTGGAGTATCCCGGTTATCCTTGTTCGGGTGTCTCTTTTGGTTTTCTGATTTTGCTGCCTCTGTGTAGGCTGTTATCCACTGGGGGATTTTGTCGTTGATTTTGATTAGCCTCTTCTGTTAGGCGTATCAGCTTGACGTTCAATGATTGGCTGAGAGCCAGATTCCACTTGGGGAATGATTATTGATCTTTTTATGATTTTTCCTTTTGAAGGAGTGCCTCTTATGTAGGCGACTGAGGAATTGGGGTTCAGTGTTCGGCTGAGTGCCGGATTCCGCTTGGGGAATATTTATTGATATTTTTTGATTTTTCTCCTTTTGCAGGGATGCCTCTGAGTAGGCGATTGGGGAATGAGGGATCTTATGTATCCCAGAGTATTATTTAGGAAGCCTCTGCAGGCTTAGCCTCACTCAGCGCTTTGAGTCGGAGAGTTATCTTCCACTGAGGAAGTGTTAAGTCCTTTGACTTGTATATACTGTTTGGATGATCGCACTTCCATTGGGGATTGCGTCGATTTTGCTTTGATAGCTCTCGCTGGGGATTCGTTCCGTGAGCTTGAGTTGAGGTTTCTCTGGGGAGTATTATTTCTGCGAGCCTCTCCAGGCTCATTTATTCTGTACAGTTGGGGGAGTATTATTTCTGCAAGCCTCTCCAGGCTTTAGTTATTCTGAGGAAGTATTATTTCTGCAAGCCTCTCCAGGCTCAATTATTCTGAAAGAGTATTATTTCAGCAAGCCTCTCCAGGCTCAAATATTCTGAGAGTATTATTTCTGCAAGCCTCTCCAGGCTTTAGTTATGATGAAAGAGTATTATTTCGGCGAGCCTCTCCAGGCTCAATTATTCTGAAGGAGTATTATTTCGGCAAGCCTCTCCAGGCTCAATTATTCTGCGGGAGTATTATTTAGGCAAGCCTCTCCAGGCTCAGTTATTCTGAGAGAGTATTATTTCGGCGAGCCTCTCCAGGCTCAATTATTCTGTATGATTTGTTGGATTTTCTGTATTTTGCCCTTTTTTCGATTTTGGCTTTTTCTGTGTTTTTGCCTTTTTTGTTGATTTTGGCTTTTTCTGTGTTTTTGCCTTTTTTGTTGAGTTCGGCTTTTTCTGTATTTTTGTTGATTTCTGTATTTTTGCCTTTTTTGTTGGTTTTGGCTTTTTCTGTATAGAAATGTCTCAGTTATTCTGAGAGAGTATTATTTCGGCGAGCCTCTCCAGGCTCAATTATTCTGAGAGAGTATTATTTCGGCGAGCCTCTCCAGGCTCAGTTATTTTGAGAGAGTATTATTTCGGCGAGCCTCTCCAGGCTCAGTTATTTTGAGAGAGTATTCTTTCGGCAAGCCTCTCCAGGCTCAGTTATTCTGAGAGTATTCTTTCGGCAAGCCTCTCCAGGCTCAGTTATTTTGAGAGTATTCTTTCGGCAAGCCTCTCCAGGCTCAGTTATTTTGAGAGTATTCTTTCGGCAAGCCTCTCCAGGCTCAGTTATTTTGTATGACGCTGTTGATTCTTTGCATTTTGTTTGCTGCTGTCATACACAAGCAATTTTTCCTATTTTTTCTAATTTATGTAGTTGCCTCATGACGAGGTCTTTGAAAATTTCTTTATGGCCAATACGGCCGCATCCATTTCAGTATGCCCGTATTGAATTGAAAATTTGTTCATAACCCTAATTTTGGTACGGGCGTACTGAACATGATACGGGCGTATTGTTTTTTCTGAAGTTTATATATTTTTTGTTTTTTCAATAAACAGAGAATAAGTGATCTTCCAGTACACCTATCATCTGTATGCATGTATGCAGTATGATGCACCTAATTCTATTTGATTCTTTTTTCAAAAGAATTAACCGATGCGTTTTTGTGTTTGGATTTTGCCATTCCTCCAGACGGACTGTGCTCTGCCAATTTCTGTTACCGAGGAATGATGCATATTTGATTTTGGTGTCATCAACCAAATGATTCTTCCCTTTCTTTAGAAGATGTGTCAACCCTCCTATTGACCACTATATCTCCATGTTTCCACTAGATTATTCAAAAATCGTTGGGACAAGAGAGAAAAGAAGGAAAGGATATATATTTTCAAAAGTTTGTGTTTTAGAGGGGATTATTTTATTTTTGAAAAATGGATTTTGTAAGAATGGCTGGCCATGGTAGGCTTATGTGTTTAGGCTTGTTCGATTAAACACTTATGAGGTTAAGCACATCTTTGTTATTAATGATTGTGTTTTGACAACTTGGATAGCTTTTCTTGAGCCCCTTGTTGAATTCAATTGATGGTACCATCATGGATTTATTTTGTTTTTCTTTTTTGACGGCCCTAACTTTTGCCTAAAACACCCATTTGTGATGTCTTAGCGGGCTTTTGTTTTTGTTCATTATTTTGTAACCCTAATTTTTGCCTAGGTCACCCTTTTCGTGGGATTCCTAGCGGGTTTTTGTCTTCATTTTGTAACCCTAACTTTTGCCTAGGTCACCCTTTTGTTGGGTTCCTAGCGGGTCTTTTGCTCTTATTTTTGCGCAGTCCCCTTTTTGGGTTTCCTGCCGAGCTTATTATCTTTAGGATTTCTTTTATCCATGATGGCACTTATTGATGCCAAGAAAAGGTGCTCCAAGCTGTCATGCACACTTCCACATAAAAATGATGCGGGTTTATTGATTATTAAGACGATTTTAACCTCACTTATGTTCATTCAAACAGGGTTAAATAATGTGGTCTAGAATTTTATTGCAAGCGAGAAAAGAAGCAATTAATGAAGAATGATTTTATTATAATCATAATGGAAACATGTGCCCTATCGAGGCTCGGGGGTCGGGCTGTCCCCGAGGAGTGATCTCTAATAGTCACTGAATTTACACATCCCTATTAAAAGGGAAAAAAAAACATTTTGACGACGACGACCGGCCTAGACGCTTGTGAACCGGCCTTCCTAAAGATCTGGCTTAAAGAACGTCGAGAAGGATCTTGATTCCTCTTCGTTCTTTGATCTTTGTTAGGGTTGTATCCTAACCCTTGTTTCCCCGGATTGTCCTTGATAATAGGTAGCTCCGGGATTCCTTGGGAGTACTTGCCCAATCCTTGTTCTGGCAAGTATGGAGCTACCTTCTTCATTTCTTGGGGAAACGTTTCAACATTGGCAATTTCCAATGCTTGGAAGGCGGTTTCTAAAGCTTCCTCTGCTGCATCCACATAAGGTATGTTGGATGGCTTGCTGATGAGTATGTCATCTTCAGCTTGTACAGTCACCAGTTTGTCACCCACAATGAATTTGACTTTTTGGTGGAGCGTAGAGGGTACAGCTTTCGCATCATGAATCCAAGGTCGGCCTAGGAGACAGCTGTATGCAGGAGTAATATCCATCACTTGAAATTCGACGTTTGAAGATAGTGGGTCCAATTTGGATTGGAAGATTGATCTCTCCCACCACTTCTCTTTTAGAACCGTCGAAAGCTCGGACGATCATGTTGCTCGGGCGCATTTGGACTCCCTTGATTGCCAATTGCTTGAGCGTTCTTTTTGGCATTACGTTCAAGGAAGATCCATTATCTACCAAGACTTTTAGCGATGTGATACTCCTTGCACTTTATAGAGATGTGCAAGGGCTTGTTGTGGTTTGATCCCTCGGTGGGGATTTCTTCATCGATGAAGGTGAGGTGATCATTAGCCGTGATGTGACTAACAATCCCCTCAAACTTGTCTTGGGAGATAGTGTGCGACACGTATGCCTCGTTCAAGACTTTCAACAGAGCTTGCCGATGCGGTTCGGAGCATAGGATCAACGACAACAGAGTAATCTTTGCTGGCGTCTTATGAAGTTGATCCATGATGGAGTACTCGCTCTGTCGGATAAACTTTAACAGCTCGTCTGTCTCCTCCTCGGATTCTTTTTCCTCGGTTTTATCTTTTCCTTTTTCTTTATTCTTGGGAGCTTTTTCTTGTAGATCTTCGGGAGTGTAGATCCTGCCACTCCTAGTCATGCCCCCAAGTCCAGCGATGTTAGAGATATCGCTGTCGGCAGAAAGGTGGATGTCGTATATCCACGGCACAGCCTTATTTGATTTGTAAGGGAAAGGCCTTGGGACTGTGATCCTTAATGGTGTCGGACCTTCCCCTTTATTCGTCTTGATTACCAACAACGGAGTTGATGTGCGCTCGATTGGCACGGTTGTTGGCTTACACTTGATAACGAACGGCGTGCGATCCATTCTTTGAACATACGCATCGACTAATCCTTTCTTTTTATTAATGTTTATTAATGGATTACTAGGAGAGATGTATGAATGACTCCTAGATCCCTCCATGATCTATATGCATGATATGAGATGATGGCGATGAATATGCATGCATTGTGTTTATTGAACTAAGCATTATCATGTTTTCGGGATGTCCCTAAGATGATGCATGATATTGCTTGGTTTGGATAAATAACCCTTTTTTCTTTTTTGGGTATTTTTATTTATTATATTTTTTGTATTTTTGGGTGAAAAGGGAAACTACCTATATGAATGTAATGAAGGTAGATGTTAACACCATGTAATGGAAGATTCTTATTCCCATTTATTCTTATTTTAAAAAAAAGGAATGTTGTATGTTTAAAGAAATGCAATGTATGCTCAAACAATTTCACATAAACAATGCACAAACAATTCACTCATCCACGAACAGTCACGAGCGAATCACGAGGTAGGGGTCTCCTGCAGAAAAGTGCATATTCAAGGAGGTTCTAACTGTTCTCACTTGGTCTGAGGCCCCCAAGGTGCCCCCATTATAGGGACCCAATTCCTCTCGTCGTAGGTCGATGGAAAGTTCCAACGCACCGTCGGACTCAAGTTCATGGTTATCACCTTGAGTGATGTTTTCCGACAACGGTCTACGGGCACCTATAGACCCATTCGACAACCGGCCGTACTAACATCCACTCCCTATGGTTAATCACTCATGCCCCCGGGTATAGAGGGAACTGTTGTGTGCAAAGGTTTGTGTGCAATTTTATTTCAAACAATTGCGGAAAATTAAACATACAACAGTTATTAAGGCCAAATAGATAAACATGTTATCATACAAGTGAGGGGTAATAAAGTAATTTTAACTATTATTTGTTAAAAATAATCTGTCACTAAATGGGACTGACTCTCGAGGCTTCCCCAGTGGAGTCGCCATCTGTCGCCACCGGCCCGAAACGGGCCTCGGCGGTCGCGAAGACGGTCGAGCTCGCTTATTATTTTAGTTTTGAAAATGTATTGGATTATTAGAACGACTTGTTCTCAAACTGAGACCTTGTCGATCTTATCCAATTTATTTATTAAAAGTCTCACTAATCCATATTAATCCCAAGCGGGACCCTCCATGGATTAGTGGTTTTCGCAAAAGGAGGGTTCGTGGAGTCGCCACCAATGTTTTACTCAAAACATTGGAAAAAGGGATAAGGCAATTGATTTTATAAATCAACTTTGGCCATTACAACCAGAGTCGGGTAAGGGAGTCGGTTACGCGTGGGGAAGGTGTTAGCACCCCACAGCGCCCCTTTCGGGTTCCCTATGACAGATTATTTCTAAAATAATAGCGTAAAATTACTAAATTACCCCTATTTATTATAAGCGATTATAAATTAACTATCTACATGATGACAGTTTAAATATGCACACAGAAAGCAGTAAAAGGAAGGATTTAAGAAGAAACCTCTTGAAGCGTGCTTTTATATATTGAGTAAAACTGGGAAGCTTTTTGGCGTTCCCTCGCTCTACAAGCTCGCTCGCTCTCTCCTATAAAATTTTGACTATGGAAATCCGGAGGATTTCCCTTCGACTAGGTTCGAATCTCCAAGCTAAGTGCTCGGAATTCCAGAACTTCGTCGGATCGACTCCCAGAGAGATTTCTAGGGCAGAACACTGCTCAAAAACCCCAGAATACTCAAGGAGGGAGTCAAAACTGAGTGAAAAAGTGTGGAATGACGTCCAATTGTCGTCATATTTATAGGGAATAGGCGCAATACGGCCTACAGGGGCAATACGGCCGTATTGAAATTTTTGAACTTCAATACGGTCGTATTGAAGTTCAATACGGTCGTATTGAAGTTCAGAAATTTCAATACGCCCGTATTGAGTTCGCTGCGGTTGTATTGAAGTGTCAATACGGTCGTACTGACTTCAGTATGGCCGTATTGAAGCTTCAATACGGCCGTATTAAGTTCAGTACGGCCGTATTGGGCTTTTTCCCTCCACTTCTTTATTTTGAGCTATTCTAAGACCTCTGGACCTACAGAGAACCCTCCTAGGGCCTTCGAGGAGTCCTTCTGGCTGATTATCCTTCAGTCTTCGAGAGTCTTCAAGCTTTATTTCCGACCCGGACAATTTTAGGGGTCTACAGCTGCCCCCCCTTTACTTAGTCGGACGTCCTTTTGGTGTATCGGCTGACAAGTAAAGGAGTTGACCCAATTGTCCGGGTATTGTGCCGACCTTCTGACTTGTAGCGTCTTCCGGTGGAAAAATGTTGAGTAGCCTCTCCAGGTGGGTGCATACCTCGGCGCTTCTGACATCCTCGGTAGCTGAGTTTACCTTCTCCAAGGTCAACTTCACTCGACGCCCGAGCCGGAAGTTGGACATCAACGCGCCTCTGATGACGCTGATGGTTGAGTACCGCCTTTCCAGGCTTAGCTTCACTCTTTGTTTGAGCCGGAAGCTAAGTACCTTTGTGATGACGGTGAGCAGTGTGAGTTTTGCCTCTCCAGGCCTTGCTTTGCTTGTTGCCCAAGCTGGAAGCTGTAAGTACCGTCTCTCCAGGCTTAGCTTCACTCTTTGTTCGAGCCGGAAGCTAAGTACCTTTATGACAACGGTAAGCGGTGAGTACCCTTTTTCTAGAGATAGCTTCGCTCATTGCCCGAGCCGGAAGCTGCATACCTCCGTGTTTGTGACAACGGGGTAGCGTGAATATCTCCTTTCCAGGGATTTGTGATGATTTTGTCTCCACAGTCCACGATGCTGCTTCGACGGTTGTTTTTTGATTTTGTGCCACTAGGGGCTGGATAACGCAGGGATCCGTCTAGGGGATGTGCAGTTACTCACAGGTTCTTGTGTCCCAACTTTCCATTGCGTAGTTGGTTCCCACTGGGGAATTTCTGATTCCTTTGGGTGCAGACACAAAGATGCTCTTTCTGATGTGAGCGGTGCCTTATGATTGGCTGACGTCCTTTCGACGTTGGTGGAGTATCCCGGTTATCCTTGTTCGGGTGTCTCTTTTGGTTTTCTGATTTTGCTGCCTCTGTGTAGGCTGTTATCCACTGGGGGATTTTGTCGTTGATTTTGATTAGCCTCTTCTGTTAGGCGTATCAGCTTGACGTTCAATGATTGGCTGAGAGCCAGATTCCACTTGGGGAATGATTATTGATCTTTTTATGATTTTTCCTTTTGAAGGAGTGCCTCTTATGTAGGCGACTGAGGAATTGGGGTTCAGTGTTCGGCTGAGTGCCGGATTCCGCTTGGGGAATATTTATTGATATTTTTTGATTTTTCTCCTTTTGCAGGGATGCCTCTGAGTAGGCGATTGGGGAATGAGGGATCTTATGTATCCCAGAGTATTATTTAGGAAGCCTCTGCAGGCTTAGCCTCACTCAGCGCTTTGAGTCGGAGAGTTATCTTCCACTGAGGAAGTGTTAAGTCCTTTGACTTGTATATACTGTTTGGATGATCGCACTTCCATTGGGGATTGCGTCGATTTTGCTTTGATAGCTCTCGCTGGGGATTCGTTCCGTGAGCTTGAGTTGAGGTTTCTCTGGGGAGTATTATTTCTGCGAGCCTCTCCAGGCTCATTTATTCTGTACAGTTGGGGGAGTATTATTTCTGCAAGCCTCTCCAGGCTTTAGTTATTCTGAGGAAGTATTATTTCTGCAAGCCTCTCCAGGCTCAATTATTCTGAAAGAGTATTATTTCAGCAAGCCTCTCCAGGCTCAAATATTCTGAGAGTATTATTTCTGCAAGCCTCTCCAGGCTTTAGTTATGATGAAAGAGTATTATTTCGGCGAGCCTCTCCAGGCTCAATTATTCTGAAGGAGTATTATTTCGGCAAGCCTCTCCAGGCTCAATTATTCTGCGGGAGTATTATTTAGGCAAGCCTCTCCAGGCTCAGTTATTCTGAGAGAGTATTATTTCGGCGAGCCTCTCCAGGCTCAATTATTCTGTATGATTTGTTGGATTTTCTGTATTTTGCCCTTTTTTCGATTTTGGCTTTTTCTGTGTTTTTGCCTTTTTTGTTGATTTTGGCTTTTTCTGTGTTTTTGCCTTTTTTGTTGAGTTCCGCTTTTTCTGTATTTTTGTTGATTTCTGTATTTTTGCCTTTTTTGTTGGTTTTGGCTTTTTCTGTATAGAAATGTCTCAGTTATTCTGAGAGAGTATTATTTCGGCGAGCCTCTCCAGGCTCAATTATTCTGAGAGAGTATTATTTCGGCGAGCCTCTCCAGGCTCAGTTATTTTGAGAGAGTATTATTTCGGCGAGCCTCTCCAGGCTCAGTTATTTTGAGAGAGTATTCTTTCGGCAAGCCTCTCCAGGCTCAGTTATTCTGAGAGTATTCTTTCGGCAAGCCTCTCCAGGCTCAGTTATTTTGAGAGTATTCTTTCGGCAAGCCTCTCCAGGCTCAGTTATTTTGAGAGTATTCTTTCGGCAAGCCTCTCCAGGCTCAGTTATTTTGTATGACGCTGTTGATTCTTTGCATTTTGTTTGCTGCTGTCATACACAAGCAATTTTTCCTATTTTTTCTAATTTATGTAGTTGCCTCATGACGAGGTCTTTGAAAATTTCTTTATGGCCAATACGGCCGCATCCATTTCAGTATGCCCGTATTGAATTGAAAATTTGTTCATAACCCTAATTTTGGTACGGGCGTACTGAACATGATACGGGCGTATTGTTTTTTCTGAAGTTTATATATTTTTTGTTTTTTCAATAAACAGAGAATAAGTGATCTTCCAGTACACCTATCATCTGTATGCATGTATGCAGTATGATGCACCTAATTCTATTTGATTCTTTTTTCAAAAGAATTAACCGATGCGTTTTTGTGTTTGGATTTTGCCATTCCTCCAGACGGACTGTGCTCTGCCAATTTCTGTTACCGAGGAATGATGCATATTTGATTTTGGTGTCATCAACCAAATGATTCTTCCCTTTCTTTAGAAGATGTGTCAACCCTCCTATTGACCACTATATCTCCATGTTTCCACTAGATTATTCAAAAATCGTTGGGACAAGAGAGAAAAGAAGGAAAGGATATATATTTTCAAAAGTTTGTGTTTTAGAGGGGATTATTTTATTTTTGAAAAATGGATTTTGTAAGAATGGCTGGCCATGGTAGGCTTATGTGTTTAGGCTTGTTCGATTAAACACTTATGAGGTTAAGCACATCTTTGTTATTAATGATTGTGTTTTGACAACTTGGATAGCTTTTCTTGAGCCCCTTGTTGAATTCAATTGATGGTACCATCATGGATTTATTTTGTTTTTCTTTTTTGACGGCCCTAACTTTTGCCTAAAACACCCATTTGTGATGTCTTAGCGGGCTTTTGTTTTTGTTCATTATTTTGTAACCCTAATTTTTGCCTAGGTCACCCTTTTCGTGGGATTCCTAGCGGGTTTTTGTCTTCATTTTGTAACCCTAACTTTTGCCTAGGTCACCCTTTTGTTGGGTTCCTAGCGGGTCTTTTGCTCTTATTTTTGCGCAGTCCCCTTTTTGGGTTTCCTGCCGAGCTTATTATCTTTAGGATTTCTTTTATCCATGATGGCACTTATTGATGCCAAGAAAAGGTGCTCCAAGCTGTCATGCACACTTCCACATAAAAATGATGCGGGTTTATTGATTATTAAGACGATTTTAACCTCACTTATGTTCATTCAAACAGGGTTAAATAATGTGGTCTAGAATTTTATTGCAAGCGAGAAAAGAAGCAATTAATGAAGAATGATTTTATTATAATCATAATGGAAACATGTGCCCTATCGAGGCTCGGGGGTCGGGCTGTCCCCGAGGAGTGATCTCTAATAGTCACTGAATTTACACATCCCTATTAAAAGGGAAAAAAAAACATTTTGACGACGACGACCGGCCTAGACGCTTGTGAACCGGCCTTCCTAAAGATCTGGCTTAAAGAACGTCGAGAAGGATCTTGATTCCTCTTCGTTCTTTGATCTTTGTTAGGGTTGTATCCTAACCCTTGTTTCCCCGGATTGTCCTTGATAATAGGTAGCTCCGGGATTCCTTGGGAGTACTTGCCCAATCCTTGTTCTGGCAAGTATGGAGCTACCTTCTTCATTTCTTGGGGAAACGTTTCAACATTGGCAATTTCCAATGCTTGGAAGGCGGTTTCTAAAGCTTCCTCTGCTGCATCCACATAAGGTATGTTGGATGGCTTGCTGATGAGTATGTCATCTTCAGCTTGTACAGTCACCAGTTTGTCACCCACAATGAATTTGACTTTTTGGTGGAGCGTAGAGGGTACAGCTTTCGCATCATGAATCCAAGGTCGGCCTAGGAGACAGCTGTATGCAGGAGTAATATCCATCACTTGAAATTCGACGTTTGAAGATAGTGGGTCCAATTTGGATTGGAAGATTGATCTCTCCCACCACTTCTCTTTTAGAACCGTCGAAAGCTCGGACGATCATGTTGCTCGGGCGCATTTGGACTCCCTTGATTGCCAATTGCTTGAGCGTTCTTTTTGGCATTACGTTCAAGGAAGATCCATTATCTACCAAGACTTTTAGCGATGTGATACTCCTTGCACTTTATAGAGATGTGCAAGGGCTTGTTGTGGTTTGATCCCTCGGTGGGGATTTCTTCATCGATGAAGGTGAGGTGATCATTAGCCGTGATGTGACTAACAATCCCCTCAAACTTGTCTTGGGAGATAGTGTGCGACACGTATGCCTCGTTCAAGACTTTCAACAGAGCTTGCCGATGCGGTTCGGAGCATAGGATCAACGACAACAGAGTAATCTTTGCTGGCGTCTTATGAAGTTGATCCATGATGGAGTACTCGCTCTGTCGGATAAACTTTAACAGCTCGTCTGTCTCCTCCTCGGATTCTTTTTCCTCGGTTTTATCTTTTCCTTTTTCTTTATTCTTGGGAGCTTTTTCTTGTAGATCTTCGGGAGTGTAGATCCTGCCACTCCTAGTCATGCCCCCAAGTCCAGCGATGTTAGAGATATCGCTGTCGGCAGAAAGGTGGATGTCGTATATCCACGGCACAGCCTTATTTGATTTGTAAGGGAAAGGCCTTGGGACTGTGATCCTTAATGGTGTCGGACCTTCCCCTTTATTCGTCTTGATTACCAACAACGGAGTTGATGTGCGCTCGATTGGCACGGTTGTTGGCTTACACTTGATAACGAACGGCGTGCGATCCATTCTTTGAACATACGCATCGACTAATCCTTTCTTTTTATTAATGTTTATTAATGGATTACTAGGAGAGATGTATGAATGACTCCTAGATCCCTCCATGATCTATATGCATGATATGAGATGATGGCGATGAATATGCATGCATTGTGTTTATTGAACTAAGCATTATCATGTTTTCGGGATGTCCCTAAGATGATGCATGATATTGCTTGGTTTGGATAAATAACCCTTTTTTCTTTTTTGGGTATTTTTATTTATTATATTTTTTGTATTTTTGGGTGAAAAGGGAAACTACCTATATGAATGTAATGAAGGTAGATGTTAACACCATGTAATGGAAGATTCTTATTCCCATTTATTCTTATTTTAAAAAAAAGGAATGTTGTATGTTTAAAGAAATGCAATGTATGCTCAAACAATTTCACATAAACAATGCACAAACAATTCACTCATCCACGAACAGTCACGAGCGAATCACGAGGTAGGGGTCTCCTGCAGAAAAGTGCATATTCAAGGAGGTTCTAACTGTTCTCACTTGGTCTGAGGCCCCCAAGGTGCCCCCATTATAGGGACCCAATTCCTCTCGTCGTAGGTCGATGGAAAGTTCCAACGCACCGTCGGACTCAAGTTCATGGTTATCACCTTGAGTGATGTTTTCCGACAACGGTCTACGGGCACCTATAGACCCATTCGACAACCGGCCGTACTAACATCCACTCCCTATGGTTAATCACTCATGCCCCCGGGTATAGAGGGAACTGTTGTGTGCAAAGGTTTGTGTGCAATTTTATTTCAAACAATTGCGGAAAATTAAACATACAACAGTTATTAAGGCCAAATAGATAAACATGTTATCATACAAGTGAGGGGTAATAAAGTAATTTTAACTATTATTTGTTAAAAATAATCTGTCACTAAATGGGACTGACTCTCGAGGCTTCCCCAGTGGAGTCGCCATCTGTCGCCACCCGGCCCGAAACGGGCCTCGGCGGTCGCGAAGACGGTCGAGCTCGCTTATTATTTTAGTTTTGAAAATGTATTGGATTATTAGAACGACTTGTTCTCAAACTGAGACCTTGTCGATCTTATCCAATTTATTTATTAAAAGTCTCACTAATCCATATTAATCCCAAGCGGGACCCTCCATGGATTAGTGGTTTTCGCAAAAGGAGGGTTCGTGGAGTCGCCACCAATGTTTTACTCAAAACATTGGAAAAAGGGATAAGGCAATTGATTTTATAAATCAACTTTGGCCATTACAACCAGAGTCGGGTAAGGGAGTCGGTTACGCGTGGGGAAGGTGTTAGCACCCCACAGCGCTCCTTTCGGGTTCCCTATGACAGATTATTTCTAAAATAATAGCGTAAAATTACTAAATTACCCCTATTTATTATAAGCGATTATAAATTAACTATCTACATGATGACAGTTTAAATATGCACACAGAAAGCAGTAAAAGGAAGGATTTAAGAAGAAACCTCTTGAAGCGTGCTTTTATATATTGAGTAAAACTGGGAAGCTTTTTGGCGTTCCCTCGCTCTACAAGCTCGCTCGCTCTCTCCTATAAAATTTTGACTATGGAAATCCGGAGGATTTCCCTTCGACTAGGTTCGAATCTCCAAGCTAAGTGCTCGGAATTCCAGAACTTCGTCGGATCGACTCCCAGAGAGATTTCTAGGGCAGAACACTGCTCAAAAACCCCAGAATACTCAAGGAGGGAGTCAAAACTGAGTGAAAAAGTGTGGAATGACGTCCAATTGTCGTCATATTTATAGGGAATAGGCGCAATACGGCCTACAGGGGCAATACGGCCGTATTGAAATTTTTGAACTTCAATACGGTCGTATTGAAGTTCAATACGGTCGTATTGAAGTTCAGAAATTTCAATACGCCCGTATTGAGTTCGCTGCGGTTGTATTGAAGTGTCAATACGGTCGTACTGACTTCAGTATGGCCGTATTGAAGCTTCAATATGGCCGTATTAAGTTCAGTACGGCCGTATTGGGCTTTTTCCCTCCACTTCTTTATTTTGAGCTATTCTAAGACCTCTGGACCTACAGAGAACCCTCCTAGGGCCTTCGAGGAGTCCTTCTGGCTGATTATCCTTCAGTCTTCGAGAGTCTTCAAGCTTTATTTCCGACCCGGACAATTTTAGGGGTCTACAGGGAGTGGCAGAGAGCTCAATTTATAGGCATCAGGCTTCGCCAGAATGACCCGTTCCAAATCCAGAACAGCCCGTTCTGGACCCTTAAATCATGGGAAAAAATCGCATCCAGAATGACCCGTTCTCAACAAAGAATCATAGGCAAATTTAATGCTTTGGAACGGCCCGTTCCAAATTTGGAATGGCTCGTTCCGGTCTACGAAAAGTATGTCTATTTAGTATTTTGGAACGACCCGTTCCAATTTTGGAATGGCCTGTTCTGGGCTACTAAACCACCTTAATTGGGCTTTTGGTCTAGTGAAAATTGGGCTGTTACAATTCTCCCCTCTTTTATGAAATTTCGTCCCCGAAATTTTTGCAATGGTAGACTCCTCGTGTCTTGCTTTCTAATTCCTATGCAACCTCACTACCTTATAGATGTACAACTCTATCGATTTCACAAAGGAATGTCTATTATCAACAAGGGTAAAACAAGTAAACTTGGCAAGTCTATCCACTATAACCCAAAGAGAATCAATCTCTTAAGCGTCTCAGACAAACCTACAACTAAGGTCTATCCACTCACCATCTCACTTCCAAAATGGGACGTCTAAGTGCTACAAAAATTCCTAAAGACTTCTAGCATACTAAACACGAGTATACAAATTCCTCTACTCCTCTCTTTATCTTAGGCCACCATGCTTCTGCTGCACCACTCTGATACATCCTCTTAAGGTCCTGATACATCTTAGTAGCTCCTAAATGAATGTTAAGAGTAATCTTATGTCCTTCCTCTAAAATCATCTTTCTTAATTCAAGGTTACTAAGCACCCAAGTTTGTTCTTGCACCTCAAAACAACATCGATTTCTACTCAGAAATGGTTATCTATACTTCTACCAATCTTCTCCACTTGGTTCCCTAAGAAAGGATCTGACTCCTAGGCTTCTCTAATCTCATCCATTAATTCATTAGTCACTTTCAACATAATCAATTCAATGCTCCTAAGGATAATCTCACACACCAAGCATAAGTCTCTAATTCCTTCAATCAAATCCAACCCTTAAATCGTCAAAAATGATATATCGGAGGTCATCATAATCAAGGAATCTGCCACAATATTGGTTTTACTTCTATGATCATCTCTAAAGATCAAGCACCTAAGTGCAAGTTCACTAGGTATACATATCAGATCTCTAATTTCACCACTCCATCTACACCCAAGTCAAACTCTTATCCATCACCTTATCCTATAGCCTCATATCTTGTCACCAAAATGAATCAACTAATTATGCTTCTCCAGTTTCCTTCACCAATTCACTCGTTACTCAAGTCATACTTAGTCTCACACAACTAAGGGTCACCTCACAAGTCAAACTCAAGTCTCTAAATTGAGCCAAAAGGTCCATCTCCCTAATCATAAGAGAAGACAAATGCAAAGATTTCCTACTTAAAGCATCAACCACCACAATGGTTTTGCTCGGATGATCACTAAGATCAAAATCATAGTCCTTAAGGAACTCTAACCATCTCCTTTGCCTCATATTTAAATCCTTTTGGTCAAATAAATACCTAAGACTCTTATGATCACTAAACACCTCAAATTTTGAACCATACAAATAATGTTTGCAAATCTTAAGTGTGAATACCACAGCTGCTAATTCAAGATCATGGGTGGTGTAATTCTTCTCATGTATTTTCAATTGCCTAGATGCATAAGATACGACCTTTCCTTCTTGCACTAACACTCCACCCAAACCCATCTTAGAAGCGTCACAATAAATCACAAAAGTCTTACTAAGGTCAGGCAACACTAAAACAGGTGCACTAGTCAACTTCTCCTTAAGGGCTTAGAAACTATTCTTACATTTACTATCCCATACAAACACAACTCCTTTCCTAGTTAAACTTATCAAGGGTAATGCTAACTTAGAGAATCCCTCTATGAATCTTCTATAGTATCCAGCCAATCCAAGGAAGCTCCTAATCTCACTAACTGACTTAGGTGTCTCCCACTTAAGCACCGCCTCAACTTTAGATGGATCTACTGCTATACCCCCACTTGAAATCACATGTCCTAAGAAACTCACCTTCTCTAGCTAAAAGTCACACTTAGACAACTTGGCATAAAGTTGTCTCTCCCTGAGGGTTTGAAGTACTACCTTTAAGTGTTCCTTATGCTCCTCTTTAGTCTTGGAATAAACTAGTATGTCATCTATGAAGACAACTACAAATTTATCCAAATACGGATGAAAAATTCGGTTCATGTAATCCATAAAAATTGCAGGAGCATTTGTCACGCCAAAAGGCATTATTAGATACTCATAGTGTCCATAACGAGTCCTAAATGTTGTCTTAGGTACATCCTCACCCTTAACTCTAATCTGATGGTACCCCAATCTAAGATCAATTTTACTAAATACACAAGCACCCACCAACTGGTCCATAAGATCATCTATCTTAGGCAATGGATATTTATTCTTAATGGTCACCTTGTTCAATTGGCGATAATCTACACACAATCTCATGCTACCATCCTTCTTATTAACTAATAGTACGGGTGCTCCCCAAGGTGATACACTAGGCCTCACAAACCCCTTCTCCAACAAGTCTTCTATTTTTTTCTTAAGCTCCACTAACTCTATGGGTGACATCCTATAAGGTGCAATAGAAATAGGTCTTGTTCCTGGTACTAAGTCTATGGGAAATTCTACTTCTCTTCTAGGTGGTAAGCTAGACATATCATCAGAGAAGACATCCGAAAAGTCACACACAACAGGCAGTTCATTCACCAAAATATTACTCTTAAAATTCAAAGAAGCTAACAACATGTACACTTGGGCATCTTCTTGAAAAGATACCTTAACTTGGTTGCCAGTCAAATAATCCTTACTCACTTTTTTAACAGGCTCACCAAAAATAATAGATTTATTAGCACAATTCAAAAGGACATGATTGGAAGATAACCAGTCCATACCCAGAATAACATCTAACTGACTTAGAGGCAAACAAATTAAGTCAACCATGAAATCTCTACCATCAATAATCAAAGGACACTTTAAACAAACATTAGAAGTAGAAACCGAACCACTAGTTGGTGTCTCTACTGTTAATTCAAAAGACAAAGCAGAAACAGGTAATTTTAACTTGAACACACACGCATGTGATATGAAATAGTGAGTCGCACCAGAGTCATATAAGGCAGTTAGAGGAGTTCCATCAATGAAACACATACCCTGGATTAAGTCTTTGGATTGAGTAGCTTTAACACCACTCATGGCAAATACCCTTCCCATTGCCCTAGGTTTTCTAGCGCTCCCTCCAACTTCTATTGTTCCTTTCTTGTTCTTAGGGCATTCACGAGCTTTTGTCCTTTCTCTTGAAAATTAAAACATGTTATTACTTTTGATGCCTGACACTCGTATGCCCTATGACCTGGCTCTCCACATTTGAAGCAGTTGTTGTGTGTGGAAAAAAACCCACACTTCCCCCTTTAGAAGTTTGACTAGCCATTGAAGCTTGACTCCTTTGTTGCACTGGACCTTAGTTATTCACTTTAGAACTCAAATCCCTGACAGACTTGGTGTAAGGCTTACCCTTACTAGATGACCCAAACTTATTATGATTCTTCATGGGTCCTCCACTCTTATAATGAGTTACTCTAGCATGGCTGTCCTCATCATAGACTCGGCACTTGTTCACCAGTTCATGATATTGAGTTATCCCTTGGTAATTGAAAACTTGTTTTATCTCAGGGCGAAGACCACTCACAAACTTCACACATTTGTCTTCCTCATTGCCCACACCATCATACATAGGACAGAATCTAACCAAGTCTTCAAACTTAGTCACATACTCAGCCATAGAATCATCTCCTTGCTTCAACTCAAGGAATTTCACCTGTTTCTTATGTCTCACATCTCGGGGAAGGTATTTCTCCAAGAATAGATGCTTGAAATTCTCCCAGTTCACTTGGGTAGCTATCATTCTTTGCAAAGCACCTTGCCACCAGATGTCAGCTCTCCAGAAAGCATGAAGGTAGCCAAAGTCACCTTCTGTATCAAAGGACATCTCATAGCTTGGAATATCTTTTCAACTTCAAAAATCCCGTCAGCAGCTCCATCAGGATTATAACCTCCACGTTGGATTCTCTCCAACCAATCTATCTCTGGTTGTTGGTTCAAATTACCAAGAGCCTGAGCCATCGCTTGTAGAGCATCAGCGATTGCACGATCGTTCCTACCTCCTGCCATTACTTTTCTGATCCCTAAAAAAATTAACAATTATACTCTAATTAAAAATAAACAACAAACTTAATCAATCGTCATTCTAACAAATCAATAAGTTCAAAAATCAATTCATTACTTCATTCATCTACCAAACAAGCATAGTATAGACTCACAACTCACGGTCGATTAGATCGACCTGCTGTGATACCACTAAATGTGACACCCTTACTACCCCAACACATATATTGTAATGATGAAAACTTACAAATAAATCTTTCAATTTCGGTAAAAGGGTTCACATGAGAAACTTCAAAATTGTTCTTTAATAACCACAATGATAAAAATTTAGAAAATGAAACACAAGAGTTTAAAAATTATTTTCAAAATAATATTTACAATTCCAAATCCATATAAAAATCTATGTCCTAAAAATCCTCTGCACCGATGTCACAATATCAGAGCATACCCACAATTCAACTGTTGGCATTCTAGATGCCACTCGTAGCCGGATCTTCCTCACCTAAAACATCCAAAATTTGTACGGTGAGAAAAGAAAACATCTATATGTAAAGCACATACAAACACACAACAATGTAATCTCATCATAACTCACTATATAATGAAATATTTACAATCATTTCTACATATCATAATTCTATCAATCATGCATCAACTTCACATCACAATTTCACACCAATCCATCACAAATATTGCAATTAACACTATGCCAAGGTCACGCCTGTAGCATCTCTTGTCTAAGGTCGTGCCACCCCTGACATAGCATGAGGAATCACTCATCCCATACCAAGCCAAGGTCAGGCCTGTAACATCTCTTGCCCAAGGTCGTGCCACCCCCGAAATAAGTATTAATTGCCTCATACATCCCACCCTATGCCAAGGTCATGCCTGTAGCATCTCTTGTCCAAGGTCGTGCCACCCCCGACATAAGTATGAGAAATCACACATCCTACACTATGCCAAGGTCACGCCTGTAACATCTCTTGTCCAAGGTCGTGCCACCCCTGGTCACTAGTGTGACGAACCACAATCACATTCACCTTCACAACTCAATTCCACAACACGTACACAAAATCCACACAAAATAGTGGTTCACCTACCCCTTAAGCAATTCATCATGAATCATCAATTATTATCATATAATATAACAATAATATTTATAAATTAATATAGAACCATATTAAATCACCAATTTAATAGAATCTTAACCCAAATAATAAAACTCCTAATTTTTCCAAAATCTAACTTAACAGGCACTTTTCTACAATTTCGTTCTCTCTCCCAGATCGTCATTTTTACAAGTTAAATATATATTCATGATCCTTAACACATACAAAATATAATAATATCAACAATTCTTCAAACAGAAATAATTATAAAATTATTAAAATTTCTACGGGAACTCTTCTCCACCCATTCCCTCATGTGACTCTACACATAAATCTCCCATTTTCCCTCGTACCTTGATTTGTAGAAGCTGAACCTACACAAGATCTAGTTGGTCTCCCTCGCTAGTTTCCCCTCGATCTGAAGCAGAAAATAGAGGGAAAGAAGAGAGAGTAGAAGAAAAGAAATTAGAAAATGAGAGGTGTGCCTTTTTCGGAGTGGCAGAGAGCTCAATTTATAGGCATCAGGCTTCGCCGGAACGGCTCGTTCCAAATCCGGAATAGCCCATTCTGGACCCTTAAATCATGGGTAAAAATCACATTTAGAACGGCCCGTTCTCAAACTAGAATGGCCCATTCTGGGGTGCATTTAATTCTTACAACGGTCATATTTTGGAACGGCCTGTTCTCAACTAAGAATCATAGGCAAATTTAATGGTTTGGAACGGCCCGTTCCGGTCTACCAAAAGTAGGTTTATTTAGTATTTTGGAGCGTCCCGTTCCAGTTTTGGAACTGCCCGTTCCGGGCTACTAAATCACCTTAATTGGGCTCTTGGCCCAGTGAAAATTGGGTTGTTACAGATTCAAAAATCAAAAAGCATGTTCATAGCATGTTCTTGATGTTCATATGAGACTCAAGCCTAAGATGAAAAGGACGAATACCACTTAACAAGGAAAACCTAAAGCATACCAAGGAAGGTTCATAAGAATGCACAAAATGAACCAAGATTCAAGACAAGAAACTTAGATCATATGAGCATGTTTTGATGATGTATTTGGCTACACAAGCAAGACAAGCAAGAAAGACATTGACATGACTGGAAAAGAAAGACCAAGACTACTAGAGATTACCCTTGATGAACCTTGGCTCTAGATACCACATGATGGAATGCTCCCTTCCATTGATGAAGAAGGAGTCAATGGGAGAGTTCCCTTGTCCAAGGATCACGACATATCAAGAGGAGTCTAGCTTTCAATGGAGATGGACGTTTAGATGGGTGAAGGTTTTGGGCGTGAAGATGAAGGCTCTCAAAGTAGGTTGGCTCACTCCAAGGTGAAGGTGGAGGCCACTCTAGGGTTCCCACTCTCCAAGGGTGGAGATAGGAATAGGTTAGCCAAATTTAACCTAGGGACTAAAGATAGGATTTTAAGGCATGAAATGCTCACTCAATATCATAATAATCCAAAGTATTTACAAGGTGCGTCGTCTAGGGTATTTATAGGGGAAGGAAGGGAAATTAGGGTTGCAAGGAGGTGCATGGCCGAGAAATGCAAGCAACATGCACTCCAAATGCAACCTAAATTAACCCTAAATGTGGTGTGGATTTCCTTCCCTTCTAAAGACTAAAATACCCTTTGACCTAAAATTAGAAAAAGAAAAAAAAAAGTGGACTTTGACCTTACAAGTCAAGGCTTAAGTCCAAAAATAAATTCTATCCTAATTTGCCCCATAATACAAGGGCTAAACAAAAAAAAATACAAAATAAATTCTATCATCTAAGGGATCCTATAATACAAGGGTAAAATAGGCATAAAAGTAATAAAATCTAAATTATTCAAAAAGGGCCTAGAAGGGGTCAATACTCTACACACATGATGAGTATGGCCCTAGGCGTGGTCTCTCCTCCATCCTCTTCTATCCTCCTAGTCATGGGCCTAGTAATAGGTCCCACATGGAGATCCAAGGGTGGTTGTCCATCAGAGAAATCCATTTATTCTAGGAGTAAGATCTATCTAGAATTACTTTGTTCAGTAATTCATGTTCTATGTTAAATTTTAATAATTTAACCACTAATTTAAAATTTCTTAATGAATTTTTTAAAAATTTAAAAATTATTTAATACTTCATTTCATGAATTCAAATCAATGTATAAAATATTTATATAATTATCCGTCAATTTGATTTAATGAAACGAATTATAAAGTAGTTGTCAAATCTTTTAAAAAATTGGAGACTTGATCTATGCATTGAGAATTTTAAATTAAATAGTTGAATCGTTAAAATTTGATATAGAATATGAATTATTAAGTGGAGTAAGTCTAAATAAACTTACTTCTAAAATAAATGAAATCTTCCTTTTATATATATATATAGTGTATAGTTGTGTGATTGTGTATAGTTTTGAACATTGAGGTTTTAGCATAGGCTCGATGGAGTACATCACACCTATATTTGTATTGTAGTAATGATTATAACTAAATTAAAAAGCAGAATGACGAATAGGTTAAAACGGTGTACTGCAACAAATCTGAATTTCGTGTTGCGTTCATCATTCCCTGACTAACATAATGCAGATATTTATTATACTGCATGTATTAAATATTACTGAGTCGTGCCATGAGATGCCAAAACTAAAGAGAAACCATAGCTTTTACTACAAGGACATATTATTTCGGTCACTTTTATGTAAAGTTCTTTCTCCGTTTCTATTCCCTCAGTTTTCTTCCCTAACGATTCTGCTTCTCTTATTCTTTCAAGATATCCACTTCTTGTAAGTAAAATAAGAATACTTTACGAGACTGAAAATTTTTTAGTTTTAAAGGGACTTTATGTTAAAATTGTTAAATATGTCTTACTTTATTTTTAAATCTCTTATTATTAACTTCTGTTTAAGATTATTATTAACTCTATAAAATAATAAAAAGAGCCATAAAAACTATGGACATTGAACTCTCTCTTCACACTAATAGCATTAGTGAAAAAATTGTACATTAGAAATATGAATTACTTCGTCAATCAATCTCTTTATGATTGTAAGCCATGTTTTATCTAACAATAATATAAAAATATCATTATATGACTTTTTTTGTTTTTATCATAGTTGATTTTTTTTTTCTAGTTTCAAAAGTTACATTAGTTACTCATTTTAAAAATCTTTTTGCTTTTAGTGTAGTTATTATTTTTTTACAGCTTATTTTTTTAAAACCTTCAAAAACTTTTAGCATAGTTATTAGGATCATTATTTAGATTGTATTTTTTAAAAATTAATAAAATATGAAAGTGGTGGGTGAATTTGAGAAAGATTTTGGTCGGAGAGAAAATTGATTGAATTCTTAAATGTCGTAGCTGTCTTGTTTGTATTTGCTTGAGGTGATAGGACTATATAAGAGAGAGAGGCATGCACATAGACATAGCTAAACATCAAAATCTGCATCTGCATCTGCATCACATAACATATTGTAGTAGGTTACATCATGGCAAGCGAACTATTGAGCCTTCCTTTCTTCTTGTCGACCACACAAGTTCCATGTAGATCACGTGTTCAAGTGCACCATAGACATGTCAATGCCAAATTTCTCAATAGATCTGGCAAACTCATTTGTGCCGCCACCAAACAGGACTCCCAGTTATCACTAAAAGAAAATAGACGTTCAGCAAATTACACGCCCGACATTTGGACCCCTGAAATTCTCCAGTCTCTGGGAAATCCTCTTGCAGTAATTAACTTTATATTTAATTTTTACTTTCTGCCACTTTGTCTTCGCTCCTCTAATTATCTTTCATTCATATTTGTTTTCTTTTATTGTTAAACATATACAAGGCCTAACCTATGCAGATAAACATGAGTTTGTAACCTGTTGAATACATTATTAATGCGATTCATGCACGCACGTACGTAGGCTGAAACAGTGCAAGAGAGAGCAATGAAGCTTGAGGAGATAGTACGAGTTTTGATTAATAGTACGGACATGGAGCCACGAAGCTTAGTTGAATTCATTGAGGACGTTCACCGGTTGGGGCTGGCCCACAGGTTCGAAGATTATATAAACAAAGCCCTTCAAATGATTGTTTCAACAGAATACTTCAAAGACCAGTCACAGAAAAGTCTTCATGATACTGCTCTCCTTTTCCGAATTCTTAGAGGACATGGCTTTGATGTCTCCCAAGGTCTAATTTCAACCTCTATTTAATTAGTGAAGGTGTTAAACATTTTTACAAAACATTGAAATAATTTTTTGAGAAGTATATAAAAAATATTTTCTATTATTATAAAATCTTACTCTTTTTAAAAGTGAGCATATATAGTAGGTAACCTCTTCAACTATTACTCACACTTTAAGAACTTTCATTCTATTAAGATGCATGATTATGTGAGGTGCAGATGTGTTTAAGAGTTTCCAAGATGAAGAGGGAAATTTCAAGGCTGACATTAGCAAAGATGTGCAAGGATTGTTGAGTCTCTATGAAGCATCTTACTTGGCCTTTGAAGGAGAAAGTCTCTGGGAGAAGGCAAATGAGTTTTCAAGAACACATCTCATGAACTTAATGAAAGAGGGAATAGAGGGGGAACTGGGAGAACAAGTTAGGCATGTGTTGGAGGGGCTTCCATATCACCAATGCTTTGCAAGATTAGAGGCACGACGGTATTTTGACACATACACTAAAATGGAACCGCATCATCGCTCATTGTTAGAGCTAGCAAAGCTGGATTTCAACATGGTTCAATCAACATATCAAAAAGAACTAAAAGAAGCGTCAAGGTAAGAGGAAACAGAAAAGGAAAAAAATAATTATACATCGTTTAAATAAATGACGTGCAAATATATATATATATATATATATTTATATTAATGTGTTGTTATTTAGGTGGTGGACGAAGGAAATTGGCATCATCAGCAAAGTGAATTTTTTTCGAAACAGACTAGTGGAAAGCTACTTTTCTGCGGTGGGAATGATCCCTGATGAGTCTCAATTTTCTAGTAGTCGCAACGAAATCACTAAAGAGGTGATGCTAACCATAATCATAGATGATGCGTACGATGTATACGGCACTTTGGATGAAATGGAGATCTTCACAGATGCTGTAGTGAGGTTTGTTCAACTGATGATATAAATTGAAGAGAAAGTTTATTTTAGTTAATTTCTACTTTACAAATATTGATGTTTCTATATATATTTTTTAGTCCGATCCGAGTTACCATAATTTTATATATATACATGTACATGTGCATCAGATGGGACGTGGATGCCATAAATTCTCTTCCAGACAAATTGAAATTGAGCTTCCTAACCCTTTATAACGCTGTTAATGTGATGGCTTATGACATCTTTAAGGAACGGGGCATAAATTGTCTTCCTTACCTCAAGAAAGCTGTAAGTAATGCAGTATAACAATTTATTGACTATGAGTGAAAGTAAAAGTAAAATGCTGACTTGATTAATTATTTGGCAGTGGATAGATTTGTGCAAGGTATACATTCATGAAGCAAGATGTTTCCACAACAAAGTCATTCCACCATTCAAGGAGTTCCTTGATTCTGCATGGATATCGGCCACAGGTGGGGTTCTTCTTATTCATTCTTACTTCTTAGTCTGCAAGGACCTAGACATCACAGAGGAAGGGCTTCAGGCTTTAACTGACTACCATGACATCTTGCGTTCTGCAATGAAGCTTTTAAGGCTTACCAATGATTTGGGAACGGCAATGGTAATCTCAATTAACTAACCCAAGCATATGAGACTTGGTCATCGTGGGTAATATTGTTAATTTGTTTCTTGTTTTCTATAGGATGAGATGGAGAGGGGTGAAACCTCAAACTCGATCCTAAGTTACATGAATGAAACTGGTAATTCCGAAGAAGAAACTCGTCAGTACTATAAAATTTTGATCGACAAAGAATGGAAGTACTTGAATAAATTTCTTGTTATGGACTCCCCATTTCCCAAATCTTTCATACAACTTATCATGAACTTCGCCAGGATTTGTCACTGTAGTTACCAAAATGGAGATGGATTTGCACAACAAGGCGTATTAAAGAACAGAATCAAGTCGGTGCTAGTAGACCCCGTTTTAGTGGATGTGGCATGATGATGTTGAGAAAGTGGAACTATGAGTTTGAGTTCACTTATTCAAAATTAAAACTTATTGGGTCTATTTGTTATGAACTAGTATTTTCTTACTTTTTGAGGTTGATTTGTCTTATAGATAATTCTTCTTTTTCCTTCCATGGGGAGATCAATTCAAACCTTTTGGATTTCTATCAGTTGAAATATTATTTCTATCACTTAAATTTAAGATGTGAGGTATTTGATTATAAGATTAAGAAATAAGCTATATAAAATAGATGTTGCGAAGAGAAATTAACCGTAATAAAAGGAGATTGTTTATAAGAGTGGTAAATTAAGTCAGTCCAACCAACTAAAAGGATAGGATAAACTAATCTGCGAAGTGACATTACTCCAGTAATTTGAAAATCATGACACACAGTCTGATTGTCCAAAATTATCATAAATTACTAATAATTATTTAAAAGGTTTCTAATTTATTTTATAAAACTCAATTTTTTAATTAAAATATCTTTAATAATTTTTAAAAAAATTAATGTGATATACTTTTAATTTGCAAACTTGTAAACAAATTAAGTTTAATTGTTAAATGTATAGCTCTATGTTTCACGTTAATTAAAAAAAATTGAGTATTAATTAAAAATTTTAACAATTAATATATCTTTGGCAAGATAATCAGTTAAAAAAAATCTTAATATTAATGTGTAAGAGAGCTACGATAAAATCTTGACTTTTAGACTTTGAGTTGAGATTAGAAGTATCATTTTATAATTATAGAGGTCAACCAAATAAAAAAGATAATTATACTTCTTTATTAATTTAAAAGAAATAAAGTTACAATAGTAATTCTAAGCTAGATATGTACCCACACGATGAGAAAATAAAAAAATAAATTATTTAAATTACAAAAATATTATTTTATTGTTTAATTAATGTATCAATTTTAAATATAGTTTCTTTTAATTATGTTAGTGATAGAAAATTTAAGTAATTGTACTATTCGTATTGCAAGGCCGAGCTCCCAGCTCGGCATCGCAGCGCATGATGACCTCGGATACGCGCTACGTGACGTCAGCTCGTCACTTAACCAGATCATAACTGATCTGAGGAGATCTCAGTCCAAATGAGATCTGCTATCCAACTAGATCACAACTGATCTCAGGCCCAAGGCCCAACGCAACCCTAATCCACACTAAGGTACGTGCATTACTTATACGAGACATCCACTCATACAAACCCTAACTTTAGCATCGGAGTCTCTTTTGCAGGTACCACCCCCATCTTGGAGCATCAAGCGTACTAGTGAAGGAGGCTCACCAATCTTACTCGGCAGATCACCTCTACAGCAGATCTCCGGTAAGAACATTTGGCGCCCACCGTGGGGTCGATTAAGACAGCTCTTATTGGCCACGCTTATGGTATTCACTAGAAGCCATAGTAGACGCGCAACAGACGACGCAGATCATACAACCACCATGGATAACGAAGCGGAATTGAGAAGGCTGATCGAACAGGTCGAACAGATGCCGCAACAACACGACGCCGATCTGCGAAACATGCGTGCCCAGCACGAAACCGACCTAGCGGCGCTACGCGCTGAGAACGAGCGAATTCGCGCCCAGCTCCCTCGACGCCCCTTTGATCATCCTCTTGAGGCGAGCAACCTCCACGAGGAAGAAGGGCACTCGGTCTCTCAGCCCCGAACTGTGACTAGGGCACCGACTCCACGACCTGCCACGCATCGGTCTCATGTTCCGACGAACAAGTCGGCCCATGAAGTCAACAAGGCCCCAACTCATGTCACAGGGGGTCAAGCAACCTTTCGCCGTCATCCCTTTGTGGACGGCATCATGGAGACACCACTCCCCTAGGGGTGGAAGCCTCTCCACCTCGATCGCTATGATGGCACGACGGACCCCGATGAGCACATCGACCTGTATACGACATAGGTAAACCTCTACACTAACAATGATGCTATATTGTGTAGGGTTTTTTCCGACCTCGCTTAAGGGGGCCGCACTCAACTGGTACACCCAGCTTCCCGCTGAGTCGATCGACAGCTTCAACACTCTGGTCAGGCAGTTCACAGCACAGTACGCAACCAGCCGACCTCACCACATCACCTCAGCCGCCCTGGCCAGTCTCAGATAGAATGACGACGAACCATTGTGGGCGTTCATGGAGCGATTTGCGACCACCTCGGTTAAGATCAGAAATCTGAACCCCGAGGTCGCCTTGCATGCCATGCTCATGGCACTCAAGCCTGGGCCCTTCGTCGATAGCCTATGCCGTGAGGCTCCTCACGACATGGACAAGCTTCGCGCCCGAGCAGCGAGCTACATCCAGATGGAGGAGCACTCCGCTTTTCGTAACCAAGTTCGTGGCAAAGGACCAATGAAGCCAGAACAGGGCCACAAAGACAAAATCAAGGTCAACAACGATAGCCAGTTCAAGAAGCCGGCTAGGACAAACAGAGGAGGGAGATATGACTTCTACACTCCCCTGAATGTGCCTCGCGTACACATACTAGAGGAAGCCAGCAACAACAACCTGCTCACTCTGCCATCACCAGGTCACACCCCCAACAATGCCGACAAGTCCAAGCACTGTCGGTACCACACAGAAATCACGGTCACACCACTGAGGAGTTCCGCTCACTACGGGACCGTATTGAAGAACCCATCCAGGTGGGCCACCTCGGCCAATATGTCCAGCGACAACAGGGTCACCGAGGAGGCTATGGTGGACGTGGACGAGGCAGAGGCCGTGGTTCAGGAGCTCGCACGGACCAACCCTCTGGCTCTCAGCAGCATGCCGGCGGAGCAGTGCAAGCCGAGATAAGCCAAGAAACAGGATCAGCTCCCCTATGGGGAGTTATCAATACAATTGCAGGTGGTTTCACAGGGGGAGGTGCCACCAGCTCAGCCCGAAAGAGACACCTGCGCAATATCAACAGTGTCCATTCCGCTACCTTAGCTTCACACCAAAGTTCACCGCCAATCACCTTCACCGACAATGACTATGCCGGCGTCAGTCCCAACCAGGATGACCTCGTGGTCATAGTAGTGGAGGTAGCCAATTGGGAGGTGCACAAGACACTGATAGACCAGGGGAACTCGGCAGATGTCTTGTATTGGCCGACCTTCCTCAGGTTAGATACCCCCCACTCTCTCATCCAACCTCACATAGAGCCCCTAGTCGGTTTTGCAGGAGAGCGAGTACACACTCGGGGATACGTAGACCTGTTGACCACCTTCGGAACCTCTCCGGACACAAGGAGAATCATGGTCCGATACCTCCTGGTGGAAGCCAACACCTCCTATAACATCATTATTGGGAGGCCAACGTTGAATCAGCTTGGTGCAGTAGTGTCCACTCCACACCTCACCATGAAGTTCCCAGGAAGCGACGGAAAGATCATCTCCGTCAAAGCAAATCAGAAGACAGCTCGGTAGTGCTACGCCGAGAGCCTAAAGATATCCTCGACCAGCGAGCAAAGTAAGAAGGATCCCCCCACCGTGGCTCACATCACCCATGTGGACTCCCATGACGAGAGGCCAAGCCCCATTGACGAGCTTGATGACCTATAGATCGGAAAACTCCCCGGGCAGTGCACAAAAATTAGCAAGCAATTGAGCCTGAATTTTCGGCAACAGCTCGAAGTGTAGATTCTCCAGAATGCCGACCTCTTTGCCTGGTCCAGCGCTGACATGCCAGGTATAGACGCTGACTTCATCTGTCACAGGTTAGCGATACACAAGGAGGAAAAGCCAGTCACCTAGAGGAAGAGAAAGGTCGGCGGTGAAAGGCGGGAGGCCATCATCACCGAAACACAGAAATTGCTGAATGCTGGCTTCATTCATGAGGTCAAATACACCACATGGCTAGCAAATGTGGTCCTAGTGAAGAAGAGCTCAGGGAAGTGGGGCATGTGCGTCGACTACACTGACTTGAACAAAGCATGCCCCAAGGACTCATACTCCTTGCCCAGCATTGACAGGCTGGTCGACGGAGCGTCTGGGCACGCCGTCCTCAGTTTCCTCGACGACTACTCCGGGTACAACCATATAATGATGTACCCACCCGACGAGGTACATACGTCCTTCATCACCGACCACACCAACTATTGCTACCGGGTGATGCCTTTCGGTCTCAAAAACGCAGGGGCGACCTACCAGCGGTTGATGGATAAGGTTTTCCACCATCAGATCAGGCGGAACATGGAGGTCTACATCGACAACATGGTAGTCAAGACCACCTCGGAAACAGATCATGCTACCGACCTCGCCGAGGTGTTTGCTCAAATCAGGAGGCACAACATTCGCCTCAACCCGGAGAAATGCGTCTTCGACGTCCAGGGAGGCAAGTTCCTCGGTTTCATGATCACCAGCAGAGGAATTGAGGCCAATCCCGAGAAGTGTAAAGCAATCATCCAGATGCAAAGTCCACAAACGGTGAAGGAGGTCCAACGCCTAGCCGGACGGTTGGTCTCACTATCCCGTTTCATCCCCAGACTTGCAGAAAAGGCAGGGCCGATCTTTACTCTGCTACGGAAGCCACAAAACTTTTAGTGGACGGATCAATGCTAAGAAGCTTTCCGAAGCTTCAAAACCTTCCTCACGACTCCGCCAATCCTATAGAGGCCGGATCTACTTCATCAGCCGAATCCTCCAAGATGCGGAACAGCGGTACCAAATGATCGAGAAACTGGCACTAGCACTTGTCACCGCAGCCCGGCGTCTCCGACCCTACTTCTAGAGTCACCAGGTGGTAGTCAAAATTGACTACCCCATCAAGCAAATTCTGCGAAAGCCCGAGCTCGCCGGACGAATGATTGCGTGGTCAGTAGAATTGTCAGAGTTCGGCATCTAGTACGAAAGTTGCGGACCCTTGAAAACTCAATGCCTGGCCGACTTTGTAGCCGAGCTCACGCCTACTACTGTCGAGGAGCCCCAGGTATGGACTTTACACGTTGACGGGTCCTCCAACTCTAAAGGTGGCAGTGTAGGTATCATTTTGGAAGGGCCAAACCAAGTCACCGAGGAGCAATCCCTCAAGTTTAGCTTCAAGGTGACCAACAACTAGGCGGAGTATGAGGCGCTCCTCGCAGGACTGCGACTAGCCCACGACCTCGGAGCTCGAAAAGTGAGTTGCAACTGCGACTCTAAGCTCATGGTGGAGCAACTCAGTGGGACGTACCAAGAAATGGACACTCTTCTACAGCGGTACTTCCACGTCGCATCCCACCAGATCTCGTCCTTCGACGAGTTCACCATACAACATGTGTTGTGAGAACAAAACAGCCGAGCTGACCTATCGAAGCTCACCAGCACCAAAAGGCCTGGACAGCATTGAACTATCATCCAGGAGACCCTACACTCACCCAGCCTAGACGAAAAAATCGTCAACGTCAGTGAAAATGAAGACTTGGGATGGATGATAGGCATCTGGGGTTACTTGAAAGAGGGAATCCTGCCCGAAGATAAGGACGAAGCTCAGAAGATGAGGATGAGATCGGCTAAGTTCGTCATTGTTGGGGACGAGCTATTCAAATGTGGCGTTTCTATACCCCACTACTAAAATGCTTGACCGCGCCTCAGGCGGCCTACGTCATCAAAGAAATCCATCGGGGCATATGTGGCATGCACTCCGGAGCATGCTCAATAGTGACCAGAGTACTCCGAGTTGGGTACTACTGGCCCACTCTAAAGTCGGACTACCAAGACTACATCCAAAAATGCAAAGAGTGCCAACAGTTCGGCAACACACACCGGCAACCACCCGAAGCTCTCCACCATATGATGTCGGCGTGGCCTTTCTCCTAGTGGGGGATGGACATCCTCGGGCCATTCCCCCTGCGAAAGGTCAACTGAAGTTCCTCCTAGTGGCGATCGATTACTTCACCAAGTGGATCGAGGCATGCCCACGCGCCAAAATCACTACTAAGAACGTGCAAAGATTCACCTGGAGGAATATCATTTGCAGATTCGGAATACCTCACACCCTCGTTACTGACAATGGCCGACAATTCATTGCACAGGGATTCGAGGACTTCCTCCGCGAGCTCGGTATCAAACATCTTCCGACCTCGGTGGAACACCCCCAAACCAATGGCCAAGCCGAAGCAGCCAACAAAGTCATCCTCCGGGAACTCAAGAAGCGGTTGGGGAATGTAACATCCCGAATTTTTCTATTAATACTGTAACACCCTAGTTTTCAAAAAAGGTTATTATTATTATTATTATTATTATTATTGTATGGTATTTGGTCATAATTATTTTAATAATTATAGAGGAATATTATTTTGTATGTTTTAAATAATTATTGTTTTGGACAATTATTTTGTACGTATTATATAAGTATTTTTATTAGCATTTTTAAACAAATATTTATATGTTTTAAGAGAAGGTTGATTTTATATGATATTTTGTTATTGAAATTATATTATTATATTTTGGGTCAGAAATATATTATTCTTATAGAGGAAAAGTATTTTATAATATACATGTATTTATTTTATTTAATTATTTTGAGAAACAAGAGAAGTGAGTTAGAAGAGAAGGAAAATGGGTTGGGTTGACCCAGCCTAATGGAATAATTTTAAGAAAGGAGTCAGGTAGCGTTAACCCTATCTGCCTCATTTGCGTTCTTAAGGGTTAGGGAAAAAAAAAGAGGAGAAACAAAGAGCTCCAAGGAAGAGTACTCAGAAACGATCTAGATCACACCAAGATCATTCATCCTCTGCTCATCCAGGTAAGGGGGGAGTGAGAAACCTCGCTCTGGGTGTGGGATTGTATGCTGGGTAGTGGGATTGGCCCCCAATCCTGTATTTGTTTTTGTTGTATTTTTGTATGCTTATGTATGAGGGGTTTTCCCCAATTGTATCTGCTTTGCCTATTATTTTCTTATATGTAATTAATTGTATGAATTGAGATCTATGGGTTCCTATGAGAAACCCTAAGGGAATGTATTGATAATTGTAAGAGGCAAATTCTAAATGTTTTCTGTTTTTCCTTCTGAGTTTTCTGTTGTGTTTCTTGATATTTGCTGAGTGTAAATATGTGTCTAATTTTGAAAATAAACAAGTTTTGATATGAATTAGAATGCTCTGTGGGTTCCTTTGGGAACCCTATGAGAAACAAACATATTTATAATATTTTCTATTTTACCTTCTGATTGTTCTGTTGTATTCCTTGTTGTATGAGATGTATGAGTATATGTTTACTTTCGCAAATAGATGAGTTCTGATATGAATAAAAGTGCTCTGTGAAAATTGTGAATATGATGTTGTAATGCGAATGTGATGATGAAATGTAATGAGATGTGATGATGAGATGTGTCGAGACATGAAAATGTGATATGAGAAAAACATGGAGTCTTGATTGACATGCATCATATGCAAAAATGTTTTTAAGGGTACGATATGGAATACACCGCCAGAGAAGGCCCCCTAGTGTAAATGCTTTGGGGATTAGTCCTTGGGGATAACTCGGTTTGGAAGTCCCAGTCTCGCCCATTGTGTGCATGGGATGTATCTTGCACGGCTTAGCTATCCCGACTAGACTCTAGTAGTATATCCTTCTAGTGAGAGTGCGTAGAGGGTGTGAACCGGCATGTACTCCTAGACTACTCTTCGTGTATTGCTAGCGGCAATATGCCATGTGATGTTTTACTGGCGCCACATGCATGATAATGTGAAGTCTGTGTGCATGCATGTGCATTCTTATTATTAAATGATGATAAATTACTATTTGTATGACTTGGATGATTGGATAAGCTATTATTGTTGATTGATCTAAGAGGTAACTGTATTGTTTGTGTTTGGCTATCTGGTGTGCGTTCCTACACCGTGAGCCAGAGTGAGATGTTTCTCACTCCTTTTTCTCTTGTGTTGTTTTCTCTAACTGTCATACAGGTTATTATCAGCATGAGGCTAAGGATGTTGGTGATGAAGCTTAGGCTTCTATGTTGGGATTTGCTCTGATAGGACATGTGACATCGGGGCATAAATAGGATTAGATTGGGATGTTGTTTTTATTAAATCATTTTGAAAAAACTCAGTTTCATTTCCTTGTAATTTCTCTACATGTTATTTGAATTAAGTTTATGAATGTGAACTCTTTACCCTTATGTTGTTGGAGATTTGATTGTCTTATGTTGAAGAATTGTATTTTATTTTATTTATTTTATATAATTACTATATATGTATATTGGGGTAGAGGGTGTCACATTAAGTGGTATCAGAGCAGGTCGATCCAATCGACCGTGTGTGTTATGTGCTTATCACGACTCTGTTGTGTACTCTGACTGTGTCTTGTTTGTTGTGTACTATGATGATGTTTTGCTTTGATGATGATGATGTTCTTCTTGTGTTGATATTGTTGAGTTTGATATTTTTAAGTTATTTTGTAATTAGAGGAATGATAGTCATGATAGTGTTAGCTAATACCATTATGGCCGCTCTTCTTCATTCTTATGATTGCTTATTTGTTTGATACTTCTTGCTTACGTAAGAATTAGTGGTTGAGTGATATCGCTTGTGTTGCAAGCATATGTGTGAGTAGTGGTAGACGAGATATTGTGCTAATATTATAGGAACTATTGAGGCCATAGATTTGGGTAAGACATTGATTTTTCTTTTAGTGTATTAAGAGTTTACGATTGGTGGAATTTTTGAAAGCTATAGTTGTAGCGATTGAATTCAAGGATGATGTATGTTGAGAATTGAAGTTTTGGTATTCTTAAGGAGAGATTGAAGTGCTGATGATTTCTAGAGTTTGATGGTTGCAAGTTGACCTTTTATGGTTTAGGTAGCATGTGAATTTTATTTTCTAAGCCTTTTGTACTGAATATGTGAGTTGTTTTGGTTTAGGATTGTAGTGGAAAGCTTGAATATGAAGTTAAGGTGTGAGTTTGGAAGGGTTGAGATATTTTTGTTGGCTTAGATATATTGATATACTATTGCTGTTTGGTGTAGAGGATATTTTCGCTGCAGTTTTGTTGTGCCAGTATGAGTACCATATTGACAGATTTAGATTTTATGGTCTTCACAAACGTTGTAGCCTTGGACGTTATATTTCCAATGGAACTGGAATCAGGTAAAACGGAGGTCTAGAACTCCAGTTATAGCTACTTTGGTGATCAAAGGTCTAGTTGCAAGCGCTGAATATATCTGCTGCGGTTTTTGAATTTTTTAGCTAAGAAGATGATCTTTTTAGAATCTTATGTCTTCGTAGGAGTTGTATCTTATTCTATTAGCTTTCTTTTGAGATAGGTTTGAGATCATTTGGATGAGTATAAATCTCTAGGTATCATTTTCTTTGATCGTTGTTGAAGGGATATGTATGGTATAATGATATTTTTAATCGTTAGGCAATGCAAGGATAAGAATTGATTTTGTTAAGATGTTTTGGGGTGTTTTCATATGGATTGAGAGGTTGTTTAAGGTTGTATGATGCTATGTGGTAAAGGTTGTTCATGTACATGCTTATGGATGGTATATTTGAAGGTTTAAAGTAGGTATTCTAATATGATTTAATATGTATGTATGTTGATATGTGGATAGATGACCTTAGGGATCAATTGGTGAATGTCGTGTGGTTAGTGAGATTGATCTTAGGGTGTGATATGATCATATTGTAGTTGAGGGTGGAGATGTATCCAAGACGGTTGTATGTTAAGTTATCTAAGTATTACAATTTTATTTTATCTTATTTTATTTTATTTTATTTTTGATTGTATGAGAAGTTTTTTAGTTCCTGTAAATTCTAGTTGAGGTAAACATGGATCTGTCTCAGGTAGAAGTTGTGTTTAAGTGGGGAGATATCTAAGCCAGTTAGTGAAGATAAGAATTTTATGAGGTTAGCTTATTATTATTGGAGATTTATTGAAGGAATTTCTAAGATAGCATTGCCCTTAACTACATTCACTAGGAGGAGTATTGTCTTTATGTGGGATAGTAAGTATGAGAGTAGTTCCAACTCTTAAGGCAAGATTGACTAGTGTTAATATTATTGGATTTTAGTAAGCCTTTTGTGGTATATAGTAGTACTTATAAGATGAATTTGGATGCATTGTTGATGCAAGAAGGAAAGATAGTAACTTATGTTTCTAGGCAATTGAAAATTCATGAGAGGAACAACCTTATCTATGAGTTAGTGGTTATGATATTACATTAAGATTTGGACACTACCTATATGATTCTAAGCTTGAGGTATTTAGTGATTGTTAGAGTCTTAAATATCTTTTGACCAAAGGAGATAGTTGGAATTTCTTAAGGACTAGGATTTTAATCTCAGTTGCTATCTAGGTAAAGGCAATGTGGTGACAGATGCCTTGAGTAGGATGATCTTTCGTTTATCGTTTTGATGATTTAAAGGTTAAATTTGATCGAAGAGTTTAGAGATTTAAGCTTGATTTGTGAGCTTACCCTTAGAAGCATTGAATTGAGTATGTCGAAAGTGACTAGTGAATTAATGGATGAGATTAGAGGATTGGTAAGGCTATAGATAGTCCTTTTCGAGTGGAAGTTGATGGTGTTTTGTGGTTTCAGGATAGAATCTATGTGCCTAATAATCCCGAATTAAGCAAAATGATCTTTGAAGAAGGTAATAAGAGTACTCTTAGTATCAGTGTTTTAAAACCCGGACCGACCTGGCCGGTCGGACCGGTTTGACCGTGAACCGGTGGTCCAGCCGGTCCGAATCTGAAGTTGGATCGGTTATGCAGTCGACCCGTTTCAAACTGGATTGAACCGGTCAATTTTCCGGTTCAACCGGTGAACCGGTGGGTCAAACCGGTTCAACCACTTTTTTTTTTTTTTTTAATTT